>NW_022985080.1:229987-638805 GCF_010015585.1 Eremomyces bilateralis CBS 781.70
AAATTCGAAGAAGCTGAGACTTTGAAACGACGAGTATTGGAGGCTCATGAGAAGGATTTGGGGCCACGACACCCTCATACACTGACGAGTATAAGCCTCCTGGCATCAGTGCTAGCAAGCCGGGGGAAGTACTCGGAGGCGGAGAAGCTGAACCGGCGAGCGGTGGAAGGGATGGAGAAGGAGCTGGGTGTACAGCACCCAGATACGCTGACGAGCGT
Source organism: Eremomyces bilateralis CBS 781.70 (assembly GCF_010015585.1). Classification (NCBI taxonomy): domain Eukaryota; kingdom Fungi; phylum Ascomycota; class Dothideomycetes; order Eremomycetales; family Eremomycetaceae; genus Eremomyces; species Eremomyces bilateralis. The sequence goes on from NW_022985080.1 coordinate 230,206, forward strand.
GGACAACCTGGCGGGCGCGCTGCAAGGTCAGGGGAAGTACTCGGAGGCGGAGAAGCTTCACCGGAGAGCGCTGGAAGGAAGGGAGAAAGAGCTGGGTATACAGCACCCAGATACGCAGATCAGCATAGGCAATTTGTCTACTGTGCTAGAGTGCCGAGGGAAATTCGAAGAAGCTGAGATTTTGAAACGACGACTATTGGAGGCTCATGAGAAGGATTTGGGGCCACGACACCCTCATACACTGACGAGTATAAGCCTCCTGGCATCAGTACTAGCAAGCCAGGGGAAGTACTCGGAGGCGGAGGGGCTTCACCGGCGAGCGCTGGAAGAGAGGGAGAAGGAGCTTGGAATGGACCATCCTGATACACTAACTTCCGTCTACTGCCTTGCCTATCTTTTACACAAGCGCAGCCGATATAAGGAGGCGTCCGAGCTCTACCAGAGAGCATCCAACGGCTACAAGCAGAAGCTCGGTTCTCAGCACCCGACAACTATTGCGTGTCTGAATCACTTTACAGCTATGCAACAAGAGGCAAAGGAGAAAAGACAAGGACCAAGCAGGACAGCAGTTGACAATGATAATGAGGAGCTTAGAGAGATACCCACCGAGGGTGCTAGTACTCTGCGTAGCAGCGAGGCTATGCCTGAGCAAGCCAGCAGCGGCTTGAAGAGCAAAAGAGACTCAATTTACACGCGCTTGAAAGGGAGGATGCATAGAAAAGATCTATAGAATAGAGATATGACTCTGTTCTATTACTGATATAGTTTCCTAAGTGACATGCTGTACTGTGAAGAATAAATCATATGATTTGGATGGGTCTAAGGCAGCAGCCGCGCAGTTGAAATGATGGATTATGTAGTTTAGAAGGTGGGATTAATTACAGATTTACATTGTTATCCCTGCAATGCGCTAAGACAAAGTAGGAAATTCTCTAGTTAGGAGGACCGCGTCGTGAGAACAAATCAAAACTGGAAACCAATTCTGCTGGCGACTGTACCGAGACAAGTTGACCGCACTCCCGTATCACATTGTAAATAACGTACCCGGCTAAAGATTACATTTTGGCCTTGCGTTTTGGCTTCGGTGCCGCATTCCATCCGAAATTCGGTATCGCGTCCTTCCCGGACTCTATGATGACGTTGATCACCACCACCTTGTCCGACTTAAACCCAGCGACCGTCGCCTCCCGCAATTCCTCCGGCGTGTTGACAAAGAACCCGAGTCCCCCGCATGCCTCCGCTAGCTTCTCGTACCGCACCGCATACGTCAAGCTCGAGCTCCTCAGCGAGCCAAGCAGATCCCATTTCCCCTCCAACGTGCTGGCCTGCTTTTGCGCGTACTCCTCGCTAGAGTCGGCCACGCCCGAGTAGATCCCGCCATTGTTGATCACGTAGATCAGAACGTCCATCTTGTTCCGCGCCATCGTTTCGATCTCCATGGCGCTGAACCCGATCGCGCTGTCGCCTTCGAGGCACACGATCTTCTTTCGCTGCGACGCGGAGACGTTGGCATTGTAGACATCATGAGCCGCGATGGCGTAGCCGAGACCGGCGCCCATGGTACCGTTCGATCCCGCGTCGAGCCGCTGTCTAGGACTCTGGATGGGGAACGCAGTCCGGCTGATATCCATCGTGTTGCTTCCTTCTGAGACAAGGACAACGCGGGACTCGTCTGGCGGGGATAATGAGTCGATCGTGGACCGGATGACTTTGTAGGCTTGTAAGTATGATAGCGGGAGTCCGGTTTTGGATTCCAACGTCTGGATTTGCGCCTCGTTCTTCAGCTTCGATGCCTCAAGCTGTTTCACGAACTGCCCGGCGTATTTGAAATTGTGTAGCTCAGCAAGCAGCTGTGGAACGACCAGGTTGATATCCCCTAGGATGCTCAGCTCTGGATCGCCTTGATTTCGGCCTACCTCTTCCGCAGCAAGGTCGACTTGAATGATTTTTGCGGTAGGACTCCATTTCGGTACTGAGCCGAATGCGAACATCCAGTTCAACCGCGCTCCGAGAACCAGCACTACATCTGCGTTCTTCAGAGCTGCCGATCGAGCCGATGAGATGTTGAGTGGATGGGAGTCGGGAACCACACCTTTGCCCATGGGGCTGGGAAGGAAGGGGATACCAGTCCGCCCCACGAGCTCACGAATGGCCAGTTCGGCTCTTCCATACGCCGCCCCCTTCCCAAATATGACGAGCGGGTTATTCGCTCCCCGCAAGAGCTCCGCCGCCCTCTTCACCCTCCTGGAATCGCCTTCGCTCCTCGGCGGCGCCGGAACGACCCTGTTTTTCAGCGCCTCCATCTCTTCCTCCTCCAGGTTTTCCTGGATCAAATCCGCCGGCAGATCCACGAACCCCACTCCCGGTCGACCATACCACGCCGCTCGATACGCGTTCCGTACGCACCCCGGAATCTCCTCCACGCACCCGGGCCGCGTTGCCAACTTGACCCCCAACTCCCGCGCCCCCAGCAACCCTACATGGTCCATCTCCTGAAACGCCCCCTTCCCCACCAGATACCGCTCACTCGACCCCGCCAACAGCAGCAGCGGCCAATTGTTCTCTGACGCATTGGACACGCCCGCCAGCGCGTGCACGACGCCCGGCCCGCCGACGACCAGACACACGCCCGGCGCCCCCGTCAGATACCCATGTACCGACGCTGCGTAGCTGGCCGATTGCTCGTTGCGCATGCCAATGAACCGGATCCCCGCGGCCATGCATGCCTCACCGACCTCGCCGATGGGGACGCCCACGAGGCCAAAGACGGTGCGGATGCCAAGGGAGTGGAGGGATTGGGCGATGACGGCGGCGCCGGTGGGAGGGAAGTTGGACATTGTGGAAGGGTTGGAGACGGAATGAAACAGATGGGTGGATTACGGAAACATGCGATGACTTAGGACGCAATGCAAAAAACAGTTAGGTCCACATCAACCATCGGAAAGGCAGGAACGCGCGCTTTCTCATTATGATATTGATCGCAACTTCGGCTATGTCGGCCGTCGGGCGTTGAACGCGTGAGCTCTGGTGACTCGTGCGGGGAAAGGGAGTGAGGGTCGGTATCAAATGCCAGAATCCGAGGACTAAGGAAGCTCGAGCATCAGTTACCTACCAGAAAATAATACATATATGACCTTAGATAATGATGTTACCTGAATCGCTGCGTTTGTGTGGATTTAATGCTCAAAACTGGTCGTGATAAAGGAATGAGGATTGACCAGGAATGGGTGGTTTGGTTGCTCTACCCCTGTCGATACGTCATTGCTGGATGGTTCGCAGACGACTGCATGGAGGCAGAATTGATATCGGCACAATCAACATTCTCTTCATTGCTTGTCTGTGATTTCAAAGCTTATGGCGGAGTCTAAAACGCGTCCATACATACTGATTGTTGTCTGATCTAGCTAGGGTTTCTGAGGCAATGTATATACACAATGAAGTAAAAAGCTGAAGTCTATTGCGCCGCAAAGATAGCAACAGGAAATCACACAGATCCTGCGGACTCGGGCCCGGTCGGTCCGCCGGATGCCAAATGCTCGCCAACAAAAGGACTACCGGTATGCCCATCCAAATGTATACGTGTAGCCACATTTAATGAGGGGTGTTTTTAAATCATCATTCATTTCCCACCGACCTTGGCCTTGGCGGCGGTCTCTGCGAGCTTCTTCAGTTGCTCTTGGCGGATTTTGGCGACGTTGTTGAAGAGGACGAGGAAAAGGAGCTCCACTCTGCGGGGGGCGTCAGTACACTCTGCAAGACAGACGATGAGGGGAAACGGTAGATTTACCTCTCCTTGGTCATCATCAGGAAACCTTGCACGAGAAGGCCCTTCACGATCTGGGGTCCAATGCCCTTGAACAAGCCCAACAGGCCTTCGTGCTCAACGATGTAAGCCATGACCTCGACAAAACCTTTGAAATGTTTGCCCCGTCGTGATGGCGGCGGTCGAGATTGGAGGCCGACCTTGGCCACGATGAGAGGTTGTGTTGCGATGGTGGCCATCATCTTGGACAAGGCGCCCAACACTAGTAATTCACATGTCAGTCATAACATCATCCAACGATTTCCCCAATCCACGCCATAGGCTCACACCGGCCGTTCTCGGTAAAATGTTCACACGGTGGGAATGGGAAAGTACCTACAGAATGCCTCGCCCGCTTTCAACTGCTTCTTATCATCGAACATCATCTCTCTTAACCGCTGATAGGCACCGTATGTGATGGCAGGGTTGACGACCAACACCAGACTGGCCTTAAGCCCTCTCCACAACCCTCTCCACCCATCCTCGCCCTCGATCACCTCCATCGCGGTCTCGAAGAACCCCTTCCGGTCCTTCTTCGGCTGCGTCTGTTGCCTCGTCGTGGTCACCGCCACGGGGATTGTAAACAGCTGCGCGAGCGCGCCGGCCACCGCCCCCAGGCCCAGCTCGATCGCCGTCCCCGGGTGCTGGCTGCTTTTCGAGTACTTGAAGTAAAATGTGCGGACAATCGTGTACCAGTAGAAGTAGGCGAAGTTCGTGGACGCCACGCCGAGGAGGGAGCCGGCCATGCCAGCGTAGAGTCCGGAGACGCCCTCGTCCCCGACGATCTTGTGGATGGCGTCCATAGCGGAGTGGTAATGTGGGTGGTGGTCATGTTCGTGATGGTCGTCTTCGGCGGCAACGATGGTACCGTTGGAATTCGAATGATCGTCCTTGGTGACCTTCTTCTTGACCTGGACTTGTAGACGGGTTTTCACGCTGTTCTCATAGGAAGATTCAGTCACTGCTACTTCAAGGTGATCCCTCATGCCAAGGGTTTAATCGGATTCATCTTACATGTCAAGAGGGTAGACGAGGGCATTCGCAATCACGGCACCGGTTGCGCCTGCTACGGCACTGCCCCATGGTGGAAGACGCTCGATCTTCGATGCTCCAGCCATTTCGAAGATTGTCGCAGGTGAGTATCACAAGGGCTCGTCCGCTCGGTTTGGCCGAGGGTGTTCGACGTTGGGTGGCCTCGAGTATGACGACTGCGGCTTCTGGTGGGGGGGGACGCTTTCGGGAAGGTAGGGAAGCCGGTTTGGAGGTTTGAACGGCAATGTTATCTCATACTTTTGGGGAGGGATTGGAAAAAAGAAGATAAATCAATCCCCGAAAATGTCCCAAGAAATGGCCCGGAAGTAAGCAATAAGAGACAGGCGGCTCAAGCAAGCACGAGAAAGAGGCGGGTGGGATTAAAGGTCATAGATATTGCGACCACGGGCCCATGTGGCCTTGGTTCGCAGTCCTGCGCTTGGGGGGGAATAAGTGGGAGGAAAATGGCGGAAGGGATGTCAATGTCCGATTTGACCTCGGTCCATCCGCGCCGATGGCGAATGCTAATCACCGCGTCTTTGGTTCCGCCGATTGAACCGAGTATGACGGGATATGGGCAGTTTCCATTCTTCGATAAATGGCGTGCACCAACCACCAATGTATCTCACCCACGTCTTTAAAATTATGGACGCTCGGATGTTGGAAAGACGCGAGACTCGCTTTTCATCTTGCGGATGGTGGAATGACATCGTGGATTGCTACCGAACATGAGTGGCACTGCCGATGAGTCTCCTGACAGTTCGGATTTATGGGATTCAATCATGTGGTCCATGTGAGAAGCTGACTCTTATCGAGTGCCGACAGTTTCAAACCGTTCTGTCAGTCGGATCGATCTTACGCCCGTGAAAGCGATGGTAATTTGGCAATCGTCTGTCTATATATATTTACATGCCAACCCAGTTATTCGAGACCTGTCCACCGTTCTAGAAAATACCATCAAGTTTAATGCCAACTTTATGATACAGTTTCCAAAACAAGGCTATCCCTCTTGCCACTGCTCCTATATCTAGCCAGGGCCGCCGATAAGAAGAAGCTCTAAATAAAAGCACGAGAGAGATCATAAGTAAGAGGCGTAGAAATCTCAATAGCAGAAGCATCGATTCGAAGGACTGGGTTTCCAGATGCATAAATCCTTAGAACGCGGCCACCCCATCGTGGAGCCAGTTAGGGTCCAGCTGGGTGGTGCATCCTCATTTGATCAAATATGTGTGCAGCATCTGTCGGCCATGGTGCAGAGCCTCATCCGGCCGATAAAATACCGTTCCAACGGTGCCAGTTTCGAACTCCGAATAATGTAGCATAGCAAGTGCCTCCGGAGTCATTGGGTATCAGTTCCTTGCGTAACGGAGAGTTTCCCCGGTAGGATATCAATAAAGATGAGACCTCAATCGCTACTTGTAGGTCTCCTGGCATCAGAAGAAGGTGCAGCGCAGACTGGTCTCTCACTGTATGTAGAGCATGTCAGGATCATGTCTATCCGTATCGTACAGTGGCTTTCGGAGGCTCTCCAGCCTTCCTCGCGGGAGGCGGACTCGTCCGTGTGTGGTAATGTAGTATGTGTATGGGGTTCATAGCACCAAAGCGGCCGCTCAAAGCCTCTTCTGATCTCGAGTTCCGTCTCTGATCTGGCGCTTCACCTCATCGGCGAAATGGTTCAAGAACGATGGTCCTGAGAATGTATACGTCAACCGGGGAACCGAATCCATCCATCCAAGCGAGAACACATACGGTCGATATTTGTGCCACCCATTTCTTCCATCGGTTTGCCGTGGATGACTCGTCGGATACCTTTGTGCACGCTTCCGACGGCGCGATGGAACGTCGGGCTTCTTAGGAGCTGGATGTCGGGTTAATCGAATGGTCGCGATCGCAATGAGATTCAGAGGATCGACGTACGCGGGTAACAGCCCAGGCCTGGATAGAGTTAGTTTACGGCGTGTACTCCCACTGAGGGCGGCCATCTCACCTCGAAGACTTGCACCCAGATGTGGCGCATCGCGATGGACCGGGCTGGGCGGAAAAGCAAGCCAAGGATGGATTGTGGGTATGATTCGTGTTTACGGAGCGACAAGTTCGGGGTCACTAAGGACGAACAAATGTAGCGTGTGATGTGATTGTTGGATGTTGAGGAGCAATCGGGATGATTGTTTGGAGTTGAATGGTCACGACGACGGTGGAGCTTTGAAGATGAATAATGCGCTGCACAAGTGTATCAAGGAGTCGCCTTCAATATTATTACGGTACAGTGGAGTATTTTGGCCACGTTATTTTACTACGTAGAGGCTCTTATTTTAGTTGACCGGAGAATGATGACTTCTCAATTCTCTATGATTAAAGGAGTCCATCTCACCATTTCATATTCCCATACATACTGACATCCTGTATATACAACCAACCTCCTACCCACCTATTTATTAACCGGTACTTATTTACCACCTTCCTTGAGTTTGTATTCCTGTACTTTGTAGCCACCTGCATCGAATCCGAAAACCATCTGCCCCGCCAAACCAGAACCCTCGACGGTCGCCCACCAAATCGACCGAACACGCCAGGCCACCTCCAATCCCTGCTACACTGCAGCCATCTCGATCATCATCGATTGCCTCTGCGGCGGGAAGTTTTTTGTTGCGAGAATCGGATTCATCGCTCTAGGCAGCAAAGAATCCTGTGTTACGTTCCTTCGCCGACTTATAAACCGCCTAGCCCCGATACCACAGTTCCTTATCAGGCGTCCCGACTACATTCATTCCACTAGCCAACCTGTAGTGTTAGGGTGACCAGGTGATAGTGGCATCTCACATTCTCTGCCTCCGATATCGACACCTCGGACCTCGACTCCCATCCACTTTTCCTTTCTCCGTCCGTCAACTCTCCAAACCATTCGCCGTGGCGTCCTTCAGATCACGTCGCGCCCCTCCGAAACTCTCCTTTCTCGAACCGCCCGCGAAGAGCAACACCTCCGATCCGAAGCTTCCACGATCACCACTTTCGCCTCGGCACGCCGTCCCGGGCCAGCCGCCCACCAACATTACCAAAGCCTCGCGATTCCACCGGATCCGCACCCTCACCCGGAAGAGCTCGAATGTCGCCAAAATGTCGGGTGGGAGCCCGATTGGGGCCGTAGCGTCCCGGAGCCCGTCCCGGTCACGAAGAACGCCGAGTCCAGGTAGTGCGACATCCAGCGTGGAGGGTCAGCGATCGAGGATATCCACGCCGAGTGTGTCGCGGGTTGGAACGGTGCAGGTATCGGAACAGGATGAGGCGACCGCAAGGGAGATGGCGGAAGTCGAGGCGGCACTCCCTAGCTTCCTGAAGCAATCAAGATCAGGCAGGTAACATCCGGACGGAGCAGTTCGCCTATCGCTCTGTGGCATGCGGCCGAAGCTAACCGTCTATGTAACAGATATCCACAGCAAGTTCGTCGATCTCGAATGGCAGCAGCGAAATCGCCTGGCACAAGGCCTCCGGCCTCCCACACCTGGCGTTGAGAATCCCTCGCAATGGGTGCGCATGAGCGGAGAGGATGTCATCCAGCGAAACCGATACGTGAACGTGGACCCGTTTGTCAACAACCGTGTGAGGTTAAAGGTTCCTGAGGGCACCAGTGATTATATCAACGCAAGTCCAATCGCGCTGGAGACCACGAAGTCGCACAAGGACATGCGATGGATCGCCACACAGGTATGGTTCACCTCTGCGCGAAATGAACGTGCTGTGGCCGGAAGCTGATGATGTATAATAGGGACCGAAAGAGCATTCTTCGCACCATCTCTGGCGCATGATCGCCGAAGAATCCGACCCTTCCGCTGGCCCTACCGTGATTGTGATGCTCACGCAAACGTACGAGTCAGGCCGGGAGAAATGTTTTCCTTATTTTCCCGATTCCATGGAAAATCCGTTAATACAAATCAACGAATACGACGAGTTCGGCGACGGCTGGGGCGGAACCGTTCGGTTACTGAACATCGATGAGAATCCGGTCACCAAGTCGACGATCCGAGAACTCGAATTCGAAATCGTCCAGACGACTCCTTCATCAAGCGATTCCTCATCCGCCGACCCGGCGGATCCAGGAACCGAACCATTACGACGGAAATTGAAAGTATGGCACCTTCTGTTCGCCGCATGGCCCGACTTCCTTGTCCCTGAAGGCGACGACCGTGCCGCACTCGTCCGTCTCGTCGCCATGTCGCGGCTCAAAGCGCACCTGTCCCCAAGTCTCCAACCACCGCTATCCATCGACGAAGCCGCCGCGCTCTCCCCCCTCGACACCCGGAACCTGATCCCCGATTTCTTCAAGAACGCGAAGTCCAAGGAAACCGCGCACCCCACCCCCAACCCCCGCATCGTGCACTGCTCCGCCGGAGTCGGCCGCTCGGGCACCTTCATCGCGCTTGACTACCTCCTCACGGAGCTGGACGACGGCGTCCTGGACAGCGTGGCGGACGAACAGGACCCGATCGTGGACACGGTGGACCGGCTGCGGCAGCAGCGCATGATGATGGTGCAAGGGGAGGCGCAATTCGCGTTCCTATACGCGGTGCTGCGGGAACTGTGGGTCGAGCGGTGGAGACGGGCGACCAGGAAGGGGCGGCAGGGGTCGGCTGCCAGCGTGGGGGCGGGTTTGGCGGAGGGGGTGGGCGGGATCGGGTTGGTGAGTCCGGGTGGACTCGCGTCGCGTGACGGGGAGGGAGGGGAGGAGGCGAAGGAGAGGAGGATCCGGGAGTATCGCGCGTTGCTGGAGGAGGAGATGAGAGACAATGCTGAGAAGATGTGAGGGTTTTAGGTTTGGGATTGGGGCGTTGGTACGTTTCATGAATGATGTATGCATGCTATGGGGTGTATGGCTGGTTACATGACTGGTCGGCAGGTTGGGGCGGTTCGATAGATAGCATTCGGAGGTGCATGAGATAGATGGGTCTGGTGGGATGCATTCACGCTCAGTATCTTCAATGTATGTATATCGGTGAACGCCGAAGAACGCATCGGGCTGCTCATCACCCTTCATTCCGTCCCGCGTCCTATCCGTGGGATATCGACGTTTCGATATTCGTACATGCGCCCCAATGACCCCAAACGCTCAAATCGTCGAGAATCGTGCATGCTATCCCGCACCACCATATCGAAATAAACGCCGTTCAGATATCAAACTCCATCCCCCACCTCGGGACTCCCTACTTCTTCCCATATTTCTCCTCCAGCGTCCGAACATACGCCTCGGTCCTCTGTACCGCGCTCTGCAACGCCTGCGCCTCGCATTAGCATCTCCGCAAGGTCTTTGAATTTCAATTCATCACGTACGTAGATATCTTGGGTCAACAGGCTGTTCGACACCCGGTATTCTTCCATCACGTAGTAGTACATTCCGCTGCCGGCGAGGACGGAGCCGAGGAGGAAGCCTAGCAGACTGCTCGTAGAGAAACGACATGTATCAGCATGTCTCTGACGGCAGATAGCGATTTCAAAATGCATGGCATCTTCATTTCGTAACATTTTTTGCCATCGCATGCAGGCGAATGCCCATCTGGTTGTCCACGCAAATCCACATCCCCTCTTCCCAAAAAGCACGACCAATCAGCATATCAGCAGACAACTCACCCTCCTCTAAAAGCCCCCACCGGCCTCTTCGGAGCAGCCTCCGCCACCTGAGCCAGACGCGCTGTGCTCTGGAAGCTTCGCGTGCTGCGGAACGCGGTCGATATGGCTGGTTGCCGGAGCGCGAGGGCTCGTGATGCGAGTCGGGCGGACATCGTCGGAGCTTGGAAGGAGCGATAAGGGAGAAGACGGCGATCTCAGATGGTCACGACGGAATGGATGGGTTGTTCTGGAAATCGGGTCCCTAGATTGATTGGGATTTGTTCAGATCTGGATGGATTGTTTAGGTTGACTTCGTGAAAGTGACGTGAGGTTGGAGCCGTTTGCTTGGCATAATTTGGCTGTCATCTACGTATTCTGTCAAGGGTCCAATAACACGAAGTCAGGTGTATCACGACTGGAGTTCACAACGTCGACTAGAATGTCAATTGTCAACTTGATCAGTACTCTCGGTGCTCGTCGCTCATGGTACCTACAGTATTGCTCAATTCTTAAAGTTCAAATCTGCTTCCTCATAATGCAGCTTAGTACTACGTCATCTCTGAGGATCCAATCTGTCGAACTAATCCTTTCATTGTTGGATGCTCCCCCAGGCTACAGCCCACCATAACTCTCCGAGCATTTGCATGCATTATTCGGGGATTCTAAACTATAAGAAAACTTCAATGGCTACGTTTGCTTTCTTTCACAGGGACTTCTTTGCGAGGTCTCTAGGATGCTAGTCTCATTGGTCTTCTTTCTCCGACCTGCATGATCCCCAATGGAAGTGTCGGGTTTGCTGAATCCCGCTGCTGAACCGGACGGAATATGCGGTCCGACAGTTGCACCTCCAAACAAGTTGACATGCAGACCTGCGAGTCAAGTATTTTTTTTGACAGCTGCAGAAACAGGCGTTGCATGCAGAAGCGAACCATGAAAAACATAACAATCCAATCGGCAACTCCAGACTCCAGCACACTGGCGACGTCAGGCCTAGCTTCAAACCTAAATCGCAACGTACACGCGCGCTCGTGACTATACTCTACTATATTATACTTCTTTAGTTGCTCTACAACGGCAAAGTATTTTCGAAGAGTCGAAAGTTGACACCAATCCTTTTATCATGGGCCTGAATTGGATAACATATCACCGAGCCAAGGGTCGACTGTCTAATAACTCCGTCTGACGATGTTGATTCCGTCTTCCGGCCCTCGAACACTTCGGTCTTTGCATCGTATAGGGGCAGATCTATGAAAAATGGAACCAAATAATGGTCATGAACTCGCATCTCGATACCCTCCGTCCCCGGGAGGCTGGAGTCCTGGTCCGATGCAAGTTGCAACAACTTTGACAATTGACATGCGGAGTTGTCAAACCGTTCCCCGCATCATGGCGGTCCAATGCAGCATTGCAGCTATGCAGGAGGGGTCCAGGATGCACGGAATGGAGCCATGGATGATGAACAGCTTGGACTTGGACCAATCCCAGCGCTATTACGCCATACGGTGATCCTGATCGATGGGAATAAGGTTCGATGTTTGGCAAAAGGGAGATCTTACTGAAATAAGTGAAACGAATTTATCAACTCTATTGCAATCTCGCACTCATTACTGCCACGTTGGTTGTCTTACGCCCGGAACCGCGTTTGAACTTTGAAGCTGGGTATGGTGTGGGTGGACACCCCGGTCCCGAGACCTCCATCCAGCCCTCCACAAGTCCACATCGCTTCCTCAAAGGCCAAAAGTCGCAGCAAGCCGACAACAGGAGGGAGGGAGAACGAACTGAAAGATAGCTCAAGCACCTATACTCTCTACCACCCGTCGCAGCATCGCGCATTCAGAGCCTGGGAATCGGCGGGGTCCGCATCTTAAATCTGCGATACTCCCACCGTCCCACGAGATCTCTGAACGCTTGGGCCTTCCGCACTTTCATACCCAGAGATAGATCTCCCTGCCCGCCAATAGCATCTTGTCGATTCGACCTGTCAGCCACGATTTTGACCTCACCAATTACCTGTCCCGCATCTGCGGTCGAATCCTATCAGAAAGGCGGGGGTTTCATCGTCTGCTTCCATGAACTGCCAAGTTCATACCATGCCTTACGCTGGAGAAAGCGGGAGCAAAGCCGTCAATGTAGAAATGAAACGCTGGATATCATTGAGCAAACGTTATTTGCTAACGCGCCAAATGCCAGGGTCTTGGCCGTGACCCTGTGACCCGCTTTCCTCCGCCGTTTCGGTCATGTTCCGCTACCGTACCAGGAACAAAGAGGCAAAAAAGAAAATCGGAAAACGAGCATCTGATTTCTGAATGCGTCGGTCTAGCGTCTGCATCCGATGTAGGGGCCGCGCCGCTTATCTTTTCTGCGCTTCCCTCGGGCCTATGGCCATATGGCGCAAACGGGGTACCCACCTGCGATAACCTTTACACATTTCTGTCGCATCTGATCGCGCAGACCCAGAAAAGGTTAAATACAACACGATCCCCCCCACCGACGTCAATTCGGATAGACGTTGGCTTCTAGACCATCTCTGACCATTGCTCCTTGTCCTACGGGCGTTTGGCCTGTTCTTATATATCTATCATTGCGATCCTAGCGTTGCGCAAAAGCTAGGAAACTTTTCCTTGAATACCTTGGTTCATGCGATTTTGAGACGGAATGGGTTGGGTTCACAATACCAACCTTAGGGTTGCCCGGTCTCCGGTAGGGCGGTATTTCCGCCTGGAGAACTCGGGTCACGTATGTTCACTCATTTCCTGAAAAGCTTTCCTGAATCTGAAGCTAACCATGCTGCGAAAATCTAGCCTAAGGAGCGCAAAGGCTCGTACTTCTTCACCGAGCTGCGCGCCGGTCTTGCGACTTTCTTCGCCATGGCCTACATCATCTCCGTCAATTCGAATATCGTCTCTCAATCCGGCGGAACCTGCGTTTGCTCGCCCGACAGCCCAGACCTGTGTGACTCCGACCCGGAATATATGCTCTGCGTTCAAGAGATCAACCGGGATATAGTCACCGCCACCGCAGCGATTGCAGCACTGACTAGTTTCATGATGGGACTACTTGCGAATATGCCCATTGCGCTGGCGCCTGGTATGGGGCTCAATGCCTACTTTGCGGTAAGTGCACATCCTCGACGTTGGGAGGATTATAAAGATCTGACTCTTGGTTAGTATACTGTCGTGGGATATCACGGTTCCGGACTCGTCCCTTATCGAATTGCCCTGACTGCTGTATTCGTGGAAGGTTTCGTTTTCGTCGGACTTACGCTCATTGGGATGCGTCAATGGCTTGCTCGCGCCATTCCCCATTCCATCAAGCTCGCCACAGGTGTTGGTATCGGCCTCTACCTCACCCTCATCGGTCTTACCTATAGTGCCGGTATTGGCGCGATCACTGGATACAATGCGACCCCCATCGAGCTTGCTGGGTGCCGTCCAGAAGTAAAGGATGAGGATGGCTTCTGCCCTAGCTATGACAAGATGCGGAATCCGACGATGTGGATTGGGATCTTCTGCGGTGGGATCTTGACGGTCCTTTTGATGACGTATCGCGTCAAGGGTGCCATCATCCTGGGTATCTTGCTCGTTTCGATCATCTCCTGGCCGCGTCCTACGTCCGTTACCTATTTCCCCCACACTGTACTCGGCGACAACATGTTCGACTTCTTCAAGAAAGTCGTCACTTTCCATCCCATCGGGAAGACTCTCAATGTCCTGGATTTCGATATCGCCGGCCACGGCGGTCAATTTGGCTTGGCTTTCATCACATTCCTTTACGTGGACATCCTCGACTGCACGGGTACTATGTACTCCATGGCTCGCTTCTGCGGTGCCATCGATGAGAGGACTCAGGATTTCGAGAACTCCGCCATCGCCTATACCGTGGACGCCTTTGGTATATCCATTGGCGCGCTCTTCGGCTCTCCACCGTGCACTGCTTACATCGAGTCGGGTGCTGGTATCTCTGAAGGAGGCGCCACCGGTCTAACAGCCATGTTCACTGGAATTTGCTTCTTCATCTCCATTTTCTTCGCTCCCATCTTCGCGTCCATCCCACCCTGGGCGACCGGATGCACCCTCGTCATCGTCGGTTCACTCATGGCGAAAGCCGCCGCCGATATCAACTGGCGATACTACGGCGACGCCATCCCCGCGTTCATCACCATCGCCATCATGCCCTTCACCTACTCCATCGCGTACGGTCTGATCGGTGGCATCATGTCTTACATCATCATCAACGGCACCGTCTGGATCATCGAGAAGGCGTCGTTTGGCAGGATCGTCCCGCCGAACAAGCACGAGAAGGATCCGTGGACCTGGAAGATCCCCGGTGGTTTCTTCCCGCCGTGGATCAGCCGTGTGGCGAGGGGGAAGAAGGACTTCTGGCGCGAGGACGTTGAGGAACACATCCGTGTGGTCCCGATAGAGGCGGATAAGGCGAGCGAGAACTCGAACTCCGAGGCTACGAGGACGGTCGAGCTCGAGTCGAAGGGAGTCGAGGTGGAGAAGAAGGGATAGGTGCAAATGAGATTGTGGTGATATGTCCCCTGGCGCCCGAAACGTTCGTTTAAACTATAAGCTCGTCAAAATAATAGCGTCTTTAGGGGGGTTAGGGGAGAGGCATCAGTTCAGATATTGATATCCAAATTTTCAAATTTAACTCTTGTATATGATCAACTCTGACATTGTCAGCGCTTTCGGTGTCGTCAAACAAATCCATGCAGAAACTCCCTTCGTCGGTAGGACGCTGCCGTCCCTCCCATCAGTGACCAGATTTGAATCCACAGTCATTGCAGGAATTCAGCCCAGCAATTGCTATGGTCCATAAATATTACATTATCCATGAAGCTAGGTCAGATTCGGCCTTTTGTTGCCACGGATTCCCTCGGAAATGCTCACAACAACCGCCAAAAATTTGATATTCATGGCACGATGGCCGAGTTGGTTATGGCGCTAGGTTAAGGTCACCTTAATATCTGTGCCCCACAGTCTCCTAGTTCGGAAACGTACCTGGGTTCAAATCCCAGTCGTGTCATTATTTTTTGTTTTTTTTCCCTATCTTTTTGGATATGGAGATGTTGGAGAGGAGCAGTTCAAGGGGTTGGTCGGTGGTAATTGGGAGGGGCGCGGAGGGGGGATTTTCGCGGAGTCGTGGCGCAAGGAATTTGAGGCGTGCGTAGGGAAACGTCACGTGTGACGTGTGTCATTGGTCACACTAGAGGCCAAGTCGGCCAATCAGAATGGCCATGGGCGCTGGAGCTTGTTTGAGTAGGTCGACTAAAGGAAATATCTGGAATACTATACTGTGAATTGCAATTTCAATGGTCTTTCATCGCGATGGAGAAAGGTATATATATATGAGTGGTAAGCATCAAGTGATTGCAGGGTTGTACCTTTTTGTTAAGATATGTCATTTTTGGGGATGCAAACCACCATTTCTCACCCTAGAAGGCCCCAGTCCAGTCCGATAGCTGCGATGAAGTCCATACCTTTGAGACTTTCCAATGCTTCTCACCTTACATCCTTACTTCTTATGGTCTACAATATAAAATATTTAGTTTATCATTACACGCATTGATCAGTTTGGTGTTTCGTATGAACTATCCAATGAAAGAAGAGTACTGGCGAATGGAAAGATGCATTACCAGGAAGTTTGGCAACCAGCCGATGGCGACATGGAAGGGAGGATGCCGTTCAAAGCCGACAAAAAGCATTCAAACGGCTGGCAAGGGATAGTGACACAAGCATATTAATACTAGTCAATTGAGTGCTCTATCTGGGTCTCCTCGTATCACAATGTTGGCCTAATGCTGACCTCTGGCTGTCATAGACAGTACGAGCAGGTCTTAACATCCTATGCCCGGAAAAACCACATGTCTCATGATATGTATGAAGACCGTATCTATGAACATTGAACAGTCATCATCTGAACTACTGGAGCAGCTTAACCAAGCAGATTCCCCCATCTAAAACAGTCCAATTCAAGCCCTGATACACAATCGATCAGTCGACCATCCATCCAATCACAGCCTCCCAATTGTGGCCGCCTGTAAAGAAACCATTTCAAAACAGGATCCGGAATTGCCTACCAACCCCCCTAATTCGCGTCGGACGCGCCGGTGTCGCGTGGTGGGGCAGCCAATGACCACCGATTGGATCGAAGCAAAAGCTGTTTGCGGCGTTGCTCGGGGCGCGTTGCCGTCGCGTCGGTTAGAGTACCCAACCTTTTCGTGTTTGCAATTGCAATTGCACCATCGATGCGTCTATTCCATCGCGATTTTATCGATCGGATCGGAAATTCCTCCATAAAAGACTGTCGAAACTCGATGCAAGTATCCCCCAAAGTAGCATCAACCGCGAGCTGTCACTTATATACTGGTTGAGGCGGTCCACGTTGCACCATTCCTGAGCTGACCCAGCATGCATCGTCAAACCTTGTCCACCTGGAAAGTGAAAACCTACAACAAAAGTCACCGATATGAAGGTCGCAGGTTGGTCCATGTCGGTTCCCGATTATTCCGTCGCTCCATGCAACCAATGACGCTTGTTCGTCGTAAGGACTGTGCTTTTCTAGGCTTTGTAGTAAGTGGGAAGTGGGAAGATAGCTCCGGTCACTCATATAGCTCCGGTCACTCCATCTCCCGCTGAGGGGTTTCGGTTATTCTTAGGTGCCATGCTGTGGGGAGTGGATTGCATCATGATCGGAGAGGAGATCGGTGATACAGATCTTGGGTTCTAGAAGTCTACACGGGTACGTGGTGAAAATTGTTATCAAAGGCGATACTTCTGGGCGATATAGGCACGGAATCTCTATGTAATGGTTCATTAATTCCTACAGCTAATTGCTATGCTAAATGGCATGATATGCCATGATTGTGTAAACGCGATGGACGCTAGAAATGGGACATAATCCGAAAGCAATGGGATGTATGAGCAGGTGGCAGGTTATTACGACCAAAATACTATCTGTCACTGCCCAAAGATGATGCCCCTCTAAGCATATAAACAGGTCGTTCCTTGTGACCTCGCCCCACGGATCTTGACCGCCCAGCGGTTCTCTCCATATCACACAAGTCATTCCTCGTGACCCTCATGATTCATTTCGACGTCGGCAGCTCCCCTCCTAGCTCCATCCCCAACCCCTTCGGTCTCTCCTTCCCCTCGTCCATCGTCCGGTGGTCGAAGTTGACCCGCCGCCTCCCCGGTGTCTTCCCGCTGGGGGTCTTCCACGCCGCCTGGGCGGGACTCGGCGTGAAATGGAGGAAGTCCTCGAAGTTCACGGCGTTGGGGGTTTGGCTTCCGAAACCGAGGAAGCTGGCGGGGTTGCCTCCAGGAGTGGACATCATGGTGGATGGCAACGGGGTTTGTTTCGGCGGGGGTGTGGACGGGGCGTTGACTCGTGGTGTGCGGATGTTCGAGGTACTGTGGTTCGGTTGTGCCGGGGACGGAGACGCGGCAAGGTACATGAGGAGGTCCGCGGCGTCCTGTTGCGGAGCTCGTGGCTCGGTGAACGGTCGGCTGTGAAGACGCGAGGAGCGAGAGAAGCCGGGCGGAGGGGTGCGTGGGCTGCGGGCGGGCGGGGAGGAGCGGATTTGAAGTTTCGGGACACGGGGACCGCCCGCGGAGCCGGCATTGAATGAGAGGACGGGGAGGTCCTCGTCGTCGGTTTCGGAGGAGCAGACGGAGGTGGGCGTGGCGTCACGCGGCATGGAAGCAAATGAGATGTTGCTTCGGACAGGTTGGGTGGGGAAGGAGGAGTGTCGGTTGGGAAGAGATGGAGAGGATTGGGCAAGCTGGTAGGAGGACTTCCACGTCGACACTTTGGTGTGGCCAGCGCGGACTTTGGTTCGGGTATGGGAGCTCGAGACGGGACGGCGGAGTTGGTCTGGATTGTAGAACTTCTTCCGTTTGTTCGAGCCGTTGATGGTGCTACCGGAGCGAGGGAGGTCGTCGGAGAACATGGGCCCTCCAAGGGGAGAAGAGTCCAGCATCCCAACAGGATAATACCGGTCGGAGATGCTGGACGAGCAATCGGACATGACGTCTCGAGACGACGCCGGTCGTTTGCGTTTCAATTCCAAGTCGACCTTGGGTTCTATGGAATCGAGGCTCATGTTCTGCCATCCGTGCTGGATCTTGACGTTGGCAAGTGCCAATCGATTTTGCAGAGCTCTCGTCATCTACCGAGAATCCGGTAAGCGCTGGAGGTTTAAAGAAGCATTTCGGACATTGGGGCCTCACCTTTGATACTTGAGCTCTCCGTAACACCTTGTTAGCCACTTCGGCTGGTTGTTCTAAGCGCTCTGAAGAAGCCATGGCGGCCATTGTGAGAGATTTGACCACGCTGTTGCTATGGTCAAGGAAGAGGTGGAGACTGGAGAGGGGATGAAGGATTCGAATGGGCGCTCGGGTTGGAGTGTTTCAACAAGCCAACTTCAAGGAGTCCACGTGAGGTGTAAGAGAAGTGACAGTAGGTGCAAGGACGATTTGTGTGAGACGGAATCTGACAAGCGGACACCACGGATGGTGGACAGTGAGTTTGTAACTTTGTGAGGCTGGAAAGGGAGGGAGCTGGTGCAAAGTGCAAGCCTGCAAGATGGTGGATGACTGACTTTGACTGGTCGCTGGTTGCTCGGAATGTAGGCCCTGTGGGCCAGGACTCAGGATATCGTGAAGGGAGGTTTAGTGTTAGTAAATAGAAGGAATTTCCAGGTTGGGTCTAGCACTGATTACATAACAGCTATCAATTAATGGCACGTGAGTTGGCGTTTCTAAGCACATGACTTTTTATTCTCCCCTGTTGAGTGTTGACCAGAATATTTCAACTCCTCCAGCCATCCCTTTTTGTTGCCTGTTCACCATTCACACAGGGAATTTTCTGTGGTGCAGCCTTTTAGTCAGATCCCATGCTCACTATGAACCTATGAAATAGGTACCATAGGTTCATCCGACACAAAAGACACTCTGTAGTCAAACCAGTCCTGTATCAAACTGACGCTGCGAAGAGACAGGTTCATAGAAAATGTCAATCACGGGACTGGACAAATGACTTGGCTGTCCTCTATATCTAAACCAAATATTGGACTCTGTCATGGCTGTTAATTTAATGCTAATGTATGAAGCCTCAGAAGATATTGTCATCCCGTTATCGATTGAATTGTGTAGGGAGAATGGAATCATCTACTGATAATATCCCCTCCAGTACTCCTTATCGCACTTCACATCCCAATTTACACTCTTAACATGAATAGGCGCTGGAACTATTTATGCAACATTCGGTTGAGAAACCCAGGTCGCCATACCCCGTAACCCTCACCGAAGGCCTGGTCGCAAGCCTGCAAACCACAAACGAGCTCTTCCGCAGCACCCGCCCCCACCAATTGTCCGAATGGCAACGTCACTGGACCATGAACTGCCGTCGTACTGTGTATGCAGTGGAGGCGTTGGATCAAGTTGTGCATCGGCAATTGTGGCGTCCAGAGTCATTTCGCATTGATCTTTCCCCTATCTTGGCTTGAGATATGGGCACCTGGGTAGTCGAACATCCATTATATAGAAATTGGAAGGATACCAATTACAGCAGAACTCATGAGAAACAAGGCTGTTTAATCACTACGAAACAAACCGAATCTGTGGAGACAGACACCAGAATCACGATAGGTATGATCAATGTCTTCAATGATGACATGGATCTTGGCTCTTCGTTCTGGGCGTTTCACTGTTTCACTGTTTCACATGAGCAGTGAGCACCGACATGCACAGCATATCTGGCGGCATATGGGATACATCATACATGCTGAAATCTACTGATTAGAACACGCCTTGTTGATCAATCAGAAAGAGTCAAAAAGATATGTCCAGTACGGGTAATACCTTCATTAAAGCATGTGCATCCGCCTATATCATTCCAACTGCACTCACATACCTAGGCAATCAAACAAGATCGGACCTGATTAATGATTGCTTACTTTGCTCAGCCGGCAGGCTTTCCAGCCTGCTTTTAAGATCGGCACTAGTGCTAGGTAACTCCATTAATACATATCGATAACTATCCAAGGCCGATACGCATTTAGATTTTCAAACTTTACCCGGCGGCCCAACAAAGCACTTACGCACCACCCGCATCGGACTATTTCCACTTCCCCATGTCCTGTTCGGCCGTGTTCGTGTTGCGGTGTTGCCACCAGATAATCTCAGATAATCCTAGATTTCCTTCCTGGCCATTCTCACCTCCGGTGTATTACCTATGCTCCTTTTGCGGGTCAGCGAGCCGCTCAATCGCTGTCGATATCTGCCCTTGAATCTTGATACCGTCCACATCACATCATTTCCTAATTCCTGTTTCTTCCTCTCATGCCTCTCCACTCCTGCCCTTCGTTAGGACCTAAGCTATTGCCATAGACCTTGTCCATTCGTTTCCACTTCGTCCCCGCCACCTTCGTCATAGGATCATTAGTGCTACCAGAAGCTTGTATTTCCTGGCGCCTGCAAAGCCTGCAATCAACCTGCGGCTCGCGATTGCTACGCTGTGGACAGAATAACGTCTGTGCCAAGGCGAGAGCCAGTTCCCTCGTTTACCTTTAGAAGATTGATAATATCGCGATTTCAACAACACCATCGACGCGACGCCAGACGACACCCGGTTAACACATCCCGATCGCTGCCTTGCCAGCCCGGGGAGCACCTTCTCCATCATGCCTTCAATCCTCAAATCCGTCCGCGATCTGCGGAGGAGATCTCGAGCCAACCTGAACCGCTCCACCACC
Organism: Eremomyces bilateralis CBS 781.70; assembly: GCF_010015585.1. Lineage (NCBI taxonomy): Eukaryota > Fungi > Ascomycota > Dothideomycetes > Eremomycetales > Eremomycetaceae > Eremomyces > Eremomyces bilateralis. Next base: position 251,400 of record NW_022985080.1, read on the forward strand.
TCTTTGAACGAATACGACACTCCCGACAATTCCTCAGGTAATTCTTCCAACGACTCTTCGAACACGCCCCGCCCTGCTGCCGCTGGAGACCTACATCAATCCTCTTCCTCAAGTCTGAGCTTAATGACGACTCCTACATCTGCAACGCCGAGTGAATCGGGTAGCATCACAATTCGACCAAACGACGACTCAATTCCTCCCCTTCCTTCGAAGCCAACACTCTCCTCGAATCGGAATAGCGTGATTGTGAGTTCTCCGGGATACAGACATATTAGACATATAGACGTTAACATCATATAGGGTTCTGTCGCTGGTGGTCCTCCTCCGGGAGAGAGAATGGCCGCAGCGAGTGGGCCTTTCGCGCCCAGAATCAGCTCACCCCGACCTGGCGAGCAGGTTTACCAGAAGGTGCTCCTCATCAATGGACAGATTGGCCAGAACCCAAACGAACTATCCGCGAGACCCCAAGGAGGACAACTGAAAGTTACACATCACCAGGATTCGTTTCCTGCAACACAATGGAAGGTGCAGGACTCCCAGTTCAAGGCACTGGTCCATCTCACACCGGGACCAAACAAGATCACTCTCCTCTTTGAGCCTACCCGTCATTCTCATGGCTCGCACCCTTCTCTAGGTTCTAGCCGAACAACAAAAGGGCACGAATCTTGGTTCATGATCTACTACGTTCCTCCGGAATCCCCTCCTCTACAGCTGGTGATGCTCCTGGGAAGCGATTCTCCGGGAACGTACGATGCCATTCCAGCGCGAGTGTCGGGCGAAGGCAATAATCTGGATGTTGCAATTCGCAAATACCGGATGGCGGCATACATGTGGCAAGCATTTACGGCCGAGCAGATGCACCGGCATGGATTTGGACGGCGAACATTCCAATTCGAGGAGAGTTGGCTACACAGCAGCCTTTCCCTGCAGGAATACGAGACGGGCGTCATGCGCAGCCAGGCTACGGTGCATGTCATTCGTGTGGACAAAACCGTTGCAGAGCTCCGTGATCTGGAATATGCACAGCAGTATGCCAAGGCGACCAAGAAGTCAGAGCTGTTTAACATTGCAGCCGATGCGGTTCGGGAATATTTTCGCCCTCGAAACGGCCAGAAGATCTACGTGTCGTGCATGTACCTCGATTCTCACTGGGATCCGCAGGTCAAGACGATCCGCGCCCATGCGGCTCTCGGAGGATGTTCTGGGGATGTCAACCTCGCCATCTTCGGCTCGCATTGTCTGCAAAGTTACCCGTCCTCGATCGAAGAAGTCCCGAATGCGCTCGTGGACTGCACGCGAACCGATACCGCTCATGTCGCCAACGACGCAGGGGAAGCAGGCAGCAGCTGGGAAGCGGCGAATATTGGCATCGGCGCTCACATGCACGAGGTCGGTCACCTCTTCGGTTGCCCGCATCAGGAGTCCGGCGTCATGCAGCGCGACTATACCCGACTTCATCGGACATTCCTAACCCGCGAAGCCTTCTCGACCCGCACCAAGCAGCAGGGCATGTACATCTGCAAACCATCTGATGAGTGCGGATGGCACCGTCTTGACGCCCTTCGATTCCGATATCATCCAAGCTTCCGGCTTCCGAAAGACCCTCCCATGGCGAATGCCGATTCCGGGATTCAAACGTTCTGTATCAAAGAAGGCGAGGCGCTCATTATGGCAACCTCAGGCATTTGTTTCATCGAGATCCGGACCGAGAGCGACGACATCTGCCATCATTGGTTGGATTTTACGGACGTGCAGAGAACCGACTACCTTCCCAAATCCTACCACCTTACGGATGACGCACTCCGCAAATTGCTCCCCTCCCGCAGGCGCAAGTCGAAACTCAAAGTGTCCATCCACTCCATTGCGCTGAACGAGCACACCATCGACTGGGATAACTTTGCTTCCAAGAGCTCTCGTGTTGAACTGATGAAGGGCAGTCCGACGAAGAGCAATCTTCTCAGCAACCTCACGCGCCACGCAACATCGCACGGCTTCCGCGGCAGCAAGCTCGGCCACTCGCAGCTCCCCGATTCCGAGGCCGGGGAGATCGTCTTCAACTCGGTGATCCCCCCCAATCGGTTCATGACGTCGATCAAGATCTACCACGGCAACTCCGTCGATGGCATCGAGTTCTGCTACGAGGATTCCACGAGCCAGCTGCTCGGAAAGCGCGGCGGCAAGCCCGGTGGTTCGGAGTTCAAGTTCGATACTCGGTCCGCCGAGCAGCTCTTCGGGTTCTATGTGAGGGCGGGCGCGTGGATCGACGGGATCCAGATCCTCGCCACGTCGGGCCGAAAGAGTGAGATCTTTGGGAACGCGACTGGTGGGAGTGGGTATGTTTACGAATCGTCCTGCCGAGACTCATATCGCTATGATGCTAACAACTTGTACAGGCATCGACTCGTCCCCCCTGCCAACTTTCAGATCTCTGGCGTCTATGGCTCCTGTGGGGCTTGGATGGATGGGTTCGGTGTAATCATCTCCCATTAAGACCACTCGCCCTGCGTTTCTGCCGACATTCTTTTGTGAAGCTCCTCGTACACCCAGTGTGCTCTTTCTCAGCCGAGACGTCCCGAGCCTCTGAATTAAGGACCCCGCTTCTTCGAACCAAGCTGTTTCCGCTCGGATCCCAATACCATCGACCATCGAACCGCCCTTTCATACCGGCCGTTGTTCCTACCTGTTGTTGCGAGTCGAAATACCCTCCAACCCTATACATTATTCCCTCCCGCCATCACCAATCCCTTCGGTTCTGAGCGGCTCACCTTTGATTTTTATCGGTCTTCAGACATCCCGGCGTTCCGCATCAATAGACAGCTTAAAACGGGGTTTTACGGTACATATGAAAGCCGTAACCAGCGAGCGGCTTTCTCTTCGCGCGAGCGGCATACAACTTTCATCGGCGTTTCGTTTCGTTCCGTTTCGTTCCATTCCGCTTCGTTTCGTTCCGCTTCGTTTCGTTCCGCTTCGTTTCGTTTTTCGGATCCGCGGGGTTTTCGCGGTGTCAACATTCGTCCTCGCTTCGTTTCTATTCGAATGGGAGCATGGTGGGCGCAACTTCTCGCATCACCTTGGGTCTTAGCTTGGCGAGTCACTTCTTGTTGCCCGTCCCTGTTCTATCTTCGCGGAAAAAGGATGGGACTACTGTATGGGCATGGAATTGAATCGGTTTTCGAGCGTGGCAGCGCTTCGATAATGGTAGGGTATGGCAGCTAGGAATCGGCAATAATAAGGGGTACGGCGTGGAAATATCTGAACCGGTTATGGATGAAGGCTGCTACAGGGAAATCAATTCAATCGTCGGACATGGGATGGAGCATTGCATGTGTGTTCCAGTAATGATTATACATAATATCGATATACCGCCCGGGAGAGTGGTGATGATGGAGATGGACCAAATACAAACTACGTCCAATGAGTGGCGTACTTATGGTTGAATTTCTTGCAATGCTTCAAGTAACGGGGAGTTCTGTCAGAACGGCACGTAAGAAGTAGTGAGACGACAGTAGATTGCTCTATGACGATTGATGTCGGATCCATGAGGGAATATACAAACGAACTGATAAAACGATCCACGTGGATCATAGGAAAAGGCCCTATGATGCGTTTGGATCAATCCTCCACTTCAAACAATTGCTCTCCAAAATCCCCCCTGATTCTTGTTCTCCCCGTTCGTGTCGCATCCATCCGTCACAACCCGTAACTGCTGACTGAATTTGGATCCTAAGGCGCGGGCATATGTATCTTAAGGCCTACGGAAGTCGTATGCCATAAAGCCCAGCTAGTCGACATAGTTTTGCATCGTGCCTGGCTTGAACCCTCTCAAATACCAATAGTCAGGGGCCAGCGTAGGGCTTAGACAAAAACGACCGGCGAATGCGGCGAATAGGAACCTACCAGTGACACGGTTGGTCATGACAGAAACCATCTCGAGAAACGAAGGTATCCGTATTGCAACTGAACTTCATCGCTCTCGCTAGTATTCGTCGCACGGGAAAGGTCTGGAAGAAAGATTATTGCAAACAAGGGACCTACTCAAAATAGACAATGTATTGGATATTTGGCCTGTAGAGAACATTTCAGGACTATTCTATGAAATTGAGGTTATCCTGCAGAGTCCGACGAGCGGGAGAGATTCACAGCCACTAGGGTATACCAGAAACAGTGTTCAAACTGTTCCCAGAACCGGGAAGATGTGATGAACCGAACGCATGCCCAGGCTGTTGGTAGCGGAGTGCTTGTCCACGATCCTGATGTCCAGGGGGAGCGAACCAGGTCGTCAGTTGAAGATCGATATCGGCAAGAGCCTAAAGGTGAATCGCACGTATGGAGGTCCCCGCGACCCAAACCAGACTCATTTGGGTAGTTGAATGGAAGGCTTGGAAGGCTGATAAAACGAAAGAAGCACACGACTTGCATGGACAGAGGGGTAGACAGGAGGATGAGAAAACGCGATGAGGCACTGGACGAAAATATCAAGGGGGTACGACGGTACGAGATCTCGACTCTAAGAGACTCTAGACATTTTGTAGTGCTAGCGACAACTAGATCAAGGATCGAATACCGTGTCGTTCCCAAACTACCGCAGGGCCATTTTGCGTAGATGTGCCCTATCGTTGAGTTCGCCACAAAGGCATCTGACCGCTCTGATGTCGTTGGTCTGAGCCGTTAAAAAGGGGCGCAAGGATACTACCTCACGTTGCCTCTAGATCCCGATGATAATACGTGATGGCCAACGGTGAAGCTATAGTGAGCCAGGTGTATCGATTCGCGGGCCGACCAGCGATAACCACACTCTGGTTCTCACTTCATTCAGGTTACTGCGGTGGACACCCTTTCCAACCTGAGCAAGAGGCAATTTGGCAGGACCCGGAGACGCGAGCGCGGGTGGTGAACGAAGTGCGGGCGACGGGCTGGCGGTCGAATATCGAGCGGCCGCCGAACAAGAGACAATCCGCCCGGGTGGCCGACGTCGATGTCTGACGAGATGGAAACTGAGGCGCAGCGACGATATCTGATGGGCGAGATCGAGTTGGGTGAACTGTAGGGTGTGGCATCGATTCCCGGGGACGGACTTCTCTCAGCTGCAATTCATGCGAGGGGTATACCCAATCCCTGGGGGCGCGCCGACGAAAATGCAGCAAGACATTGATAAGAATAATAGGTTCATGGACGAAGTCTTGAACCCACTGAGCCTCTGCATCCAAGATCCGTCGGGAAGCAAGGCACCGATGGGGAAGAGAGATTGAAGGGATGTAGAGGCCAACATTGTGGCGCTGTGCCGTACATACTACGTAGCAAGGGCTTTCTGATGCTGGGATCGACTCAGGTCAACCAGAAGGATATGACAGTTGTTATACTCATATTTCGTGAATCTTTCCTTGAGTCCTGAGTCCTGGTGTCCATTTAGATATTCCTTAATGTATTCCTTAAGGTAAGGAAGTTGTCTGGTGGCTGGTGCTGGTAATGCGGAGGTACCGTACCGTCCTACGCAGTAATTTATACTTACCCGGTATAATACCAAGACCCCTGAAAACGCGCTTCCCTGGTACGGTGCCGAGGACGCCATCCCTGTGGTCTATTTACTGTCTTAGACTGAAGGAGAGGACGTCGGACTTCATGTAACTTTCTCCTGCAGCGTACATGTAGTACACCATTCGAATCTCTTTTGTGTGCTGACAGCAGGTAAATATTGTCTCGTCCCCCACCGACCCTTCGAAACCTTCCTTGGGTTTCAGATCTGCTATCGTTTCTTACTTTTGACGACTGCTGGCGGACGATGATCGCAACTGGCAAACTTGCATCCCGAACTGGTCCACGAGACACCCAAACAATCGAACTCAACACATAGACCGACCAGCAACCACCCGCGTCGAGCATGGCTACGGCCACTGCCAGGGCGCAAGGAGTAGGCGATTCTTTGGGAGATTGGGATAGCCACTTGGAAGATGATGCGCACGCGTTGGAAGGTGATGCGCATGCCATAGAAGAAGACCAAATCGAAGCATCTGGGACCAAGGGACATGCGCGGAACTCTTCACATCGGTCGGCATTGTCGCAGTCGGCGAATGCACCGGCAGAGGATCTTGCGAAATCAGACCCCGACTTCGACTTCTCAGAACTGGAACTCCCTCCCCTACCTACCACCTCCGATGAAGACTTGCAGCATGTTGAAGACAGTATCCTTGACCCGAAGTCGGGCGGAAGTGAGGTGGATATGAGCGCGACAGTCGAGCGCGACATGAAGAGACAGCTAATGGATATTGAATCAAGCTTCTTGCCAGACCCTGCACCCCCGGCGGAAGACGAAGTGGAAGGACCAGGCAAGGATGACACCTATCTCTTTGGAATGGCAACAGAGCCGGAAATGCCATCAAGTGCTGCCGATGACACGGCTGGCGATGATATCATGCAAGAACTGCGTGAGGAAACCGGCGGTTTAGATGAGGGCGATACTCGCCCTACCGCGCTAGGAGAAGAAGAAACGTCAACATTGGATCTGAGTCAATTGACTTCTTCACCAGCTGCCGCTGCTGCGAAACGATCACACTCGCGCGGACCCTTTGCGACAGATTCATATGACAATCGAAGACCGCCCACCTCACACCCGCGACAAACACAATCTCCTTCACATGACAACGATCCTTCAGGGGACCCGGACAATGGAAGCTCGCGCATTCTTGCCGACACAACGAACGCCTCGAATCCGCAAATCATTCAGACAGCACCGACACCAGCGAAAATGTCCTCGACAGATTCACTTACAGCCTCCCGTCCTTCCTTCTTCCGCTCGCGCCAAGATTCTCAACGCTCCTCTACATCCTCTATTGCCCACTCCGACCTCTCTGGCGATGCCCCCAGCGAGGCAACACTCAGTGCCGACTATGCCTTACAATCCGGCGGTGCAGTGTCTTCCAGCAGCGCAATCCGCCCAACCGATCTGTCTCGCCATCCCAGCATGGGCAGTGTAGTGTCTGGGATCTCCAGCGTCAGCGGATACAGCGATTCGCCTGGTCCTGGAGGGTTCCACCGCAACATCAGCGGCCTAAGCGCACTTTCTGAACTATCTAGTGCACGTGATGGCGTCCTTGAGCCGCTGGACGAAGAGCGGGAGACATCTAGGTCGCCGTCTGCCACACCCCCTTTGACACCACGACCTGGCACTGCGGTGAATGATGGTGCCGGGATCACAGACACGGTCATTGCGCAACATGTCAGCAACATCACGGTCCCTGAAACAGTGGCCCGCGAATTCCGTGAGCGGCATGCACGAGAAGACCCACCGCGTCCTGGGACCTCTGGCAAGATGAGCACGACTAGCGGAGGTACGGGGCTTCGACACACTCTAACCCTCAAGGAGCAGAACTCCAAGATCGACAAGTTGTCCAAAGAGAACTTCGACCTGAAGTTGAAAATCCATTTTCTCGATCAAGCGCTCCAGCGACGAAGCGACGAAGGCGTGCGGGAGCTGGTGCAGGAAAATGTCAAGCTGCATACCGACCTTACGAACGAGAAGAAGGAGAGTCTGGCGCAGCGGAAACGGGCGAGAGAAGCTGAGCGACGCGCGAGGAACCTGGAGGATGAGGTTAGAGAGTTAAAGGCGGCGGTGAAGGCAGCGAATCAAGGAAAGGAGGACCGGAAGGCCGAGGAAAGTACCGAGACGGCCATTCTGGAGGACGAGATCACGTACCTCAGAGAATGTTTGGAGCATTCGGAGATCACGACAGAGAAGTTGAGGGAAGATGTTATGGCGAAGGAAGTGGAGAAGAGGAGGATGGCGGACTATATCAAGAACGTACAAGCTGCGGATGCTGCTGGAAGAGAGCGCGACGGCAAGGGGGTGGAAGAAGCCATGGTAATTTACTCCAGTTCGTTGATAAGGATAGCATATGCTGACTCTATATTACAGGAGATGTGGAAAGACCTTCTGGAAGCCGAGACCGCCCGCCGCGAACAAGCAGATGAGGACACCCAGAAGCTCCGCGACGAACTGCGCCGTTTGAGGGCCGACACCCAAAACACGACCAACAACCACAACGTTCGCACCACCTACAACATCCGCAACCACAAGCACGTCTCCACCACTTCCAACCACCCCTCCGAACCGGTCGACGGCGAAACCCTCGTACCCAACGGCCAAGACTTTAATGGCTCCGTCGCCACCTCATCGACTCTCGTCGAGAAACTCCAGCACGAAAACGCCGAACTGCGCCGTGACCTCGGCGCCCAAACCTCCATGCTCACCTCGCGCAACCGCGAACGCGAACGCCTGCAAGCCGAGATTGAAGATCTCAAGCTCGCCGCCCGTCGCGTGACCGACGGGTCCGCCATCCACGGCGGCCGCAGCGTGGCCGGCGACAGCATCTTCGAGCGATCCGTGTCTCGCGCCGGCAACGCGATGCACGGGGCCGGGCACGAGCGATCCGGCGCGGGGATGCCACGATCCGCGAGCCGAGCCAGCGGCGCGACGCGGCTGACGGAGGTGAGCGATAACGAGCGGGAGCGCGAGGAGTGGGAGCGGAAGCTGTCGCACGCGCGCGACGACGCGGCGAAGACGAAGATGCTGAACCAGGAGCTGGAGAGGGAGCTCAATGCGCATCTGGACTTCCTGTCGCAGGCGGAGCGGGACAACGCGGCGCTGCTGCAGGAGAAGGAGGAGTTGAGTGAGGATGTGCAGGCGCTGTCGGTGGAGCGGGATGAGTTGCTGACGGCGTTAGAGGCAAAAGAGGGGGAGTGCGAGGCGTTGCGGGACGAGGCGGTGCAGACGATCGATCGTCTGGAGGAGGATCTCGATCACAAGGAGCAGGAGGCACAGAGGGTGTTGCAGGAGCTGGAGGGCAGGAACGAAGATTTTGCCGGGCTCGAGCGCGAGATGAAGAATGTTACCGAGTCGCTCATTCAGCTAGAGGACGATCGAGCAGCCGCGCGAAGGAGGATCCAGAGCCTTGAGGCAGAGGTCGAAGAGGCGAATCGCGAGCTAGAGACGCTCGATAAACGACTACGGGAGGTCAATGGAAAGAATGAGCGGCTGGAAGTCCAGATTGAGTCGAATCAAGGCGAGATCAGCTTCCTTCGGGAAGAGCAAGAGGGTGACAAGATCAAGATTGGCGAGTTGGAGGCTGCCATTACTGCTGCGCACGCAAACATCGTGGAAGAGAAAGACCGCTTCCGAGAGCTTGAAGAGCGCCTGCGCGAAGAGAGAAAGCAAAGGGAGATCCTTGATAGCCAGGAGAAACAGGAGGTGCAGAAGGTCTTAAGCGACTTGAATTCCCAACTTGCGAAGAGCAAGGAGGAAGTGAGGAAGCTTAGAAAGAGCCTCAGTACCAAGGAAGTTGAGGCCAGCACCTGGAAGGAAAAGCTGGAGGAGCTAGAGCGCAATTTACGAGAAGCTCTAGGCGACTTGGACGGTACCAGGACGAGTTTGCTTCAGGTTTGTTTTTCACCATTTCTTTCCATGCAGTGTACCTCTAACGCCGAACTTACAGGACGTACACAACCTTCAAATCGATCTCGAAACGGCCGTCGCCGAGCTAGACAAAGCTCGCAGCGATCTCGCAGAAAAAGAACGGCTTCTTCGCAACCGAGATGTGCTCCTCGAAAGCACTGGGTTGGAAGGCAGAAGGCTGGCTGATCTACTGGAGAAGGAGAGGCAGGCGAGAAGACAGGATCGCCAGCACTTCGAACAAGTCCAGAGAAGTCAGGCGACTATGTCTCGTACCATGCATGCCCACGAGACGCGGATGCTGGAGTTGGAGACTACCCGCAGCCAAGATAAGAAGCGGATCAACACTCTGGAGAAGCAGCTTCACGATCAGCTCCTCGACCGGAACAACTTGTTGCTCGCTTTATGGAACCGCCTCTCCACCCTCTGTGGGACAGACTGGGCACAGAAATACAGCCTCATCGACGGGCAAGCCCTACCTTCTGTCGAGCAGATCAACCGGAACCTCCCGGGGTTCAACAAAAATATCATCCTCGCGGTCAAGACCGTCGAAGGCATCGTCGGCGGCTTCCGCCAACGCATCCGCACCATCGAGAAAGACCTCTGGCGCGACTACCAAACCCTCGAACACACCCTCGATGTCCGCGTCAAGCGACTCGACCAACTCGAACGGACTATCCAAGTCCAAACCGCCACCACGCGCCAGACTCGCACCGGGTCCCGAGGCAGCACGCAAAGCGAGCACGCCGAGATCTTCAAGCTCAAAGGCGAGAACAAGCAGCTGCGCGCGGACCTGCAGTTCCAAAAAGAGCAGGCGCAGCAGCACAACTCCTACGCGCCACGGTCGCCGCCGTCGCGCGACACGTCCCGCGCCAGCATGGCGAACACGCTCCTCCGCGCACATTCTGCCAACGCCGCGGACGCGCTGTCATTCGACCCGACCAGCACAGTACCGGGCCATTCGCGGCAGGGGTCCGGGGGGCAGGCGTACTCAGTCAACTCGGCGTTGCAGCCGTCGGAGCAGCGGTGGATTCATCGGTTGAAGGAGCTGGAGCGGCGGCTGAAGGGGGAGCGGGAGGCGCGGTTGTTGGATCGGAGTGGGGCGCGGAAGCGGTTGGAGGAGGGAAAGGCGGAGAATGAGGAGTTGCGGAGCATGTTGGAGCGGGAGCGGGAGCGGAGGCAGTTTTTGGGGGAGGAGGAAGAGTTGGTGGAGGCAGAGTCTTGAGTCTTTAAGGTTGGATGGGTTGATTCGTTTCTTGGCGATGGAGTTGCGTTCACTGTCTTTCTACCCTGGGTGCTCCGATGACGACGGGTTCGGAGCATCGCATGTACTACTATTCAGATATATTGGGATACGGGCGTTGGCGGTCACTGGACTGACGGTTGACGTCGAAGGCTTGCCTGGCGGTCAGGCCTAATTGTTGGCTGTAGCGAATTACAAGCGCATTTGTCTCCTTCGGACCATGTTTAATTGAACAAAACCAACAAACCCTCGATGAACGACTCTGGACTCCGGTTGGCTCGTACGGAATATCAAATGATAATCCGAGAATCCGATGCGCGACGGACGCCGACTTCGCACGACAGCGTGACAGGGATGACCCGCAAAGCGAATTTTTTCGAAATGGCGGGGGGCTTGTGTCCTGGTGTCATACAAAAGGTTTCCATAAGCCCTCCCCATCCTTCTGTAGAGTCCATCATTGCCCAATCCGCAGCTACATTTTCGATATACAGAATCGATTGGCAAGGTTGAGAATCACACATCTTCAATTAAAAAGGAAGATCTCGAGAACATCGCAATGTCTACTTACGTGCTCTCAAAGTCCCATCAGGAGGTAAGAGACGTTTGAGAGGTACCATTCATGAAAGGACATTGCTAACGTTGATGAAGCTGATGGAGAAGTCGCTCGTCGACTTGGATCCTGATGTTGCTGAGATTATGGTCAGTATCTTCTGGAGCTCCCAATGCGCCCGGGAAAATTTCGCTAACCCATTCCACAGAGGAAGGAGATCAAGCGCCAGCGAGAGTCCATCCTCCTCATCGCCTCCGAGAACGTCACCTCCCGCGCCGTCTACGATGCCCTTGGTTCGCCCATGTCGAACAAGTACTCCGAGGGCTACCCCGGCGCTCGGTACTATGGTGGCAACGAGCACATCGATGAGATCGAACTGCTGTGCCAGGCTCGCGCTCTCAAGGCCTTTGGCGTCGAGTCAGACAAGTGGGGAGTCAACGTTCAGTCTCTGTCCGGCAGCCCTGCCAACTTGCAGGTCTACCAGGCCATCATGAGGCCGCATGATCGGTTGATGGGCTTGGATCTGCCGCATGGTGGGCATTTGAGCCACGGCTACCAAACCCCTCAGCGGAAGTGCGTTCTCTCTTCTACTTTATTATCTCTTCGGCTAGCTTACAAGGCTTAGGATCTCCGCTGTCTCCACCTACTTCGAAACTTTCCCCTACCGCGTCAACCCTGAGACGGGCATCATCGACTATGATCGCCTGGAGGAGAACGCGCTTATGTACCGCCCTAAGGTCCTCGTCGCGGGTACTTCCGCGTACTGCCGCACCATCGACTGGAAGCGCATGAGGGAAATCGCCGACAAGGTCGGCTGCTACCTGGTGGTTGACATGGCCCACATCTCCGGCCTGATCGCCGCCGGCGTCCACGACTCCCCCTTCCCGTACGCTGACATCGTCACCACCACGACCCACAAGTCGCTCCGTGGCCCCCGCGGCGCCATGATCTTCTTCCGCAAGGGTGTCCGCAGCACCGACAAGTCCGGCAAGCAGATCATGTACGACCTGGAGGGCCCGATCAACTTCTCCGTCTTCCCCGGCCACCAGGGCGGTCCGCATAACCACACCATCACGGCGCTCGCCGTCGCCCTGAAGCAGGCGGCCACCCCAGAGTTCCGCCAATACCAGGAGCAGGTCGTCAAGAACGCCAAGGCCCTCGAACACGAGTTCAAGAGACTCGGCTACGTCCTCGTCACCGACGGTACGGACAACCACATGGTTCTCCTGGACCTCAAGCCCGTCCATCTCGACGGCGCGGGCGCGCGCGTCGAGGCCGTCCTCGACCAGGTCAACATCGCCTGCAACAAGAACACCACCCCCGGCGACAAGTCCGCCATCACACCCATGGGGCTCCGCATCGGCGCGCCCGCCATGTCCAGCCGCGGCATGGGAGAGGCGGACTTCGTTCGCATCGCCGGGTATATCGATACCTGCATCAAGCTGGCGCAGAAGGTGCAGGCCGAGCTACCAAAGGGGCAGAACAAGCTGAAGGATTTCAAGGAGAAGGTGGCGAGCGGTGAGGTACCGGAGCTGGCGCAGCTGAAGACAGAGATCGCAGGGTGGGCCGGATCGTTCCCGCTGCCAGTGTAAGTCTGTCTCTTCTCGACTCTCCCGCGATGCGTGGCCGATACGAGGGATCGGACGGAGTTCTTAGTTTGGGGGGAGTTTCAGCATTTCTAGTCTAGTCGACACGGGGCTTTGGATCATTTCAACGGATCCAAGGCGCGTTTGGCCGGTCTCAAAAAGCATTCAACATCGTTGGAGGCAACTCCACTTCATGCACAGGAGAAAGTCCGGTTTTTGCCAGTGGAAAGAACCGGAGTTTTGGAACGGGTTAATGGGTATATGAGATACTAGTGTCAACCACGATATGATATTTACGGATGACGCCGTAACTGCTTAACCAGCTAATCAGATAGCAAATAACTGGAAGCGTAATGCTCAACAGCTTCTGATGACAGCGTCTGTAAACCTCCAGCCAGTTCTCTGTGATCGCACCATCATGGTTGCGCATCCACCAGGACTTGACGCGTTGACTATGCTTTCCTCTCCGAATGTATCTCATACGCATATCTTCTTCAGGACTCGAGGGTTTCTCCTCTTCATGATCCAAGTGTTCCATGTGTTCCGTGTATTCCATCATCCTCTTCCCAATCCTCACACTCCTTCCCTCACCTCCACCGACGTAACCACCACCCCTTCCATCCCGTCCTCCGCTCCAGTCTCCCCTACCCCCGCTAACGCCTTCCGCCTCAACTCCTCCAACACCCCTCTCAGATCCCTCACCCGCGCCTCTAACTCCCCAATCTCCCCCTCCTGCTCCTCCACGCTCCGCTCCACGTCCGGCAACGCCCTTACAGCCGCCCGCGCCCGCTGCAGCCGCACCTTCAACTCCGATGTCGCGGCCGCCAACTGATGGATCTCCAACGTCTCTCCCGCGGACGCGTCGGCGGTGGGCTGTGACCCTGTGGTTTGTGATGTCGCGTGTTGGGTTTGGCTTTGCGTGGCTAGCTGGGTTTGTGGGGTTGGGGCGGTCGTGGATGTGGCTGGCGCGGTTGTCGAGGGGTCTTTTGGGGGAGCGAGGCCGGAGGGGGTGGGGAGGATGCGGGCGAGGAGGGTGTGAAGAGATGGGATGATGTCGAAGAGGGCGGGATTGGGGAGGGAGGAGATGGGGTCGGGGGTGGATGGGTTGGGGGGGATGGAGAGGGGGGAGTCTTGGTGAGAGGTCGTCATGTTGGAGGATGCGCCTCGTTGTGAGAGGCCAGTGGCTCAATGGAAAATGAGTACGGAGTATGATAAATTGGATTAGTCTCGTGTGGAGGAAAGGCTCAGTTGATGCTGATGTTTACTTTTTTCGTGGCTGGACAACCTGTAAAAATGACGTGGGGTTGATAGTTGTTGAGTCGGTGGTGGACGGTGGTGGGGTGTCACCGTGTCAATGGTGCAGATATCTTTCGTCAATTGATGAGAGAGAAGCAATCTCAATCCCCGATTCTGTCCGATTGAGCGGAATTTCCAAGGTATTCTTCTGCTGTCAACCCGGTGGATTTCCGATTTCGTGTCAAAATCATTGGTCGTCTTGACATTTTTTCGTCATCAAGTCATACAGAAGCTTCATCTGCTGCGCAAGCTTACCTCAACAATGGCTAAAGTTGATCAGAAAGCGGTTTTGAGTACGTTCAAGGATCCAATTGCTCGATATCCACCTCCGTATGTCGAAGGAACTTAGTGGCTGATTTCACTCTTAGTCGTCATCGATGGCTGGGGCGTACCCGTCGAATCCTCCCCTCCGGAGGGCGATGCGATTGCTGCCGCCGAAACCCCATATATGGACGATTTCGCCAAAGACGGCTCCAAAACCGCGCAAGGATATACTACGTTGGAGGCGTCTTCGAATGCTGTTGGTCTTCCGGAAGGTCTTATGGGCAACAGCGAGGTCGGCCATCTGAACATTGGCGCAGGACGAGTGGTGTGGCAGGATGTGCGTACGCGATATATGGATGCGTATTGAGCAGCAACTGACACTTCTCAGGTCGTTCGAATTGATATGACCATCAAGAAGGGCTTGATGAACAAGGTCGATAACATCGTCAAGTCGTTCCAGCGTGCCAAGGATGGCAATGGTAGACTACATCTTCTTGGTCTGGTCTCGGATGGCGGAGTGGTATGCACCGGTCCTCGATATACGAACTGAACATGAGATTGACAGGGAACAGCACTCGCACATCAACCACCTCATCGCATTGCTTAAGGTAGCCAAAGAGATTGGCATTCCTAAAGTGTTCATCCACTTCTTCGGGGATGGCCGTGACACTGACCCCAAGTCCGGCGCTGGGCACATGAAGGACTTGATCGCGAAGACCAAAGAGATCGGCCTTGGTGATATCGCGACTGTCGTTGGCCGCTACTACGTCATGGACCGTGACAAGCGATGGGACCGCGTGGAAGTTGGTATGAAGGGCATCGTTGTTGGCGAAGGAGAGCCGTCCGACGATCCTCTGAAGACGATTCAGGATCGATATGCCAAGGGTGAGACGGATGAGTTCTTGACGCCCATCATTGTTGGTGGGGCTGAGCGAAGAGTGCAAGGCAAGTAACTATGATCAAGATCTGGCATGACTGTTACTGATCCTCATTCAGATGACGATACTCTCTTCTTCTTCAACTACCGCTCCGACCGCGTTCGTGAAGTCACGCAACTCCTCGGCGACTTCGACCGCTCGCCGAAGCCGGATTTCCCCTACCCCAAAAACACCCAAGTCACGACCATGACGCAGTACAACGTCCGCTACAGCTTCCCCGTGGCTTTCCCACCGCAGCGCATGGACAACGTCCTGGCCGAGTGGCTCGCCAAACAGAACCTCAAGCAGTGCCACGTCGCCGAAACGGAGAAGTACGCCCACGTCACCTTCTTCTTCAACGGAGGCGTCGAGAAGCAGTTCGACGCCGAGGAGCGCGAGATGATCCCCAGCCCGAAGGTCGCGACCTACGATAAGCAGCCGAAGATGAGCGCCATGGCCGTCGCAGAGAAGCTCTGCGAGCGGATCGCGGAGGGCAAGTTCGAGTTCCTGATGAACAACTTCGCGCCGCCGGATATGGTGGGCCATACCGGTGTGTACGAGGCCGCCATCGTGGCCTGCGCGGAGACGGACAAGGCGATTGGGAAGATTTACGACCAGTGCAAGAAGTCCGGATATGTCCTGTTCATCACCTCGGACCATGGGTAAGTTCTGCTGTATACTCTGTCCTGGATCCTCACTGACCTTTTGCAGTAACGCGGAGGAAATGATCAACGAGAAAGGCACGCCGAAGACGTCTCACACCACGAACGAGGTGCCCTTCGTCATGGCCAACGCTCCCGAAGGGTGGAGCTTGAAGAAAACCGACGGCGTACTAGGCGATGTTGCGCCGACCCTCTTGGAATGTATGGGACTGGACACGCCCGCCGAGATGGACGGACATAGCTTGCTTGTGAAACAATAGACGAGCCGTTTCGGATAGCTGGTGAGCGATGACTGCGCTGCAAGGGTGAAATAGACCGCGCGGTACCGATAAGTGAAAAGCAATTCATCTTATAGACATACATATGATTGGACGAGACAATGAAAGCTCAAGATCCATAGATTCGAGAAGTTTGCATCCCAGTGTCCTACCCCTTCTCTCGTTGTTCTAATGTTGACGAAGACCTCCGTTTCTCTCCGTCGCGCCGAAGAGCAACAGCACGTCTTTCCTGATGCCTCCATCTGGACATTCCCTGAAGGCTCAAGCGCGCGGGACAAAGTTCCGATCCAAATTTCTAACGTGCCAGCGCCATGATTAACCGTCATAGGCATAGAGGTTCCACAGTTAGATAAACGCCGCAGTGTGGCTAGCAATCAAAGTTAGGTGAACATCTGGTCGAATTAATCCAGCTATTTGACATTAATCATCAGTCCATCACGTCTCCCACGAGACGATGGTTCTACATCGGCATCGTATCTATTCTCGCCTTGGATCCTTGCGGCTCATTGGATCGCTTCCTTGAGCGCCCTTGTTTCCCCCCATCGGAATTTCTGTACCCCTTGCTCGTCTTCTTTCCCTTCCAGTTGCTCTTGCCTTTTGAACCCCTGCCCTTGGAAACGATTCGGGGTCGCGAGGTCACGCTGGATACTTTCCGTCCCTGCCCACGCGCGGCTCCTCCACCCCCGGTGAACTCGGCCTGCTTCTTTGGAAGCGGGCGAGATGGGCCGGCGGTTTCGGTGTGGAAGAAACGAGAAAGCGACGGCTCGACGGAATCGTTCGTCTCTGTGACGCTGGCTTCGTCATCGGTGTTTACGGGACGCAGATCGTCCAAGTCCATGTCTCCCCACTCTCCGGGGTCATAAGGATCATCGTGATCGTGAGGGTCATGAGAGTCATGAGAGTCATCCAGATCATCGGAGACGAGATCTATCACGTGCCGATGGTTCGGATCGAAGACCTCGTCATCCTCCCCAGCGGTATGCGGATCGCTCATGGCCTCTTCGTAGCTCCGTTTCGCGCGAGTAATCAAGGCCAGGAACCGCTCTCCAAACCGCTCGACCATTCGTGGTTCAATTCCGGGAATGCGAAGAAGGTCGTCCTGGGATCGGGGGAATCGGATCGCCATGTGTCGAAGCACGGTGTCCGAGAACGGAACCACACGCAAGTCTTTCTCGATCACCAGATTCCTACAGAGTTTTCCTGCCTCCTCAACGAACTCGTCCGCGTATAGGCGGTGGATGTCGTTGAGCCGGCCCATCTGGTCGTCTGCGGTGATCGGATCGCCCAAGCGAGGTTCGACTGCATACTCTTGTCTTCCGGCCACACGGATGGGCTCGAAACCGTCCGAATCTTGGTCCTCTTCGGTATCTTCATCGCCCACCACGAAAGAGTTCCGCGCGTAACCGTTGGGATGGAAGCTCATGTCGTCATCGGAGTCCTCCCTCTCCGCCGCTTTTGGTGCCTTGCGCTTTGGCTTCGGCCGAACGGGGGAAGAAACGTTGGTTGATGCTGGCACACCCCGTACTCCGGTAGCAAGGGACTTTGGTGCTGTGGCTTCGGACCCCTTGGGCATTGTCGAGACTTCAACGTCGAGAAGAACGCGTTGGTTGCCGCTGACGATATCGTGATACTTGGGGCCAGGCTGTGATACCGTAAGCACATGCACATATGTTAGAACGAATCTGTACGTACCTCTATGTACTGCAGCACAATTTTGCCCTTGCGAGGGATCTTGACCGTCTTTTGCTTGTCCTCAATGGCATCCATAATGCGAAGTCTCTGTACAAGCCGCTCTCCCACAGTTCGAACCAAGTCTTTACCCGCACCGAAGCCCTGGATCTGATCCCATCCGTTTGACTTGACCTTGGGGGTCGCTTTGCCTTGAAACACATCTAGACATTGCACCAATGTCAGGTTGTCTTCAGCGCCTCGACTGACTATCATCAACGCAGCTTTCGCATACTCAGTCAAGTCTCGCGATTCTCGCTTTGTTTTTCTTCGGCAATTGTCGCAAGACCTATTGCAGAGCTCTGCATGGAAAACCTCATCGAAATACCGCAACACATCGACGCGACGGCAGTCTATGATGTTTTCACAGTACTGTACCACTGCACGTAGTTTTTCAAGCTGAAGCTGCTTCTGTTCATAAGACCCAGAATCGCCGTCCTTGATCATCATTGCTAAAGTCGGCGCATCTTGATAACCGTAATAGAGATAGCAGCCTGACTTGCGATTGTCTCGTCCAGCGCGACCCGTCTCCTGGTAATAGCCTTCAAGACTCTTGGGAATGGAGTGATGGATGACAAATCGTACATCTGGTTTGTCTATGCCCATACCGAAGGCAATGGTCGCGACGATGACCTTGTACCGGCCCGATTGCCACGCCATTTGGACCCGTCTTCGGTCGGAACTGTCCATACCGGCATGGTAATGAGTCGCTGCGATGTTATACGGCCGCGATGCCAGGCTTTTCGCAAGGGATTCGCAATTCTTCCGGGACAGGCAGTACACTATCCCGCATTTGCCGGGGTATGTGACACAGATGAGTTCAGCAATGCTCTCCAGCGCTGCTGGGAGGGATGTCTTCTTCCGCACCTCGTACGACAGATTCGGCCGGTTGAAGCTCTGTCTGAACGTCTCGCAACTTTCCATTGACAAATGGATCTTTACGTCCGCCTCAACTTGCTTGGTAGCGGTGGCAGTGAGAGCCATTAATGGGACACCTGGAAAGTTTTCTCGAGTCTGGCCAAGCGACTTATAGTCCGGCCGAAAGTCATGACCCCATTGACTGACGCAGTGGGCCTCGTCAATGACAATCCGTGCAAGGCACTTCCGACTATGCATCGATTTCACTGTACTGATGAATCCCTGGTTGAGACTCACCATTTCCGGCGTGACATAAAGAATTTGAATATCCTTCGCCGGGTTCGGGCCTGACAAGGACGCATAGATCTGTCTCTTTTCATCTTTCGTTTTGTCGCTCGAGAGGAGATCCGCTTTGATTTTGCGTGCTTTCAGGTGCATGACCTGATCCTCCATTAAACTCAGAAGGGGCGAGACCACGAGGGTCACTCCTCGGGTAGCGCCGCTGGCGATGATTGCGGGTAATTGATAACACAGAGATTTTCCGCCTCCGGTGGGCATCAAGACGAACACATCTTTCCCAGCAAGGGTGGAATTGATTGCTTCCAGTTGATTCGGTCGAAACCCGGTAAGCCCGAATATTTCGAACATCGCATGTTTTACGTCCTCCGACCACGGATAGTTCATTCCCTGCAGGTCCTGGCGTTTAGAAGAACTCGGGGATTTGACCTTGGCTTTCCCTTTCGAACCTCTGTCGGTAGAAGGCGGTGGTTCAAGGCGATTCCCAGATGTATCACCAAACACCTCTCGGCCTCCTTGATACTCCCCTTCATTGGGTTGATAGCGACCGTCGTTGTCTAAGTTCGGAGCCCCTCCATCGAAAGCATTAAAGTATGACCCATCTCCGTCGTGTCTCATCGGGGGACTTGCCATATTACTTTGGAAGTTCGTGTTCCGGGCTGATGGAATGCGTTTTTCTTGTTCGAGTCTTTCGAAATTGAGGTCGTCATCGTCCCAATCCATATCCTCGTCCACTTCGGCTATTGGGGCCGAGTGACGTTGCTCTTGAGAGCCTCGTATAGCAAGCTCCATTGACTGTCCTCGATATTGGGTCTGGTCCACCCGTTCTGAGAATGACCTCTGAAATGTGGGTACTGGATTCGTAGGGACTGGGACTGGTGCTTGGGTGGATGCAACCACGACTTTCGATGGGGGAGTATCCGAGATTGGTACCTGGAGTCCTGCTTTTACCTGATCATACAACTCTGTTACATGGAGTAAATGGAGGATCTCGTTTTTCTGGGCGAGAATCGACGTCGTAACGCATTCATTCTCATCGAGCAATGAGAAGAACATGGACTTCTCTTGCCCTCGGTCCACAGCTTGCATGATGCTCGCCTTGAGTTCCGCTTTCTTGTGTAGACCCTCCGTAATTTCTTTCCGTAGGCGATTCAGCCTTGCCCACGGCGCTTTCTTCTGGTTAGCAACGTTCAATCGCTGCCGTAGCACGAGCGGGATTTCCGTGGCGGCTTCATTTCCCTCGAAGTGGCCCATTATTTCTAAACGAATAGCGTCTGTATTCGCAGAAGCTGCGGTGATAATCGGATCCAGCTTCTCCTGAGGCCATTTCAAGAACGCCTTGACGACACTACCGTCTATATCAGACATCGGGATCCGGTCCTGAGGAACATCGGACTGCGGGAGTGGGTGGGATGACCCTGGCTCTCGAAAGTATTGCGATAGGCTGGGTTGAGCATGCTGAACCTGGGACCTGATTACAGGACTTGTGGATGGAACCATTGCAGGGTTTGGCTCAGGTTCGCCACGCGATTGAAATCCGTCATCATTCTCCGGTGTTTGTTCCCGCCGCTTTCGTATCGGGGAGCCGCCCTCTACATCTGGCGTGTGTGGTCGAGGAGAACGACAACGGGCCTGAGTGTGTGGTATCCTCGACGACATATTTGGAAGGCGAAAGGCTGGTCCATTGCTCTGAAGGCGAGGTTTTTCACCCTGTTGGTTCTGAGGCTCCAAGTCGGACCGAGACCCCGAATAGCCCGAATCCTCCCCAGCATCGAGGAGGTCTTCAATCGGAGCAAATTTTTCATCAGAGCGCTTCACCAGCACCCTTGTGGAGGCCGGAATGAGATCTTGGGATGTGCGAGCCTTCTTCACGATCAAATCACTTCCGCTATCGCTCTTTCGCTTGTTTCCCGTTGACGGTCTCTTCGTCTCCGTATCCTTATCCCCAGTAAGATCGATCGACTGGATATCGGAAGAAAGGGTCTTGAACGGTGTGTTGTAGTTTGAACCGCCCAAGTCCGGGTATTTGACAGACTGTTCTGGGTTGCGAGGTGTGGGAGAAGGTTGTGCATGGGGTCTCTCCTCGGAGTGGCCCAGCGTATGTTGGACTAGCAGCTTCGGTTTCGGAGTCAAATTCGGGTCGTATCTCAATCTCGCCATTTCCTGTCCGGTCTCTTCGACAGCTTGATTCGCTGTTGGTCCGACGGGCTCGAGAATAGCATCCTCACCCTGGTTAACCGGTACCAAATTGGAGAGCGGTGTTCTAGAAGGCTCAAACGGAGCTCCTGATAAGACGGAAGCGGGTTCTTGGGAGTTGCTCGTCGACCCAGTCGTCGTCTCAGCAAGTGGCAAGTCGAGATGGCGGGGAGAGTAGGGCTTTGCTCGGAGTAACCAAGAGAGATGTTCTTGAAGGTTATTGCGAGACATCGACGCAAAGCATATTTAGACGATGTATCCGGGGGGGTTCCTCATCGTTGGCAATGTCTCTCTGGAGTTAGTTATCGTCATGGATGCCTTGAGAAATGCTCTGACTGTTGTGTAAAACAGCCTGGAGGAACTGAGGTCGCTCGGCCGTGGCGCGACACGAGGCGCGTCCAGGCGATGGGCCAATCAGCGACTCGGAACAGCTCGGTGTAACAACTAGTCCTATTATGGACTAGCTGATAACAGAAATATTGACCCCTGGGTCATGCGATGCATTTGCAAAACAGCAACATAAACCAATAAAGTCCATTAAATTCAGATTTAGTACAACAATACCTGTTTTACTAAGTCGATGCTGCTCCCAGTGGCTATTGGCCTCGAAGCTAATTGAAACACTGGGATAGGCATTAATATTAGTAAGCAGTCGTAATCGCCTTTCGCCCTTGTCGATCGACGATGATCATGGACGAAGTAATTATGCAATATTACGCAGTCTTAAAGTCAATCTGAATAAGGGGGTATTTTTCGTCTTATATACTGGTACCAAAACCAGTACTATCAACAAGATATCTTATCACCCACCGCTATGAACAGAGAATGCGTATTCCATGATCTAGATCCTAGATGACCAATTCCCTCCATATATCCAATAAACCTACGTATCACTTCTTCCTCACCATATCTTCCACCGCAACATATGCAAACGTCATCGCCGGCCCCAACGTGCTTCCCGCCCCCGCATACTCCCTTCCCATCACCGACGCCGAGCTATTCCCCACCGCGTACAGACCCTCAATCACACCCCCATCATCCCTCAACGCCCGCGCCCACTCGTCCGTCAACACCCCTCCCTTCGTCCCCAGATCGCCCGGGTGGATCTTCACCGCGCTGAACGGTCCCTTCTCGATGGTCCCAAGGTTCGGGTTCGGCTTCACAGCCGGATCGCCGAAAAACCGATTGTATGCGCTACCACCGCGCTCGTAGTCTTCGTCGACGCCGGCGACCGCCATGGTGTTGAAGTGCTTGACGGTATCGAGGAGGCCGGCGGCGTCGATGTCGAGTTTCTTCGCGAGGGATTCCAAGGTGTCCGCTTGCGTAACGAACCCGGACTCTAGGGTTTCCTCGGAGAGCTTCCCCGGAGATATTCCGGCGAGGATATAACGTTTCCGGAAGCGCGCGTCCACGATCATGTAGGCAGGGATAGCTGGGGTGGTACGGTTGCGCTCGTACATGTCATGGCAGAAGGTGGTGTATGATTGCGCTTCGTTGGTGAAGCGCCTCCCCCCTTTATCGACGATGATGGAGTAGGGGAGTGCGCGCTCGTATTGTGTCCAGTTGGACTGGCCGGTCATCGGGTTGACAATCACGGGGCCCCACCAGGAGTCGTCCATGAGTGCTGTCGCGGCTCCGATATCGATCGCGGCGGTGATGGCGTCGCCCATGTCGTTGTTGGGAGGCACTACGGTCCAGTCAGCGGTGATGGGGGCTTCTTGGTATTTCTGTCGCATCTTTGCGTTGCGGGCGAAGCCTCCCGCGGCGAGGATGACCCCTTTCTTTGCTTTGACGTGGACTAGGGCTCCGTCGTGCTCGACCGTGGCGCCGGTTACCTTGCCATTTTCAACGGTCAGCCTTTTCATGGGGGAGTCAGTCCAGATCGGTGTGTTTTTCTCCAGGTTTATATGCAAAAGCTGTCCGGCTAGGGTGCCTCCCATAGTTACAATAGCACGACCAAGCAGCTTGGAGCTTAGTCGCCGCCAACCGAAGATTTTCAGTGCCATCAGCATCCCCTCCAGAGAGCTTAACGCGCGAAACAACGTTTTAGCCTCAAACGTGTGCAAAGGCATGGTCGCCATCCTCGGGTTGGAACTCAGCTTCCCCTTCCAGGATCCCAGCTTATTCAAATCGAACCGATCCCCTTCGATACTTCTCCCACCCGCCATCCCGCCAGGCAAATTTGGATAATAGTCCGGATACCCCGTCGTCGGGACCCAACGAAAACCTTCTCCGGCCAAGAACCCGATCATCTTCGGGCCGTTCTCCAGAAACGCCAACTTCCGTTCTCGCGTGGACGCCGGCCCGGCATCGCCGATTAACGCCTCCATGTATTTCAGCGCTTCTTCGATGCTATCCTGCACACCTGGATGGAGACCTGAGTTCGGGATCCAGAGTCCGCCGCCGGAGTACCCGGTGGTACCGCCGATTCGGGAGGCTTTCTCGACGATGAGCGGGGAGAGTCCATGGTGCTTCGCGCGGAGAGCAGCGGTCATGGCGGCGCCGCCGGAGCCGATGATGAGGAGGTCGGTCTCGACATTCTTGCCTGCGGGAGGGGTCGCGACGGAGGCGAAGGGCCTTGGGTGGGATATCTCACTGGTTGGAGTGAGCCTTCCATGACCAATGGAACCAACGATAGACCAATGAGTGGTAGATGTCGGTATGTAACTTAAAGGATTATACCTCCTCCACCTGGTACTATTGAAGAAATGGGAGTACTAAAGGAGATAGACTCGAGAGGACAACATGAAGAAAGCACGAGTATTTAATACAGAATCTTGATACATCCGTGCCATAAATAATGATCTTGAACACCTACCCTTTCGCCCCCAACACCCGTACCCTCTTACATGTCGAAGCAGGCCTGATAGTATATAGGGTCCTCCCGAATTTATTTGAAGTCGCACAGCCAAGACAAGTGACGCGCCGAATCAATAAAGCCATGGTGACAAGAAAAGAATGTAGAGACTCCCAATAGCGAAACACAACTGACTCAAAGGAAAGAATAGCAGAACCGAAGGGAAAAGTCTAATCATGATCATCTAGAGACGCCACCACCTCTTAAGGGATTCCGCCCCTATGAATGAGATGAAGGAGCATACTCGGCAGGAGGAACGGTTGTGCCAGCGCATTGGTGAGGCCGTGAGGGGTACCTATGAAGCTTAGCATCGATTTGTGCTCACCTCCCTTACCTTGTTGTTTGTTGGTCCTGGCTGCTATTACACAGATGTCGAATATGCATAAATTCCCGTCGTCTCGGATGCGAGGTTCCAATGCCGGCCTACCCCCTGTTGGACTGGTGAAGTTCATTAATGTTATTGGTAGTGGAAAGGGTTGGCGATATGGTCAATGCATGAGACACATGTGATGAACTGATGACTGATAACAGCTGAACCAGGGTCTGTAACCACGATGCCGAACAGAACAGAACAGACCTGATGACGATGTGCGACAAGCAAAATCACGTGCAGCAGCACTAAACCAGCCACCTCCAGCCACCTCCTCCTTCCCCGGGCTCTGCTGTCCCGCGCTCTCTCACTGTACTGTTGCCAGGAATCCGGAACACCCAAGAGACCAACGAGCCAACGGGCAAACAAACGTCACCGTCACCTTCTACGTCAACCGCCCAACCTCTGCGGAGCGATCGTATATCGATCACTTTCAATCGTCTTATTTCTTGTTCTCTTCACTCTCCCTCCTCAGCAGGAAGAAGTAATTCCACTCGCTCACTTTACCACTTCCTACTACCTCCCCCCTCGTCATCGCCCTGCCAACCACTCACCCACCCCACGACGTCTGTGTCCCGCACTTCCGAGCCGCCCACTGACGTGTCGCACCCGGATTTATCATTTTCTTCGAGTCGCAACCCACCGCATCCCCTCGCGCAACCGCTGGAATTCGCCCACGATATCACTTCCGCCTTGTCGCGTCGTCCTGCACCTAGCAACCTACGCGGCACCGTTCCTGGCACAAGGAGGGATCGAATTGAACGCAGTGACGTCGAGGTGCATGAGAGGGTGACACGAAGGGAGTCGGGATTGGTTATTTCTAGTGTGAGAGTTGGCGTTGCACGACATCCTGTGGCGTTTTCGGCGATTGGGTCGCAGATATATAAGAGTGTCGTGAACCGCGATCTGGGGACGCGATCTTGCGGATGCGGTAATTCGGGGAGGGAAGAAAGCATCAGAAAAAGATTGTGGGAATATGCGACGACCTTCGACTTTACACGAGCAACCCACTTTCGTTTCGAGACATTGTTGAACATCCAACAGCCGCAACGAACGCTTTGAACGCGACGAGATAAAGACTCCTCGACATCCCCTTTCCACCCCATCTCAACTTCCAAACGAACCCCCAATCCACCCACCATGGCGCGCTCCTACGTCTCCACCGTCATCTACCGCGATCCCGGCCAAAAATATATCTGGCCCGCCCACCAGCTCAACTTCTGGAACGTCACCATGCTCGTCGGCGCCGCCACCATCCTCGGCATCTTCGCCCAGTTCATCGACATCCAGCAGACCTTGGGCCTCCCCATCCCCTGGCTGTTCCCTTACGGCGTCAGCGTCGGCGCCCTCGCCGTCTTCTTCATCCTCTACGAGATCTGGCTATCGCTGAACCACCGCCTCGTCCCCGGCGTCATGCTGATCGCGAGCTTCGTGTTCGTCGTGCTGTGGATCACCGGGATCATCGGGACGGCGATTCAGCTGTTTGGTCCGCAGGGGAACGTGTCGGCGAATTGTCAGACGTATGTGAATGCGAGGAAGGCGGGTGGGGTGAGTTTGAATACCTTGGCTTGGCTACAGCAGCGGAGTATATGTAAGTGCAAGTTTGGTTTCCGCTGGTTTCATGTCGCTATCTCGCGATATTTCATGGTCAGAGACTAATTTAGAGGGTTATAGGTTCGTCCTGGTATGCTACCTTCGCCTTTTGGCTCATTGGCACCATCTGGTGGGTCTGGATGATGGTCATGGCTGCGCAGGTTAGTAAGGACATCTACACCACTGATTGAGCGATGCCTTCCAGCACTGGTTTCAACGAGTCTTTCGTTTCTTCGGGATATACAGGTTACCTCCATATTTCGTATGGGAAGGGTGGGGAAGAGTTATGTACCGTGCGACGCTCTTCAAATTGAAGGGTTCTGAGAGAACGATACCAGAAGATCGTTCTGTCCGGCAGTATGGATCAAACATGGTTGGAACCGAATAGCAACGCGCCGATTTGGAGGCAGGGGTACCAGCTGCGGCGTTTAGGAGAAGATGGAATACGCTTTGTGTACATGATAAGCAATGTGTGGGATACCAGATAGACTCATTCGGACGATACCGGATTGAATGCAAAAATAGTTGATATATCTTCTTGCTCCTGCTGTCATGGCATATACTGCTCGCAAGATCCGTCGTACGGATAATGTATAAGATGTATGGCAATGAACTCAGCGGGACGGCCATTGGGTCGTGTCGGTCTCTAGTTGAGGGATCTCAAGGCTTCATCCTATCTCGATTCAGGGTATACATGTGCGGCTTTGCGTCTATCCTAAAGTACAAGTCCTCAACATGGCAAGGTCAGACTGTCCAAGGACATGTCGTATCGTAGCTGTAATGAAGCTATCCACTACTCTTCTCCTTCGACTTCTTCGACTTCTTGACCTTTGCATCTGACTGTTGACTCGATGCCATGTCCTCGGCCGCATCGTCTTCGAGCGCCTTTTTCTTCTTTTTCCTTTCCTTCTTATGTCCTTCGTCCTTGGAGCCCGTGTCGTCGCGGCTATCGGATGAGGGAAGGTGATCGCTCTTCTTTGACTTCTCCTTGTCCTGCTTCTTGGTCTTCTTCTTTTCTGACCCCTTTTCCTCCTCTACGTGACCGGCCTCTGCTTTGTCCCCTTTCTTGGACTTCTTCTTCTTCTCTGGAGATGGTGCAACTGCCTCATGCTCTTGTTCCGCTTTTCGCTTCTTGGAGACTCCATTGACGGACGTGCTCTTACTCGGGCTTGGCGCATCCGGCGCAGGTGGTGCTCTGAACTTCGGAGCAACGTCTCCTCGCTTCTTTGGCGACTTCGATACGAATTCAATGTCCTCGTCGCTATCCGACGGACAGATCCGACCCATATCGTCATTTCCAATGCCTGCTGGCCGATACCGCATTTTTAAGCCTGTCCGTTGCTGAATCTTTGGCTTTACCTTCAGATACTGGTGTTGGACATTAGATGTTTCGGCGTCAGCCGTGGGAGTGGTTTCCTGTCTCGCGGTACCAATAATAGGCTGGAGATGAAGGGTTCGAGAGATCTTTGCACCAACTATAATCAATCAGCGGGAAGGCTCATGTATACGGGAAAGGTGCCATACCTATTGAGTAGTCACTGTTCTGGGGAAGAAGCAGTGTGGGGTTCCCCTCTGAATCTCCTTCTGCGAAAGCGTACTTGGTGTTGTCATGCTCGAGAACATCTTTCCCGCTTGCGATATCATCAAGTAGCAGATCTTTCAACTCTGTCAGGGACACTGACGAAGGGGCCGTGATGTGCCAGAACGTTTTCGTCGAGCTCCGTTCCGAGTCGAACAACTGCTGAAGCTCCTTTCCGCGACGGCTCGAAATCGAAATCGACTCAAATCCTTCCGGCGGCTTGTACGAAGTAGTGGTGTCGTCCTGCTGTATCACCGGGACATCCGCGGATGCCTCGGATTCAGCTTCAGATTCTCCTGCCTCGGCTTCGTCGTTCTCTGGAGCGTCTTCCATTTCCTCGTCCTCGTCCGCCGTGTCCTCGTCCTCCGAAGTTGCAGCAACAGCGCTCTCCTCTTCTTCCGATGAACTTTCTTCTGAAGCAGATTCATCTTCGCCGCTCACAACCTTTTTCGCCTCCATAGCCTCTTCTTCGTCCCCAGAGCTTGTATCCTCCTCGCTAGTGTCACTGGACTCCTCCTCTGACTTCTCATCTTTAGCCGTCGCGGTCGATTGGTTTCCTTTCTGTGGTTTTGGGGCTTCCTCTTCCTCGGAACTGGAAGAAGACTCGCTCTCGTCGTCTGAACTGGATGTGTCCGACTCGTCGGAATCGTGACGGGGTAAAGGAACGCCAATGTTGGAAGAGGATTTTCGAGGGTCTCGCCCTTTTAGACTTTTGGGTGCATCCTTTGCCTTTGTCTCTTTCGAAAACTGGACCTTCTTCTCGGAAGACTTTGGTGGTGCGGTGGGCGAAGATGTCGGCCGTTCAGCAGTGGAGGGACGTGTGGGTGTGCTTTTGAGAATGGGCGCTGGCGTAGATGTGGCCTTCACCGACCGTGCGGTTGCTGCCACAGTCCTTTCCGACTTCTTGTTCTCGAATGCAACCTTCTTAGACTTGGCCTCTTTTGAAGAGCTCTTCTTGGATTTGACGACGGATGGCGAGGTTTTCGAGATAGGAACGGTGGTCCCATTGGTCCCATTAGGAGTACTGGTGGCCTGCTTCCTCTTCTTGGTCACCGCAGTTTTCGCCGGGCGAGCCTCATGTTCGGAGCCGTCGCTAGAGTCTATAAACTCTTCACTGAGATAGGATTTCTTAGACGACATGGTGCAAAAGGGACCGGCTCAACAATGATTCGGGATTTTCAAGGTTGCGGTCAGATTCCGGCAGTTATGGATACCTAGTTGGTAAACATTGTTGCAATTGGAGAGTTCTTTAATCTCCAGGTATCCGAAAGCAATTGTGGAGTCCTGTGGGAGATTTTGCTTCAACTGGACCCTTAAAGTTGAAGCAAACTCATAAAAATTTCGAGATGCGTAAGGGTCACGTGCTAGCGCGTCACTCGTCGAAGCTTAATTTTACGTGGGTACCAAAATTTCCAAGTACATATAATTCTCTCTCCCTAGTATTTCAAGCAGGAAATGGTTGGGTGAGTGTGAAATAATGCAGATTCTGCTCCAACCCGACCATCAGGCAATTGGCTCAGTGTTTTGTCCCTTTAACGAGAGCCCTGGATCTCTATTGGCGTTGTGAAGCTTGTGTTGCAGTCATCTCGAAAGGAGCCAAATTCGGGTTATCATCCTGGATTCCACATCTGGTAATCATCCAAAGTAACAATAACCGTAACGGATCTGATAATGGCTACTTATGTTTTGATTTAGCCGGCAGAATCGCCAGTCTAAGCCCAAGCTCCGAAGTCACTACTTGATCAGGTTCACGTTCGTTGTTTGCTTTACTGCATTCGAGATACGGTCTCGAAGAAGCAGCTCTCATTCTCCTGGTTACGAAATAAGAGTCTCGACATTGATTTACGAGACTGGAAAAGGAAAAACGAACCTACCTCTTCCAACGTTCGTTTCTTCTAACGTCAACCATATCGATACCTGTATCTTAGGTTGGTCGTTTTGAACCAAGACGTTCATTTTCATCATTACCCTCAACGAACTACAGTTTTTGCGAAATCACAGTATCGAAATAGGAGGGATCATGACGCAACAACTAAGTGCTGTTGCTGCAGCCAAGGCACGGCAGGCTCAATATCGAGAACAGACCTACGAGTCCGACAGCAACGATGAAGCCTTACCAGAGTCAGAAAACGAAGATGGCCAATTCATCCCCAAAGACCGGCGACTGTCTCAGTCCGACCTAAATCAGACCATGGCTGATATTACGGCAATGGAAGAAAGCGACGAGGAGGGCGCAGATGCAGAGGTACCAATCGGGCCAAGACTCGCGGGTCCAGATCTCGAGCTTTCCATACTGGACCCAGCACACGCGACCTTCCAGAGCAAAGTCACTACCAACTTGGCCCGCAAGGAAGTCCATGTATATCCTTCGGATCGCATAGCGTATCTGGGTGTGTACGATTTTCGGGTCATGGCCGGGGTAGTTGCGATCTGCGGTGCAGCACTTGCCTCCAATCCTACCCGATGGTTCAGGGTGCATGCATTTGCCTCTCACTCTCTTCCGGTTATGTCATTAATGGCGGGCGGATCACGGGGATACGCCATTGTGGAGTTCGCGTGCCCAATCGACGCCTTCCCAGACGACGCCTGTCCTCGCAAGCAAGTGACTATGAGAATATTGCAGAAGGTTTCCTCAAACTTTGTCAACCTCTGGATTCCGAGTAGCATGGCCAAGGTTGGGAAAAACCAACCTCCAATCACCTTCGGCTACGTAAGTTCATATATAAAACACTGAACGGCAACCTCTAACGTCCACCAGCTCCATAAATCCATTGACGACCCTTTAAATCGGCGACCCACGGCATTCGATATCTCGAAGCCTTGGGCTACTATCGCCGAAAATCTCACGCGCTCTCTTGGAAACGCACGCTATCCAGTCGTCTTAATCTGCGGAGGGCAGCTGGGTCAGAACTCGCTGTTCGCTCAGATTCTAACTAACAACATACTCTCTCGACAAGAAGATGAAGATCGAGTGGTCATGTTCCTCGACCTGGACCCAATTCATCCAGACTATGGACCTCCAGGCCAGGTGTCTCTGGTCATGGTTCGGTCAATGAATTTCGGACCTCCTTTTATCCACGCACATCCAGGAGTAGGCGACCAAAATACCGTCATATACTCCCATGCCATACCGAAATATGCCGCTCGAGATGACCCCGACCAGCTTCTTTCATGTGCGAAGCATCTATATAAAATGTATGTCGCACTAAAAGATGGATCAGAGTCGACCTGGGGCCCGTCCAAACCCTCCATACTACCTTTGGTCATTAAAACCCCGACATGCTTCCGAGCCTACGGCGAGCAAGCTCTCACCTCCCTCCTTCTACACTTCAGCCCCGTGCTCACACACTGGTATTCCGTCGGCCCGTTCCCCTACTTCGATGACTATAAACCGGCCCTCAAAATCCCGGAGGTGAAGCTCGACGGCCTTACTTTCGCCAACGGGCTTCTTCTTACCTCTGAAACACTCTTTGAAATGCAACAACAGGCGTATTTTCATGCGGAGCAAACCCTCTCTGCGCATAAGAAGTGGAACTGCGAGCCCTTGAGTTTGGCCGCGCCATATACCGTGCCATACACAGGCAATCAGCCCGGCTTCCTCGCCATCCACCTATCCGGCGACTTCCGCTGGCCCCACCGACTCCACGACATCCTCAATGGCGCCATCGTCGCCATCACCATCATCCAAGATCTCGAGAAATTCCCGACCGCCCGAATCAAGTCGTCCGAGCCATCCGGCATCCCCTACCTCGCCCCTGACTCCCTCGGCATCCACCCCCCCCTCGACCCCCACAACTCCTCCACCATTGGATTCGGCTATGTCCAATCCGTGCGACACGCAGAGTGCGCGTTGGACATCGTCACGCCGATCGCAAGAGACATCATGGAGAAGCTTCCGCATGATAGGATTGTGCTGCAGGTCGGTCTTGTCCCCGCGCCCGGATGGGCGTATCTGGAAGCGGCGACACTGGCGGGGACGGTGAGCGTGCCGGAGGATGAGGAGGGGGAGATCATGGAGACGGATAAGATGCCGCAGGCGTGGGTGAGGGAGCGGGGGAGGGGGGGGACGACGGTGCTAAATTCGTGGTTGGGGCAGTCGGCGAAGAAGGCGAGGGCGCCTTGAGTGTTGGAAATGGCAAGGGGGCAATGGATCGGTGTTGAATAGCGGGGAAAGATGCGAAGACAATGTTATTGGGGGTGTTATCGTCCACAATGTGCACAATATCCAGTTTTCCGGAACGGAGTTGTCAGCTCCGAAACAGGTGTACAGGTAGCGCGTGAAACTAGCCTGGAATCCTCTCTACTGTTGTTCTGCCAGGTATTATTCCCAACTATCAGTCGGAAACGCTGCTATTGGATCAATGGTTGTCAATGCTTCGTTGGCTAGAAAGAGACCAAACCAGGGAGAATCAGCTATTACAAGCAACCAATCAACTGAAGGGAGCTCAGTTTTTCGAACTGTGAATCATCGACTGGCTTTGATGTAATTATGTTGTTTCTTTGGGTCCCTTGGTGAGTACTAGGGACAGTTGTCGTGTGTGTTCACTGAGGTGCCCTAATTACCCCCTTCTGGTGGTTCCTGATAGAAATATGGTTTAGTATAGGCATTAGCCATCCAAGATCGCTGCATAGTATAAGTATAGAAAATAAACACTCAATCGCTCATTTTCATCCACTATTCTCCTCTTCATCCTCCTCATCCACCATCCTAATCCTCCCATCCTCCCCATCCTCCCCATCCTCCTCACCCCCCTCCTCCACCACCCTTCTCCGCCGCCCCACTACCTCTTTCCCCTCTACCTCCCCCGCCACCTCCCACGCCCTCCTCCTCCCCCTCTCCACATCCACCGCCCACCACATCGGCAACGGCGCCGCCACCAACACCGCCAAAAACACAAACGCCGGCCGTATCCCCCCAAACCGATCCGTCACCGCCCCCACCACCAACGGCCCCAGCACGGACGACCCCTTATCCGTGATCGCATACAGCGCGAAAAACGCGGCCTCGCTCCCTGGCGGGATCAACTCCGCGTACAGCGCTCGCGTGTGCGTGCTAATGCCCCCCAGCTGCAGCCCGTACACGCACGCTAGCGCGAATACCTCGCCCGCCGACTGCAGGCCCAGCCCCGCGTTTCGGACGAACGGCACGTAGTACGAGAGACCGTAGAGCGGGATGAGGAGGAAGATGGCGTTGCAGATGATCAGCGTCGTGGTGGGGGAGAGGTCGAGGCGGCGCGCGAGGAAGGGCCAGAACGCGGCGCCGAAGATCCCGCAGAGCGTCGAGAGGATCGAGATGAGTGCGATCTGCGACGCAGGAAGGTCGAGGGTCGTTTTGGCGAAGAGGATGGCGGTGCCGGAGGTGGTGGCGATGCTGTCGGAGAGGAGGAACCAGGCGAAGAGGAAGAGAAGGAGGTCGAAGAGCGCGCGGGCGCGGAGGAGGGTGGCGAAGAGAGATTTCCAGGAGAGGGTGACGTAGGTCCACACGAGGCGGACGCGTCGGCGGAAGCGTGTGAAGGCGTTCGTGGGGTCGTGGTGGGTACGGAAGGGGAGGTGGAGGGGGGGCCCGGGCCGCGGGCGCAGGAGGAGGGCGGAGGGGATGGTGAAGAGGAACCACCAGGCGCCGATGAGGAAGAGGGCGAGGCGGAGGGCGAGGAGGGGAGGGGCGACACGGGCGACGAGGAGGATGCAGAGGGTTTGGACGAGGATGGCGGCGGTGTAGCCGATACCAATGCCGAGGGCGGAGATGTGGGTGCCGATGTTGAGTTCGAGAGAGGTTTTGGAGCGGTCGGAGGTCGTTGGGGGGGATGTGGTGGAAGGGAGGAGGGCGGCAGTTGAGGTGTCGGCGGCCTCGTCTTCGGCTTCTTCGACTTCTTCGTCTTCTACATGTACGAGGGGACGTGTAGTTTCGTCTTGTTCTCTAGCCTGTTGTTCCGCCTCGTTTGCGGCGTGGATGTCGGGGTGATGGCGGACGAGCAAGGGGAGAAAGGAGTTCAGCAGAACCCAGCTCGCTCCAAAACATGTGTTCGACAGGATGGCGAGGAGTGCGGCAATGAGAATCATCGACGACCCAACCGGCAGAAATAGCATCGTCGCGATCGCCCCTGCAAACCCAAATCCAAGCAAGAAGCTCTTGCGAAACCGTCCATGATCCGCGGCGCCGGACACGCTCACAATGAGGATGGCCTGTACAGCGACGGATATGCTGAAGACGTAGAGAGCGAAACTGGCGGTATTGACCTCTGTCCCTAATATTCGGACGACGCATTGGTCGACGTCAGGGGTTGCTCGGCGGGCGAAGAGCTCAAGGAATGGAGAGCTGTTGGCGCTGGACTCGGGCACTGCAGGAGGGGTCATGGATGGCTCGCAAGGAGTCTGGCCATCAGATAGGAGGACGCCGCGCGATCGGGCGAGTTGTTCGAGGGTGATGGGAACAAACGAGCCTATATTGTCTGGTCAGTGGACGGTTTGTATAGCTTCAGGCAGGGTCGTGAGGTACCCATCCCACAGACGACAAAGACTTCCGCAGCCCAGCCGTAGAGGTAGAAGCCAGCCAACTCTTTCTTGCTCGTTGGCCTGGTGTCTTCCCCGGGATATTGAGGAGGATCCATTCCGGTTCGGCTTTCCGCGACCATGATGGGCACACGGAGGTGTCCGGGAACGGAATTGGGGGGGGGGACGAAGGGACACTCAATACATATATTGAGAAATAACAGCAAACGAGCAGAAGGTCACCTTCGTATTCTACCGGATTCAAAGAGCGACATTCTGATCAACCGTGAGTTGCAATCCAGGCTTCAGCACCGTGTTTACCGACAAAGACAGTCTGAGTCTGGACTCTGGTTGGCACTCAGCACGAGATGTTGTCTAGTCAGCCCTGCCTTAGGCGGTTAGGCCTCTCCGCGCCACATGAGTCAAGTCGTGCCAGGAAATTACCGGTAGGTACGGTACGCTCCCGATATGCATGTCATTACCCCCCGCCGCGAAACGAAGTTGTAGGGGAATTATGTTCCCCGCTGGCGGCTCCTGTGTACTAGATGCGCTGTGTCGTGTTGATGAGTTATCGGAGTTGCTTCCGCTGACTAGCACAAAGTGTAGATCAGTAGGGACTGAATTACTCATGTCTAGCGCTATCAAGTTCTCCTTCATACCTTGACGGATCGTTATGGAATATTAGTAAGGACTTTAATAGGTTATATCTATGCCTTGGTAAGTAGGGGGTGGGAAGGCCGGTAATATTGGGCTTGTGGTCTGGCTTACTCAGGCTAGCTATGATCGGTTTCATTGGAACGTGGACGGTGCAACGGTGGAAGGCCCGACCGAAGGACGGGGGGATTTGTTCGGTCGTCACTTCCGCTTTCACCTTTCGCGTTCGGAGCGTTCCTGCCTCACCCTCCTCATAGGCGTCTCACTCTGAAATCACTTTCCCTCAAACTGGCCGTCACTTTCGACAATTCTTATCTTCTTCCCTCACCATAATCTACCACCTATCTTCACGTACACCACGCGATTCGACATCACCAATTTTCCCAAGTTCATTCATAAACACTGCCAACCACTATTCCTTCGTCTTCACGCTCTAATGTGGCTGGAGATATGATCCAATCCAGACTCTCAACAACCACACCCATGAGCTCATATCGTTAGCGCGAAATCCGCGCCGTTGTCAAACTTCCTCTCTCAACCTCCTTCTTGTCTCTACGCACCTCACCTCCCACTTCCTCCTCGCATACCACCATCTTCCCCGAACAATCCACAATCATCAGCCTTCTGTGAGGAAGCCGATCCGCCGTGACGCATTCCGACCTCAATATCGATCCCACTTCCGACCCTGCCTTGGCGATCCTGGTCACATCACTTTCTCGCGCCGATACAGACTTCGTCGGACCCGCCGCTGCGCGAAATTTCCTCTACGTTACCTTCGACCTTCGCATCGACACTCCCCGGACATCGATCCAAGATACAGTCTGTATCGCCAACTCGCGAAGACGGGCTGGCGACGGGTGGAGGGCAGGAGCGCGTGGCCGGTGGAGGAGCTGAAGCAACGAGGGAGTCGGTCGAGGAACTACCTGGGGTCGCGGACGGTGTGAATGAAACGAGCATGCCGGGGCGATTGATCAACATGGACAATCAACCGAACAAACCGCCTTTCACGAACGGTGGTTCGGTGCACGCGCTTCCGGAATCGAGCTCACGCCAGAGGGATTCTCCGCAAGATTCGGGAAAGGCATCCAACGCGGTGCAGCTGGATTCGTCGGCGAACGCAAGTGCGCGGAATGGTCCATCGTCATCCGACCTTCAGGAACATGAGCCTTCAATGTCGGAGTTGCCTCCGGAGCTCCAGCACATCACTTTCACCATGCAGCCATTGGGCAAGTTGGTCGCTCGGGTTGCTCAAATCGCCTCTAATGAACTGCATGAGGCGCTGGATAAAATGGCCGAACTACCGCCCGTCGCAACCCCTTCTTCGACTCCGAATGGCACCAACGGGCTTGCCAATGGCATGGCACCCTCTTCACACCAACCCGAGAACAATTCCCCCGCGAACCAGCAACGAAAAGAGATCATGTTCGAGTACGCCGAGAAGACACGAAATCGGTTCATCCAACTGTTGGTGCTCAGCGTTTGGTCGCGGAGTTCGGCGGATGTTTCCAAGATGATCGACGTAGTCAATTTTCTTCGAACTCAGGAAGCTGCCCAGGAACAAGCGTCTTTCGCTCTCGGGCAACTCAAGCTCGATATCCACCCATTCAAATTACCCGCCCCCGACATTCAAACCGCCCTCGAGACACTGACTACCGGCACGACGATCAAGACCAACAAGTTGGACAAGGCTTACCTCCCACCTCCGGAACTGTCAGCCGAATACATTCTCAAAACCTTACGAAACCTCAACGTGTTGCTACACGAACGAATATTAGTCGGCATAGGTCTAGCAAACCTCCCCCCGATGCTACAGAAATGGCGAATACGAAATGGACGAGTCACTTTTATCGTTCCCGGCGAATTCGAGCTTGATGTGGGCGTTGCGGAAGAGGAACCAGATCCGGTCAAAGCACGATGGTGGTTCGTTGATGTGAGATGGAATTTCCAACCTTCTGCCTCGGTACCGCAGGCAGCGCGAGGGACGATCGAGGCCAAGATCAATCAAGAACTTGGCATTGCGTGGAATGCGCTGGTCGAGCGGGAAGAGGCTGTCAAGAAAGCGCAGGAAAGTCAGCTAGAGGGGGAAGACAAGGTGGCCGCCGATCCCACATCGATACTGGAAGTCGACCGGAGTTGTCTGAAACGCGCATACGATTTTCTCCATAATTTCATCTTGACGCACAAGGTATCTGTCCTCCGAAAACAAGCGTTCGACCTGGTCATGTCTTCCTGGGCGGGCACCCTCCGAGTTGAGATGGCGCATCGGAACCTCATTTTGCAGTACTGGACGCAAGTTCCCGGACCGAAGAGCTGGTTGGAAATCGCCCTACATAGCAAGAGGCAAAGACGGAAAGACCCCAAGACGGGCGCAACCCTGCTGTTTTGGGATTGGAGAGGTCCTCAGCCTTCGACGATCGGAATCCGGTGGATGCGACTGGGAAAAGAGATGGATGTCAAAGATCTGGCAAAGAAGGCGGGATGGAACCGCAAACAAATCGAAGAGCGCAACATCGAGGCAGAGATTTGCGGTTTCGGGGATCTACGAACCTTGGACGTCGAGAATGCGCTCAATCGTACCGTCAGCATGCATGCGCTCTGGATTTTCGAATCGATACGAGACAAATTGCTCGAGTCGCAGGACGGCTCCCGCATGTTGTCCGTGGAGATGTCAGTTGAAACTATGCCGGAAAAGCCAGGCGCAGCATCCTCTCGATTGGAGAAATCCAAGAACCCCCTCATCCGGCCAAAGCTAACTTTGCGTCTTGGTCCCTCTTCACCAACCTGTCGCCTCCAAATGGACACGATCTCAGGTACCCTCCTTCTCACACCTCGTGTGAATCCGCGAATTCAGTTCACTCTATCCACACTCCCCTCAAACCAGATTCCGATCGTTTCCCATACGCATTTACGCCGACATGCCGCCCTCGCCCTTCTATCACATCTTGGATTGAAAGCCTCACACGCTGGGTGGATTAAGGAAAGGAATTTCCGTGCTAGCCGCGAAAGCGTGAAAACCCAGATCAACCTTGCGCGTCAAAATGAGCGAAAGCGCTGGGATAAGCATGGCATCCCTCTAGCCGCCATTTGGGCATCGGAAAGTCAACAGCCACAAGGCAATATTGCTCCCGGTGCTCCTCCGGCGGCTCTCCAAACCCTGAAAGGGCCCGATTTCTTGTATTCAACCTTGGTCCGGCCACCACAGTGGGGGCGCACCAACTGGGCTGTCTTGATGACCGTAACTATCGAAGAAGCCGAACGATTCTGGGCGGTTGAGCTTACCAATCCGGTACTTGCGGAGGATGTCAAGTACGCAGTGCCGCTATACCCGATTCAGGACCCAGACATCGAGCGGCTTGGGAAGTCGTTCTGGAGGTATCTCGAGAAAGTCGCGCTAGGCGCCATCGGGAGCGTCGTGCTTGGCCGACAACTGAGCGAAAGAAGCGTCCGGTTCAATTGGTTCCCGGAGGGCATCCCGGATCGAGCGGCGATGGGGAGCAATTCAGGGAAATCCGTGTCAACGCCAGATACAAGCGGATTGACGCCCCTCCAAAAAGCAAGCGTCCCGATGCTTTTCGTCTGTTTCCAGGATCTGCTATTTAGGGACAAGTTACCATTCGAGTCGGAAGACCAAGGCCGTGTGGCAGCGTCTCCTGAAGCACGGAAAGAGAGAAAAGCAGCAAGAAGACGAGACAGTGTTGGCAGTCGAAAAGGCTCGCTGGGCTCAACCAGCCGTAAACCACCAACCTCGTCTAGTATGTGGGCAATCAGTGCTCTGCGATTCCAGTTCCTCGATCTTGCGATATCCGGATCGAGACAACCCATGCCAGTCTACGCGGTCACAGGCATGTTCTCACGAGACAATCCAGTCGCTGCAGTGTTGAGCCACCCCAAATATCGAGCATCTGTCCCGGATATCCACACGGCGCTCGACGTGAACCCGGCCGAGCTTCCCACCATCCACGTTACGCCGAAAGGGACCTTCGCGTTGTACCTGCGTACTAAGTTCGGCGAGTCTCCCTTCGGCATGCTCGTCAACCGCATCAACTCGCTCGCCCTTCTTCGCGACTTCGTCACAACTCTCGATCGCAAGGGTCTCGGCTCGCAAATTCGGTCGATCGACCTTGATTCCATTAGCTTCGCCTACGGTGAGCTCATCCGACGACGACAATCACAGGAGGCACCCATCCAGGAAGCAAACGAAACAAACGGCGCGTCGGGATCGGCACCTGGGAGAGGACAGCTCACACCCAAGGAACTCTCCGAATTCTCCGTATCCCTACGCTTCGACGATCCATCTGAGCCCATGGTCCTCGAATTCGACGGCACCAACCCCCACCGTCGTCTTCGCTCTCAGCTTTCTCACCTCCTCCACAGCGCAGGCCCTGGGGCTTTTAGCACGTTCATCAACGCGCTCGCACGCACCGGCCCGCTCATGGCCGCCGCCGCAAAAATGGAAAACAACGCCATGGTCTCCTCGGCCCACTCCTCTTCCTCATCCGCTTCCACCGCGCCACCAAACCCCACCAACGGCACCCCATCAACCACCGTTTCTCCCTACCTCACGATCCACACCCGCAGTGTCGACAATGTCCGCTTCTCGTACACCGCGCCCCGCTGCCTCCTCGACGCGCGGCTCCGCACCCGCCGCGGCTCGCTCGAATGGGTCTTCGAGAAAGTGGGGACGCGCGCGCCGCCGCGCCCGCAATCGTCGGCCGCGGGCGCGCAGCGGATGCAACCTGCGGCGCCGAGCGAGGAGGAGCTGCGGGTGACGAGGAGCCTCGATCCGGTGTTCTCGGGTCGTGGGTCGGGGTGGCAGGGGATGCGGACGGCGGTGGTGGCGGAGTTGGAAGGGGTGGGGGAGGTGGTGGAACGGTTAGATGAGTGTGTGCGAGTTGCGGGAAGCGGGAAGAGGGAGGGGGAGAAGAGCGGTGGTGGGGGGAAGGGGGGAAAGGCGGTGATGGAGGCGAAGAAAAGTAAGGGGAAGCCGCAGGAGGTGATTGAGTTGGATTGAGGGTTGAGGGGTCTCACGCAGATCCGGTCGCGTGAAGGAATCAGAATCAGCGGGAAGCAGAGACGGTTTGCTTTTATGATTTGCGGGTTGGCGTCTTATACCACTAGTGACATTGCTGCACGACCGGAACCCACACGGCTCCGATATTGGATGGGCGGCAATGATCCGAAACAATGAGTTAGGTGTAGATCTCTTCTAAGACCGGCCGGTTCTATCTGGTTGATGGAGATGGGAATGGAAGCGAGTTTGAATACTCCGTGGTTCCTTGATCCCTTTTGCTTCTGTGCTCGGCGGGATTCCAATCACTAGAATCACTGCCAATTGGTAAGCATCCTGGCCCGTCCTGGTTCCGTGAGGTGTGTCGTGGATCGCCAGGTATCTCCAGAGCCCAGACAGAGCAACGCTCGATCGCCGATGTTGTACCTTCTCTGCCATTTCCACAGCAGCTCCATGAAGGAACACTTGTCCCAGTAATATACTATCCATACTTTCCTCAAGCGCTCATCCATCCTGAGTAGGATCTTCCCACTTCCCATAAAACACACACAGCCCCTATCATCACCGTCAGCATCACCCCACCCAAATCAACCCCTCACCCTTCTCACCTTACTAAACCCTGTCATACAATAATGCCTCACCAACACCCTCCCCTCCCCTTCTCCCACCACCCCCGCCAACTGATTCAAATTTGCCGTCCTCGGCAAAAACAACACCACCTGCCCCCCTCGCCCTCCAAACCCTCCATACAGCTCTCCCAACCCATACGGCTCCATCCCCTCTACATCAAATATCTTCCTTCCCACATACTCTGGGCCTCCCCACGGCGGACTCGCAAACAGCACCGCCTCCCCGCACACCTCCGCCAGCTGCTCTTCAATCACCTTGAAGCAGTCCCCCTCGATCCAGGTGATCTCCGCCCCCACGCCGTAGAGCGCCGCGTTGTGCCGCCCACACTCCAGCGTTGCGGGGTCCCGCTCGATCGCATAGATCGCGTCCCAGCGGCCTGAGAGGGCGAAGGCGATGGCGTTGCCGCCGGCGCCGGCGAAGAGGTCGATGAGGATGCGTTTGGTGGGGGGAGCGAGGTGGGCGATGTCGGTGGCGATTTGGCTGGGGGAAAGGGGTTAGAATGGATGGGGTTTTGGGGATAGGGGGAGATGGGACAGGGGGGAGACGGGATAGGGGAGGGGGCTCACTGGGCGACGGGCTCGGGTGTCACGCCGAACCAGGCGTTGTTGGTGAGTCGGATGCCATCATCGTATTTGGAGAAGATGTCGTATCGTTGATGCCAGTATCTGCATGTTCGATTAGCTTCCGGTGGGTTTGATATTGGAATTGAGGATTTACTTGAGCAGGTGTGATGGGACTTCTTCCTCGTCGTTGAAGTGAAGCGTGCCAACGTCTTCATCTTCGACGGAAGGAGGTACCATTTTTTTTATACAGTTATTACAACGGTTAATTTAGTTGATGATAATCAGACAAGTTTACCTCCACATTTTTTTATTTACTGTAAGGTACCGGTTGAGAATTCGGTGAGCCACAGATTTGATATTGCTATCCAGAGTCCAGACTGGCTGGAGACTAGACTTGGTGCCTTAAGGCCTAGCTACGGCTCCCTGTCCTATCCGGCAACCGACATAAGCCACATGGACGGACAATTGGATCTGAGTGATAAATAATTGAATGCCGTGAATCTATCTTGATTTAATCTGATTTAATTTGATTTAATTTGATTTAATTAAATCTCCCTGCTCTAGTGGTGATTTAGGATCGATCATCCTCAGAAGTGCCCCAAGTTCTTCATCCTCAACCTCGTAGGCCTTCTCAACCGGCATCAGCCCTTTCGCAATCAGATCCTCCTCGGATACCCTACATTCCTCCTCGTCGTCCAAGACTTTCTTCATTTCTCTGGCTCGCCCCGTGGCGTCTTCGATACTGATCGTCCATTTGCCAATCCATTCCTCTCTCAGTTCCCCGGGGATCCCAATTTGGATGCTTCGATGCTCAAGCCTTTCGATTCGAACATTCCGCTCCGGGTCCCATTGGACGCGTACCTTGCCTTTCGTCCCCCCGTTTCCATGACCCGTAATGGCCCGCGACAGCAGCGATTTGAAGCCTTCGTGGGTGAGTTTTATGGCGAGGATGTTCGATTGGTTCTTGTCTTTGTATGAATATCCGGATCGATACATCATCCAGCACCAGCTTGGTTTGATCCATGTCATTCTTCCCATGACGAATTGCGGCGAGGCATCGAGTCGTTGCTTTTCGACGGCAGCTTTGGCGATGGCTTCGTTGTAAGCCTGGTAGACGATTATTCCTTCATCATTATATTGTCCGCGGATCTGACGGTAAGGGACAGAGGATTGTGTCATTGTGCTTGGTTCTTGAGCGCTCTCTTCCTTCAACCCGACTCGATATTGTCGACCACCTGTCATATGGACAATCGCGAACCTATTTATTCGGCAAAAATTGCCAGGTTTTCCCCCAAGATGGTTCTTGACTCTTGAAAGAGTCATCGGATCGAGCTACAGTGCGATGAATCATGAACATAAAGGTGTCTTCTTTTGGTTACCACAGCACTGCCCCTCTTGGGTGGAGCGTTCGTACGTCCCCAGCCACCGTCGTCATATTGGATACGAGCCTTGTCCCCAACACAGGATGTTCTTTCTATCAGCCCTTGAGCACGTTTTAATGTTCCTTTTGATCAAGCCAGAGGATCAGAATTAGGCTCCTGGTGGACTCATTCACCAGATGAAGAGGAAAGGGCTCGGTAGACAGGAGTTAGGGCAAGTCTTTGATATGGAATGATTGTGGAAGGGTCTTGATCTATGTCGAGACAGTTGTGTTCTGATCAAGGTCTGACAGGTGTCCACCGTGATTGTTGTAATAACCGACGAGACGACGACCCCGCGATGCACTCCAGGTTTTCCCCCACGGCAACATACTTTCCGCCTGTAAGGGGCTGGAAAATAGCGCGGCTCTATTCTCCATATGCTCGGTTTTTCTATCTATCTGTTACGTCGACCGCATGTTGCACAAGTTCAAAGAGGCGTTCTCACATGATGGTCAAGAAAAACCATCTTTACAAGAACATCATTTCCTTCACTTGCTACTACAGTTCATTTGCTTTACGCTCCAATCCAAGCCTCCGGATCGATTAGCTACGAGCCCTTTTATTCTCTCTTACATGGTTCATATATGGATTGTCGTGGTGTGAATTGCTTCAATATCTGAGGGAACATTCAAGTTGTTCCGCAGGATGTTCGAACGACATCCAATGATAGTCAATATCCCACTAACAAGACCTCGGATTCGGCAATTCTTTATGCTTCGACCCTAGTTTGCAAGCCTGCAAGGCCGATGGAAGGGGGTTTGGAACACTCCGCAATATATTTCCGGCACTACCGGCTACATCCATACCAGTCGAAGATCCCTGGACCGCATCGCTATCCGCCTACAAGCCTAGAGAGATTAATCTAAACACATTTTCACTCTATTTAGGGTTGTATTGCCGACATTAATGGCGTCTATCTTCCCTCCCAATAACAAAGGTACATCAAATATGCACTACTTCGTCCGTTTCTATTAGCAGGTAGTCATCCTCCCAAGACCTTAGGCTGATATAGGTCATACATGCGCTGGTTACTTTCTTGTTTATGTTTTCTTGTCGTCGTCTTGTCGTGCTCTTGGCATCTATATGGGCTGTTCAGTCACAATAGATACTCGTCAGCTCATGTGTATGGAGAGCGAATAGGAAGGATTCCAATACTATGAACTCGCCATCCGAACATGGATGGGCGCTAGGGAAGTATGCAAGGCACAGCTTTGAAGGCCACTAAGAGATGCCATTTTACGGACACTGAGATCCGGCTTGGTATGATTTCTGCAGCCGTGTATAAGAGCAGGTGGCGTCGCCATGAGACAAAAGGAGGGGTTGTAGTGATTCGTGTTTCTGAGAAGCTGGCCAGTTCTCCTTTCGTTAGACGCTTTTCTAAACTTCTATCATTCTTTTCCCCACTATGAAGTCGCTTCTTTCCATTGTAGCACTCGCCGCTACGGCCGCCGCCGCACCCACCGGTGACCTTGAAACCCGTCAAATAGGCAGATGTAGTATGACCTGCAACGAGCTCGAGAGGGGAAGCTGCGCGGAGGTCATCTTCATCATGGCCCGGGCATCAACCGAGCCAGGTAACATGTATGAGTTGTTATAGAAGGCACCATATCTCATTACTGATGCATCCAGGGGAATGTCCGTCGGCCCGGCGGTGTGTTCTGACCTGAAGCGGGCGCACAATACCATTTGTCAAGGTGTCGGTGGTGCTTACACGGCTGGCCTGGCGGACAACTTTGGGAGACTGAACACGTCCCCAGCCGCCATCCAGGAGGCGACGAAGATCTTCAACCAGGCGGTCCAAAAATGCCCCCAGTCCGTTATTGTTGCGGGAGGCTACAGGTAAATGCTCAGTAATTGACAGTCTCTTCAAAGCGCTGACCGCACCCGATGTACAGCCAGGGTACCGCTGTGATGCACAACACCATCTCTGGGCTGCCTCCCAACATCCAAGAGAAGATCGCGGGCGTCGTCCTCTTCGGCGACACTCGCAACGAGCAGGACAACGGACAGATCCCCAACTT
Source organism: Eremomyces bilateralis CBS 781.70 (assembly GCF_010015585.1). Lineage (NCBI taxonomy): Eukaryota > Fungi > Ascomycota > Dothideomycetes > Eremomycetales > Eremomycetaceae > Eremomyces > Eremomyces bilateralis. Next base: position 295,902 of record NW_022985080.1, read on the forward strand.
CCCGCGCGAAAAGGTCAAGATCTTCTGCAACACGGGCGACCTGGTCTGCTCCGGCTCCCTGACCATCACTATGTCCCACTTCATGTACAGCGGCGATGTCCCCGACGCGGTGAGGTTCCTTTCGCAGCAGATCGGTGGAGGGGGTGGTGGCTCTTCCGGTGGCAGCGGACTCGGTGGTCTGCTTGGAGGCGGCAGTTCCGGCGGATTTGGTGGTTTGTTCGGTGGAAGTTAGTGAACACGGCTATTTCGATGTAGTCCGAAGACTTCATTGATGGACAGACGCAGGTTTACCGTTTACAGAGGGGTCTCTTTTCCATCCAACTAAATACACTCGTTTAAATTTAAGGTTGGACTGCCCTCCTTAGACCCTTGCTGCTGTGAATGTATCCAATGCAATTCCACAAGCCAGTCCAGCCAGATCCATTACACTACGTTAGTTCTTTTAGAGCTGTCTATTCCCGCCTCCGGCCTTCCCACTGTTTCTCACAACAGTGGAGTATCCGTACGGGGGAATGTCATTCAGATAACGCGCGAATACGGAAAACTAAGCCTAATCTAGCAGCTCTATCCGAGTTGTGCCCCGCGTCCCATGCATTTAGTCGGGTTGTAGGACTGTTGTTGACTCATAGGACAGACAAAGTCTCATGAGTCAAAGTTCTGCAAATCTCGACTTCCTAAACATTTAAATCGAGGAACATATTAAGGCGACTGAGGCCTCACCACGAAAATGGCGCAACCAGAATATGCTCAGACACCAAGGAACTCTGTGAATCGCAAAAAGCAAATTGGTATCCCATCTACATAAACCCTGTCCCCACGCCGAAGCTAACGGACCAATAGCACACTATGATTACCAAACAATCCATTCCATCATCGACACCGTCCCAGTGCTTCATGTCTCATTCATGCCGAAGGATGAGCAAGATGGCTTTCCGACCATCCTCCCAATGTTAGGCTGCACAGGGAATTTCGAAACCCGATATCTCCCTAACAGCCAGGCTGCCGAACCCGGCACCGACGGTCCTGGAGCCTTTCCTGAGGATGACAACCGCTCTCCCGATGAGCCTGACCCGTCTCAGGGCCCTCGCACGATATACATTCACGGACACGTATCTGCGCGTCTATTGAAACTGCCAACTAGTGACGACCCTGCCCCAAGCCCTGCGCCAGTGTGCATCGCAGCCACGCACATCGACGGCCTTGTGCTGGCGTTGACGCCCTTCCACCACAGCTGCAACTACCGCAGCGTCGTCGTCCACGGCCTTGCGACCCTCGTGATAGACCAGGACGAGAAAGACTACGCCATGCACCTGATCACCGACAACGTGCTGGCGATGCGGTGGGCGAACTCGCGAACTCCGCCGACGAAGGCGGAGTTGCAGAGCACGTCGCTCTTGCGGATTGATATCGTCAACGCCAGCGCTAAGATCCGCATTGGGGGACCGAGTGATGACCGGCATGATTTGAAGGACGAGGAGGTCACCGGTGGGGTTTGGGCGGGGACGGTGCCGATGTATTTGCAGTATGGGGAGCCGATCGAGAGTAGCTATAATCAGGTCAAAACGGTGCCGCGATATCTCGAGGAGTGGAGGAGGAAGGAGAATACGGAAGCGAAGGAGAATGCTGAGCAGGCTGTGAGGGAGGTGAAGAAGAAATGAGTTTCGAACGCTCAACTTACCATGTATTCATGTGTCGGTTAAGATGGCTTAAGTCGCGACGACTAGACCTCTTCCCCATGTGGGCGTCGTCATTGCATAGATGCTCTCCTAGATACTATCATGCCAACTAGTGTAGACTTTCGTTCCTTGATCTTCGCCATTGTGGCCAACTGGTGAAAGAAGAGCTCAAACTCGCTTTTTAGACTAGGTCGTCTTCATCCGTGAGAGCTACTTTGATCAGCCATATGCGACATGTTCTGATCATCCACGTTGTGAGAGTTCATGTGTAGCCCCGAAACCATGACATTCTGTGACATTGCAGCGGCGTCATCGTGGTTGGTTGGTATCTGGTGTTGATCGTATGGTTCGTCTGGGTCCGCGAAGGTCATGAACGAGGCATTTTGTATGGCTTCTGCGAATGCTGTGTCATCGGGAGTAGAATCCATAACTAGCCCTGTGGGATCGGAGAGGTTATGGAGCGCTAGTTGTTGGGACCATGAAAGATGAGCGGTTGATGATTGGTTGAAGTCCCCAGAGAGGTCGGTTGGCATCCCAGCAAGGCCGTCCATACCAGAGAGGTCGTGACCAAGTGCTGCTTCTTGCTGTTGATGGGTTGTAGCTTGGTCGAAGGTATCGAATGTCGAGTCCATTTCCGCAATTAATCTTGGGTCCAATGGAACTTCATAGTGTACGATCTCCGGCATAGGAGAGAAACTGATCTCCTCGTCATTCGGAAAGGATATTTGACTGTGAGACAGTGGATCATGCGTGTCATGCATGTCTGTTTGAGCGTCCCGCATAGCGAATGACTCTTGAGTTGCCGGGATAAACCCGTTGGATTCAGTCGGGATCGGCTCTGGCTGGGTAGGAGTCTCCGAAACTCTCTCCTCGAGATCTCGCGGTACCGGGGACGGATCGTCTTTCCGACTCGGAATAGGCTCTCCTTTAGATGCAGCTTTGGCAGCAGAATCCTTGCATTCCGGACAATTCTTGATAACAAGACTGACAGTCTCTTTGATCCGAACCCAATGATATTTGTCTGCAATCGAAGCTGTCGACTTGTTAATGCCACCATGGTGCATCAGATGAATCTGTCGAGCGACTTCATATTGACGCAGAGGATCAGATATGACTTCCTTGTCTTTCAACATCAACTTCTCGGGCTCATTGTCGATGGCAGGTATCAGCTTGTAGTGTGTGGCAGCACTACGAAGCCGACTCTTCTCTGCACGATCGGCTCCGTTAGGATATTTCCCATGCCTAAGGTAGAACTTGATCTTGTCGAATCTCTCCTCGGTGACAAACTCGTCTCCTTCTAGCCCTAGATCCCGACCGTAGATGATTGCATCCACCAACTGGTCGGGAGACGATTTGAGGTTTCCACAACCTTTCACTCGGCCGATACGCTTGAAGCCTAAGGCATCCCAAATTTTACAGGACGCTACATTGGTCTCATAGACAAGATTGAAGACCGAGTAGGTGTAGCCCTAATGACGTTAGAAAATGTTGCTCTCAGAGCAATGCGAGATACTTACTAGCTTTGGAGCCCATTCCAAATACGCTTCTCCCATGAGTCTTCCAACGCCTCGATTTCGCGAGGCATCCGTCACAAGGAAACCGCCAGTACAGACATGACTCGACCTTCCAGGGTAATTGGGCTTGATGTAGAAACTCCCAAGACACTCCTTATGCCAGTCGCAGCCCTTATGAGCCATCCGTCGCAAATCAGCGGCGTTGTCAACGTCACCTAGCAGCATTACGGCTCCGAAGTTCGCAAACCAGTAAGGTCCAAAGGTCTCTAGTGTCATCGGATCAATCATAGGATACGTGTCGCCTTTTTCGATTTCCTTGTTCAACTCCTCGCACAGGTAAGCAAGGAGTGAGACTGGCACTTCGCTTGACGATGAAAATGGCACGATGCTAGCAACGGTGATTCTGTCTCGCAGTGTGACTTGGCGAGAGACAATATCAATTGGAAAGGGGCTTCCAGCCGTGGGAAAAGGAGGCTCCCCCGACCTGCGGTATATGACCGGTGCGGTCGGGTCATCAGGCACAGCCGGCATTGCGGGAGAATCTCGAGAGCAGTAGATCGAGTTGGTTCGCTAAGATACATGTTAATATTTTGTACTTCTGTGCTTAAAACTTCATCGACCCGACTTCCGAAACTCAATCAACAGCTTGCCGAGGCGAAATAGCCCAGCAGCCCAGCAGCCTTGTCTGACACCGAAGCATGAGAGCGTGGCTGGAGGACACGCCAACCTTTCAACGACAAAGTTGAGCAATCAATGTGGACAAGCAAAGACTCTCAAAGCAGCATCAAACATCAGGAAACATCGACAGAAGGGAACGGAGGAAGAAATAGGGGGTAAATACCTGTAGTGAGTGTGGCTGTATTTCTGATATTGGCGGCCGTATCTCCCAGCACGAATCTTGCAACGTGAAACCGCGAAAGCGGAAATCCGCGTTTCGGTTCAGCCACATCATGTGATGCTACACCATGTTATGAAACCACAACCTCACCCACTCCATGTACTCTAACCGGACATTGGTCTCGCGTCTGTTTATATGCCGCCTCCCCTCCAAGCCCCGACCTCCAACCTATCCCTCATTTTGAAATCGTCTAGGTCTCCTTATGCCACCCATTGCTTTGACAAGTCTGAATAATTCGTTATTCCGATAGCCTCGTGCGCTATCGCTTAATCGTCCCGTCGTCCTCGATTCCAGAAGATGATCCACACGGTACAGGTAAGTGCCGCCATACGGTACTTCATTAGCGCACGTGTTTGCTGAGAGTCCTATGGCTTTTTATGGTTCCGGTCACCCTGTTCCCGTTTCTATTGCCCTACTTTCTTTTCCCCAGATCAGTTAAACGAAGGCACTCTCTTCTCCAGTTTTGCAAGCGATGACGATGAATCTTGACATTTCGACTGAATGGCTCGTTACCGAAACGAACCCTGTTCGAAGGGTAGTGGGTATGGATTTCGAACGGTGTGTCGCGCTGCATAACCAACTCGTCGACCTTTCATGGACAGGAGTACCATTAGAAGCCCGGGGTCGTCAGACTTGGTGGAAGATGCATTTCCAGGAAGCGGAGGTCCTTGCCTTCCACGGACGATACGATAGTTCAGTCATCGAATTCCTAAAGCGGGTCCGCTTCCATGGCTTTCTGGCCTATTTCCATATGGGAGTCGTCGGGCCGGAAATGCATTGGGATATGTCCTTAGAGAGCTATGTACCACCGGACGGAGATCCTAACCTGAAGGACCGTTTTGTGGCCCTATACAAACCCTGCGATATAGATACTATCTCACATCCAGGATCGCTTTTGTATGATAATCGGTTCCTTCGAATGTACTGACATATATACCTTACTAACAGCATATAATTACGACCAGAAGACTCACTTAGCAGTTGTCCAAACGTCTATTCACGACGAAGAACCATTTGAGCCCGACGTCATATGGATACCATCGGATGTTATCCTTAGCGGTTGGATTGAAATGGTTATCCAAGGCCGGGTTTGTATCTGGGACCCGAAATCGGCGGAATTAGATCCGTACGCTGATGTACTCGGAAGCTGGGTACGCCATCTTTACAGTCCTATTGCACTCTCCGATACTATTCGAGCATTCGATCGTCTCGCCTCCGCCATAGAATCAAGGATGGTGGACTCTACCGGTATTATGCATCGCGAGCCAGCCGAACCCGGTATATTTAACACCGAATTATTACCAGAAACGACGATATCCGAGTTCGTCCGTAGTTTTCTACTCCAAGCTCAGAAACTGAAAGCCAAATATCTCGCTCCAGGATTGCAACTATGCACTCCCTCTGAATACGAAAACCAACCGTTCGGATCTGATCGGGACGACCCCGACTACTCTAGTTTCCAGCCCTTCCTGCACCTTTTACTGACGACCCAAGCTGCGTTCCGTTCTCTAGTTTCTACTGGCCGTATGAGAACACAAGCCACCGCGCGGGCCTATACTAAGGACCAGATCCACTATGGCTGGAGCATGCTGAACTGGTTTTACCGTATAAGATTGGGCTAAACAGCCGACGAGTCGTGCTTTCGTCGCCAAAATAACCGACCAGTAGCCTATCATAATATGCTATGTATATGACATTAGTTATAATCATTTCGTCAACGCACGTAGAACCCGCATTCCATTGATTTTCGAGAACTGGGCGGGTATGATTGAAAGAGGGGATTGGCTAGTAGACGAGCATGGTGTCGTTGGTGACATTGAAAAGTATCGCGATGCGGACACAAAAGAGCACTGGCCGCAGTACATGGTCCCAGTGACCTGGTGAGACGGGGTATCTTTTCGAACCTCATATCTTCCTAGTGTATACATCCGCTAAGGCAGTGCTATCACTATTTCGTACCTTTCTCTCAATTCATCTGTCAAGCAGGCCTTAAGCCAAACCTCCTCTACGTCGTCCAGCAGTCTCTAGAATACCAGTTCTCTGCGGCACAATAATCGCTGGCCGACCCACAATATCCATGGTTCGAGCAGCAGGGCCCGAACTGCGTTCCAGGGCAGATTTTATTCCCTGCAAAGAGAAGTCCGCATTCTCCGGTCATGCTGAGCCCACCGTCTTCTGTATCACACTCGCCAGAGTAGCGATCTAGATACAGTGAACTCGTTTTGAGTTATCCGCTCACACAACGAATGAAACACTTTTACCTACCAAAGACCATTGATCGCGCGGCTTTGAGGGGGAATCCGGGCATTGTTCGGCATCTTTATCCACTGAATACCTCTGGTACACCAGACGTCTGAAGCTCAATAAGGGAATCAGGCTGAAGAAGCATAGGAAGTCGCGAGGAAAGGGACTAAATGAACCCGCTGCATTTGCTTCACAGACACGGACCGTATTGCGGCAATAGGTATTACCCAGCGGAACTGCCGACTGCAACGCAATGAAAACAGCAGCTGAACCACTTCCATATAATGTATCCGATTGGCAACATCTCGTCACGAGGTTCTCGGTCAATATCTTGAAGACTTGGCTCAAGCACACTGGAAGGGAGAAAGAAGACCCCTAGGGAGTATGTAGTTTAACCATAAGGCTATCATCAAGACAATCTTGCGGTTGGCAACCCAGTTCTACCTCCCTCCAGCAAACCGGTACCCCATGCGTCCAAGAATCGTCAAATCGTACATATCGTAACAACGTAACAACCTCGCATCGTAACCGATCTAGTGGCCTCAGACTATCCACTCCGTCACTTCTGTCCCGACGACACCACCTCTCCCAACACATCAATCTCCCTCACCTCATCCAGCTTACTCGTCCCACCCTCCACCACTTCTGTCCCACCCATCACCTCCACCGCCATCCACCCTCGAATTCCACCCCCATCCCTCGCCAAAATCCTCCAATCCCCTCTCTTCTCCCCCACCCCGACCTCCCCCTGCACCTCCCCATCCGCTAAACCCCTCGCATTCGGCGGCCCCACTTCCATCCCAATGTCCCGCAGAAACTCCACGATTGCCCGCTGGTTCAGCCGCAGTAGCCGCGTAGGCTCACCGCCGCCGCCGTTGAACATCCGCCGCGTGGCGCGCGGGAACAGGATCGCGAAGTCCGATTGGTAGAGGTGCGCAGAGTTAGCCGGGTAGAAGAGGCGCGGGCCGGCAACGTCGATCGGGGTGGGGGTGAAGGCGTGCGGGTTGCGGAGCGAGGTTTCCGTAGCCGGGGTAGGGCAGAGGGCACGTTTCAGCCGATCGAGGTTGGCGGGCCACTCTGCGAAGGCGGCTGAGAGGAGCGCGAGGGTGGTGGAGCCGGCGGAGGAGGAGGGGGTGGCGTAGCAGGGGAGGGGCATCTGGCTGAGGCGGAAGGTGTAGGGGGAGTCGAGGGGCATGGCCCACATGTCGAGGAGGACGAGGGGGGAGGAGGGGGTGATTTGGCGGGCGATGGAGGAGGTGGCGGAGGGGGTGAAGAGAGGGGTGTATGGCGGGTGGAGTGAGGTGGAGTTGCCATCAGGGTCGTCGGCAGGGATGCGCCAGTAGGTGGACTTGACCAGTTGGACGACCGAGGCAGAACCGAAGCTGTGACCGGCCCAGATGATGGAACCGGGCTCGTCGACACTAAGCCGGTGTACGAAGATAGAGAGTACCTCGTTGGTGTCGGTTTTGCGAAACCGGGTGCTGTTAGGGTCGAGGTTGCGAACTGAAACGCCTGCGTTGATTTTGAGCAGCGCACTATGAATCAGGCCCAGCTCCCAGAGCCGGATGCGCATTTGTCTGTCACGGCCTCGGTAGACAATGTCGATAGCCGTGTGCGGAATGCGGTTGTAGGTGAGGACTTTAGGGGGATGTTCGTCCGTAGCTCGAATATAGGTGATGGCCGCGCTTCGGTCCCGGTGATCTGGCGCAATGACAACCACACCGTAGCTAGCTACCGCGCCCAATATCCACGAATATGTGTTTCTACAGCCTGCAAGGCCGTGTGAGAAGATCATCACCGGCCACTTTCCAGATGACGTCTGTGGAGGTAGAAGCATGGCATTTCGACGGACTGGTATCGCGATATAATACAGAACATGCGATAGAAACCTCCTGCATCGCTGTTAGTGTTGGACGCCTGGGTCGGGACCTGCAACACCGGGAAGCCTTACGCAAGGTGGTCGGACACGGCAAAATTGATCCCTAGATATCGAGCGTATGCTCTCATGTATGCACGCTGGGGATCCGGTATCCATCGCACCGACTTCGTCGATGACGCCGGTTCGCACGGGTAGAAGATTCGAAAGACAACGGTATGAATGTCAGCATCCTCAGGTTTCGGGCTCGGGCTGTGTAAGTCTGCAATAGGGATTTCTACATCACAGCTCCCAACGGCGTAGGGACCACTGTGAGAGGGAAAGGATCCGATGGGAGCCACTTTGGATAGGAGCCATCTCAGAGGCGTTGCGAGCGTCATGAGCTCGAGGACCGTTCGACCTCAAAGGATGGAAATGGTGAAGGTAACATTAGCGATAACTGAGGATGATAGGACGCGCCCAGGGAGAATGGTAGGATGCGGAAGATGAGCAAGGAGGTATCTGCAGTAGAACTAGAGTTGAAATGACGGCGAAGATTTTCAGGACTTGATACATGCTAGGCCACAATGTAAGTAACATTCTGCCAATCGGGAGGAAGAAGCAGCAAGGAGACCACACGACAAGAACGACAAGAACGACAAGAACGAGGATCGGAGACAGCTGTACGTATGGATAGGTATGTCGTGGGAAGTATCAGCGCAGAAGATTTGCGATGGGAACTGCGATACGATATCGAGTAGTCGACGTCCTCCTTCGGCCTTGCCAAAAAATAACTGGTAGGTACCTGTATCAAAGTACAACAGTACCTGTGCCACATAATCCCGACTATTTCATTCTGTTTCATTGCGTAAGTATCCCCATTGGCAGTTCATTGTATATCAGTCTTCAACGTCTCCTCGATGATGCAGCCATGGTGGTGGCAGTCTCCCACTTCGGGGGGACAGTGTTCCTAGGAAGCAGCTATGGTGCAATTCTGTTCATGTGTCGACTGCAGCAATGGTAGCCCAGCTTTGATATTATTATTACATCCTGTCAAGATCTAATACGGACTTATCCAATGCCTCTGCGTGTATAAAAAGGGAGGAAGACATGAAGACGGGAGTTGTGGGGTGGAAAGGGGGGCAGGAGCGACCCCCCGGCCCGGCACGGCTCTTTCCTTCCGCTGATCCCTGTCAAAATCCAATGTCATCGTCTCTGATATCAGAATTCAGACCTCGTGCTGTACATCTCACCTTATTATGTGCCTTAGATCAGTCTCCAACCTCTCTGTTCCTTTCATATCAGGTTCATGTTAAATTTCTGCGTGGCCTAGCCTTCCCTCCGCTTCTGTATATACCCTTGCTTCCATCCACGTACATGTAGACCCCCCCTATCCTTGTGAGCATCCGTCATCACCACCCCCGGAGCGACACCCCGAACCCGGAACCGCCATAGCCCAGCATGGCGCGCCAACGCGCCGCGTCGACGACGTCGACGAATTCCTCCACGAATGCTAGAGACCAGGTTCGCCCTACTTCCGCCGGAGACCGGTAACTTTATATGCTAATCGGTATCTGGGTGGTAGCATCCGCAGCAACAGGAGTTGGGAAGCATGTACGATTACCTGGCGAAGATAATACTATTGGGGCCCAGTGGGTGCGGGAAGTGAGTGGAATTTTGCTTCAGAATGCATCGGGGGGAATGTCCACCATCGAGTTGACTACGCGACTAGAACGAGAGGCTTATTGTGTGGTGTGCTATAGGTCATGTCTGTTGCATCGGTTTGTCAAGGACGAGTGTATGTTCACTCTTATTAGCGACCGAATCTACGCGGAAATACGATCGCGATCCTAACGAAACAATAGGGCGTGTACTCTCGTCACACACCATCGGCGTTGAATTCTCCTCGAAGATCGTCAAAGTCGGCACCGGCGCTCGGCGCAAACGCATCAAGTTACAAGTACGCTCCTACAGTCTTTCACCATCTATAATGGCCTTCCACGCCATTTTCTACTCCCCCCAGGACCATACGATGTACAAGGGCACGCCTAACATCTTCCGCCAACAGTTATGGGACACCGCCGGCACCGAACGCTTCCGCTCCGTCTCCCGCTCCTACTACCGCGGCGCCGCCGGCGCCATCCTCGTCTACGACATCGCCTCCCGTGCCTCCTTCTCCGCCCTCCCAACCTTCCTCCACGACGCGCGCGCACTCAGCTCTCCACAGCTCACCGTCATCCTCGCTGGTAATAAAGCCGACCTCTCCGAGCCGACCTCCAGCCACGGCGGCCCCCCCTCTGAAGAAAACCTCATCGACATGCCCAGCACGCCGACCGCCAGCAGCTACGACAGCCGGCGCAGCGCCGCGTGGAGCACGATGACGCCGACGGTGAGCGCGTCGGGGAAGGAGCGGGACCGCGATAAGGAGGCGCACGGGGCGGTGACGCCGGGGTCGACGCGGTCGAACCGCACGGGCACGCTCTCGGGGCTGGGGACGATGCACGAGGCGACGCAGGCGCCGGAGGGGCGGGAGGTGAGGGTGGAGGAGACGGCGCGGTGGGCGGCGGAGAACGGGGTGCCGGTGGCGGTGGAGGTGAGCGCGCTGACGGGGGAGGCGGTGGAGGAGCTGTTCACGCGGCTGGGGCGGATGATTCTGACGAAGATTGAACTTGGGGAGATCGATCCGGCGGATCCGAGCCAGGGGATTCAGTACGGGGACTGGGGGGATACGGGGAGCGTGCGGAGCGGGATGACGGTGGAGGATGCGGGAATGAGGCGGAGGGGAAGGAGGAGGGGAGAGGGGACGGGGAGGTGGAGGGAGGGGATGAGGGAGTGGGAGGAGGTGTTTCGGTTGGATTCGGGGAGGAGAGGGGCAGGCGGCGGCGGCGGTGGTGGTGGGTGCAATTGTTAATGTGGAGGAGCGGGACAGAACCGGAGGGGAAGCATAGTCGCGGAGTCTGTTGCCTACGTTGGATTGAAAGTGTTGGATACCCTATAGCAGCGTCGGCGTCAGGGTCTCAATGAGACAGCGGTAGTAATAGGGTCAGCCATTGGCCTGTGCCAATAATAGTCGATATATCCCCCTCGATCTGGCTAGACCGTGCTTCCTGCGCGACCTCCTCGTTTGTCGGTACCGAGGCTGCTGTATCGTCGATCCTCCCTGTCCCACTCGAACACGACTTCCAGAACACCGCAGGATCATGGATGACTCCCCGCGCTGTCTCGTCCCTCTCGGAAACTACGGAGCCGTTTCATCCCCTGGTGGCCTGCCCAACCTACTCAGCTGGGTTTCGCGTCGAGTGGTGTTTAGTCAGGCGGGATCCGATCACTATGGGTGTGGACCGATCTTGGTTAGCCGTACGCCGCCGACGCGTGCCACGGCATGGCGCGATTGGAGTTGCCGAGTCGCGTGTAGGAAGAGGGGAGGTGGAAGTGCCGTGGAACGCGGTTCAGGTGCTTCTTCCGCGGTACCTATCTGGATGTACGAATTCATCCCGGTGGACTGAGATGGAGGTTGTCATACGGGATGCATGGACACGGGGACGGAGAGGAGAGTTGGACTTTGGTTAGTAGCAGTATGTGCTTCGGATATTGGGGACAGATGGGGTTGGAGGATCAGGATGCTGGTCGAGTTTCCCATGCCGTGATATCAATATCCGATTCAATAGGATGACTGACGAGAACAGTGTCACTCTGTGTGACTGAATGCAGTGGCATTTACACGAACCCATGAACGCTCTACGTAGAATGTATGACCATCGCTCTATCATACTTGAATACTTGAACCCGACCCGGGATTGGGATCGTTCTTGTTCATCTGGGCGTAGATCATTTTCTGGCAAGGCAACACGCCATCGCCCATACATCGCCATCTTATGTTTCACACCAACATTTCTTAGCCCCTTAATAATCACTAATTAGCAAATCTCGCGCATGCAGCCTCGTTCTCTCATCTTGGCGCCAAGCCTTACTGGTACGACGCGCTCCACTATATGAACGCCAAATCCACCCCATGACTGACCGGTATTGCACTCGGTATAAATGCGGCGAGTTTTCCAGGCTCACCAGTCGTCGGGAGGGCTGGCGGACAGGAAGCCCTCTATTTTATATTGTGGAGGATCGCAACAGGTCTCGGCGAAGGCTAGGATTCAGGTCTTGTGCAACCGCCCTCCGCGGATAGACACGACAAGAAGTAATTCCTGTATCAAACGAAGTCGAACCGAAATTTTCTGCAATTTCAGATACGGTGTCGGATACATATCAGCAGGTTTAAGAACGATGGTTCAGCTGTATCGACAGGGTCGACGGGTTAGCTCCCCTAGTTAGCCATCTATTCTATATCGATTCCATCTGGCCAGAGTGCACCGAAAATAGCGTCTCAGAATTAGCATGCCTGAATTATATGGTTCATCAGAAGGAAGGGGTAGAGTCGTAGGGACTATGTACATTGTAGTCAGCCTAATTATTGAGCCATCAAGCGACCGCACATAGTGGTCAGATCAGTCGACGGCCAAGGCGCCATCCGCCCGAGAAATAGTCAGGGGACTAACTCCTTCGAAGCTTCGATGGAGAAGGTTCTATTCTCTGTGGACGAAGGACTGAAAGCGGAATAGATAAGCCGAAGCACGCACTCCCTTCCGGTGCTGACTCCTGAGTTCTGGCGGGAGTGGAGTGAACATCGATTCCCTGGATGGATGGAGAGGAATCTCGGAACGACAGAAAATAAAGCCTGATCATTAGACACGATTCTTGGCAATACTAGCTGGGTACGTTAGCGGATTCGCCGGATATTTCTGTTGTTCTGGAAATGTTGGATCATGATCCATAGATGTACTAGTGTTGTACTCCGTAGTCCGTACTGAAGTAGGAATACTTGGGGATAACAGGGATGACCCACCAGGCACACTGACCTGTTGCGGATCTCACCTTACCATCACGACATGTACGAAATATGATACCCATGCTCTTTCCATTCACGTGGTATGCTGAAGGAATGATCGCCAATTTGGGGCGCTCAACTGGGGATGGCGCCGAATACATGTTAAAAAACTTGAACTTTAAATGAAGACTCTGATTTAATTACCGGTACTATGTCCACCGGAACGGTTCGACAGATCACACCAACCCCAGCTGCGACGGTCTCAAGTTAGTTCCAGTGTCGCGTGGAGTGCAGAATGGGGAAGTTGGAGACCCCATTCTATTCCATTCTACTCCATTTCACCGTACACTAAGGAAGTCACTATACGATGAATGTACGACGGGAACCAACAGCTAGTCACCTTGTTGTCGATCCACCCCCGCTCAAACGTACATGGTACTTCAGATACATGGAAGTTTTCAACCTGTCGCAGTCGATCATGATGCCAAACCGCCGAGGGACAAGACCTTCGAGAATTTCTTCGCCAAGTATCGGGCTTGTCATGGCCCACTCAATCGCACGCACTCCCCGTCCTCCCTGTCGCGCTTGTCAGCCTGTGGATTGCCTTTGCATGTTTTTGGCGAAATCGCTTGTCTGCGAGATCTAGTTCTGGGCTGGACGCCTCCCGTCCTTGGGCTGACCACCACAAGAATTCTTGTCGATGAGCCTCATCGGGCATCGCCTTGCCAGCTGCTACGCAATATGATTATCCCGATGGTGACATGGAACGCGACCATCAACAAAAAGACAACAAGCAGACAATACTAGAAAGGTTCCCCTCAGCGCTCAATTCGCTGCCGGAGAAATTGCCCTCAGATACGATGCAATCTGTTGTTGTGCTATGTGCGTCTCAGGAGCCAACGAGTAGGACAAGCCCGATATTCTCATTTCGATATCTCTCCGTATGACATTATCGTCGATTCGTCGCCCACTGGGATATCCAGCCTCCAACCCATCCCTCCGCCACGGACTAGCCGGTCTGGTAGAGCCGCGGCAATTTGCTGCAGATTGCAACCCGAACCCTGACATTTCTATTGCTCCATAACTTCCATGGTCTTAAAGGCGGCACTTTACTCGAGAAGGTTGTCGATTGCCACCCCCAGGAGAATCGGCTGATCCCAGCCTCCCGTCCCTGCCAACGCCCAGGATAAGACTACCCCCAACCGTCCCTAACCAATTGCGGGGAGTCTGGGGAATCCCCACGGGTTGGAGAGCCAAGTTCAGCCGCCAAGATCTGGCTCAAATGCCTGCCTGTTCCTTGGCTGCCGTCGCTGCGAAAGCGCCTCAAAGGTTGGTGCAACCATCATCGTGGATTTGTGGGACATCTGGTCATCCCCCAAGCAAACACCAATTTTTTCCAGACGCGGCTTCAGCCATCCAATCATGCCACTGGCTTGAGGTCCTGTAATCGTCCACCCTTATCCAGATCCGTGGCCAGCACCGAAACCGTGCATCGGATGGTCAACTCAGAATCGCTTCCAATTAGAGCACTCGCACACTCTGTCGCGCATAATCTGCATCTTCCATGCCCGCCAAGTCGACTTGCGAATAGGAAACAGGGGCTGCCTCCCTCGGTATCTTCCATCATCTGGATGTCTCGATGAAAACACGGGAGGGGTTTAGGACCGTCCAAGGGTCGATTATGGGATAGTCCTGCTCACATCTTGGTTCAAATATGAGGGCCGGATAACCTGACCTCGATCAAGTTCGAATTCTTTCTCTCCTTTATCCTCTTCGTACCTTTTACGGTCTTTCTTTTTGTGATACCCCGCTGTGACCGTTCGTTCGTCACGAGCATACCCGACGCCATGGCAGACATGGAGAAGCACGTCGTTAACCATGACGACTATAAGGGCTCGTTGTCGAGCTCCCACGATAACTTGATCGAAGTTGGGCCTCAGGAGGCTAAGAGGATTAAGCGAAAGCTGGATGCACGATTGGTCGCCACCACCGGGTTGATGTACTGCATCTCATTGATGGACCGGACCAATTTGTCCAATGCTGCGGTTGCTGGGTAAGAGAAGAGCTAATGGCGTAACAATTGAGATAGCTGGGGCCGTGGACTAACAACGAGTTAGTATGAACAAGGAGCTCCTGATGATTGATTACCGATACGTAAGTTCCAGCCCATCTCGTACGTACCGAAAGGAGTCCTAACTCGCCTTGCAGAGCATTGTCACACTCGTCTTCTTTATCCCCTATGTCATCTTCCAACCCCCGGCGACTATCCTTACCCGAAAGATCGGACCAAGGATCTTCCTCTCGGCCTTGACCGTTTCGTGGGGTGCCATCATGATCGGTATGGGATTCACCAAGAATTGGGAAACGATGGCTGGTCTCCGTGTTCTCCTCGGCACCCTCGAGGCAGGTTTCTTCCCTGGATGCGTCTACCTGCTCAGCACGTGGTACGTCCGATGTAAGTTACGATGAACCCCTCTTGACTGTGGAATGCGTGCTGACTCCACGCAGATGACATGGGCAAGCGGTATTCCTTCTTCTATCTGATTGGTTGTGTGGCATCGGCGTTCGCTGGTATCCTCGCATACGGTCTCATGCAGATGGGTGGGCTCCAGGGTATAACTAGCTGGAGGTGGATCTTCATCATTGAGGGTGTCGTATGTTTTCCCTGCCTCCGATAAATCAGGCCGCTGTCCAAAAAGCTCACTGTTTCAGCTCACCGGCACCATTGGTATCATCGGTTATATCTTCCTCGTGGGCTTCCCGGATGATAAGACGAAGTACTGGGGATTCCTCAACGACCGCGAAAAGCAATGGGTCATTAACCGCGTGAACGCCGATCGTGGCGACGCCAACGTCGAAGCCTTCAGCATGAAGAAATTCCTTGGCGCCGGCCTTGACATCAAGGTCTGGGGTTATGCCCTGATCTTCTTCGACAGCACTACGCTCGCCTATGCGCTGGCATATTTCCTGCCGATCATCCTGAAAGACGGAATGGGTTTCGGCGTCGCCGAAGCACAGTGCCTCGGTGCCCCGCCGTACGTGTTCGCCGGTATCATCATGTTCGCCACCGCCTGGGTCGGCGACCGCTATCATATCCGTGGCCCCATCATCCTCTTCAACATGGTCCTCTGCCTGATCGGACTCCCCATCATGGGCTGGGCTAGCGCTCCTGCTGTCCGATACTTCGGCGTCTTCCTCGTCACCGCCGGTGCCAACGCCAACGTCCCTGCCGTCATGACCTACCAGGCCAACAACATCCGTGGCCAATGGAAGCGCGCTTTCTGCTCCGCCACCCTTGTCGGTATGGGCGGTGTTGGTGGTATCGCTGGTTCACTGATCTTCCGAACTCAGGATGCGCCGTTGTACCGCCCGGGCATGTACGCGTGCATTGCATGCTGCGGGCTCAGTGTCATCATCACCGTCTTGCTCATGCTCCGATTCAAGACTTTGAACGCCAAGGCCGACCGTGGTGAGCTGACGCTGGAGGGAAGCGAGGTACGTCCGTTGCGAATCTTGTGTGGTTTCCGTTCACAGGCTAACTCGACCGATAGGACGGCTTCCGCTACACATACTAAACGACCTCGCTCTTCGCTCGGGAATAGATGTGGTTGCGCATGCAGACCAGCTATGGGGATTGTTTGATGTAGCTGCTTTCATATCGAACTTCTCCGTTCCTATCACCATCAAATCAACTCGGACTCGGTGCATGCGGCTCGGAAGCGTCCCCTGTGCTAGAGGTCTGGTTGATGATGGCGGCTAGCTCAGCATCTTGACTTCTTGTGTTCATAGCTTCAATGAGATATACTTAGCACATACTTGGTAATAATTGTAAGTTTCGTGTTCCTTGCATATTCCGATGGTTTTAACAATGATCGCGGCGTGACGTTGGGTTAAAGTTGATGGCGGGTATGCAATCAGGCCTCGGCTGCGTGTATCTATCCCCGCGGTGGACACCCAAGCTTCCCACATTGCCTTGTAGACGCTGGGCTGTAGACTGTAGCGTGTAGGGCGTAGCCGTGACCCGCGGCCCTCGTAGGCCATACGATGCGGCTCTGCCCGCCTCCTTGCTGATCAGTCGATCATATTGTTGAATGGCTTGCATGAGTTGCGTCTGTCGAATTGCGGATCGAGCTGTGCAAATTCTTGGGGTGTTCTAGAAAACGCGTTGTGGCTTGGAGTCAATCGTTCATGTTCCTTGTGATGGCGGAGTCCCAAAAAAGCTCCTGCTGGGGCCATTCATAGAGATAAATGAGAGCAACGGTATCATAGAAATCTGTAAAACTGTAAAAGAGGTCGGTGCCGTAGTCTCCCAACAGACCAGTGATGAATGACCCTCCACGCCCTCTTATTTGGTCTTCTGCATTTCGAGGGCCCAAGGATTGGGAGGGGTGAATCGTCGGAACGGTAGCCAATCAGGACGAAGCAGTGACATTCTTTCATGTCCCAACACGGTTAGCACCGATGAAATCCTAGTATGTAGATATAATCAGGTACTGCAAACTCAATTGTGCACATAGTAGCGAAGTATTCGTGACTATACGTTCTAAATACTTCCAACAACAAGGCTTACTTTGGGCTCATCGAAATTGTTGTTTCCTCATATCATGAAGTCTGATAGCGACTCTCTCACGACCAAAGCGCTTGAAGCGAGGCAAAGCACTAGAGATGTTAACCAACCGCAGCAGGATTCGAGAGAGACAACAGATGTTGAGAAAGGAAATGATAGTACACGGTGCGAAGAAGGGGCAGAAATTGCTCTAGCCTCCAGTGACGACAAATCTCAGAAGCCTCCTTTCAACGCACTATCTTTGCTCGATCGTTTCTTAGTTGTCTGGATCATCCTCGCGATGGCTATCGGGATCGTGCTGGGAAACTTCGTCCCTTCTACTGGGCCGGCGCTCCAGCGAGGCAAATTTGCTGAAGTCAGTGTGCCCATCGGTAAGTTCAATCCTGGCAACGGAATCCTGTCATGAAGCAATTGAACGTGGAACGAGAATGGCTGACCTTTTCGTGAAGCCGTGGGACTTCTAGTTATGATGTACCCGATCCTCTGCAAGGTTCGCTACGAGACTCTCTACCTTTTACTCCGGGATCGCGGCCTCTGGATCCAAATCCTCTTCTCCTTCGTCCTCAATTGGATCATCGCCCCACTGTTCATGGTTGGTCTTGCTTGGGCCTTTCTTCCTGACAGACAAGACCTCCGTGAGGGACTCATCTTCGTTGGAATCGCACGATGCATTGCAATGGTGCTTATATGGACGGATTTGGCTGGCGGTGATGGCGACTATTGTGCAGTGCTGGTCGCCTTCAACTCCATATTACAAATCGTCTTGTTTGCACCGTTCGCGGTATTCTACATCAAGATCGTCAGCCATTCAAGCAGTGCGGTGTCTGTCAGCTACAGCGGCGTAGCCACCAGTGTAGCTGTGTTTTTGGGTGAAGTCATTCTATCAAGGTTTTGAAAATGCGCTGACTTTCGGGCAAAAGGCATTCCACTTGGAGCAGCGGTCATGACTCGCTTGTCGCTCCGCGGGTTGCTCGGCGAGCGCCGGTACCAGCAATACTTCCTCCGCTATATCGGTCCTTTCTCTTTGATTGGACTCATATACACCATAATTGTTCTGTTCGCATCACAAGGCCGCCACGTTGTTGACCAGATCACTTCGGTGCTGCGGGTCTGCGCACCTTTGGTTGTGTATTTCCTAGTCATCTTCTCTGCAACAGCTCTAGCCTGTTGGAAGTTTGGATTTGGGTATAGAGTTAGTTGCACACAAAGCTTCACTGCAGCAAGCAATAACTTCGAACTTGCCATTGCTGTTGTTGTTGCTGTGTATGGAGCTGGGAGTGGACAAGCTCTGGCATGTACCGTCGGTCCCTTGATTGAGGTTCCAGTGCTTGTTGCTCTTGTATATGTGCTCAAGTGGGTTCAAAAGAAATGGAACTGGAAATTATGAGATAGATCAATAAGCAAACAAGTGAATGAGAGAGAGTGCTTTATGGTGACTGGAGCTGAGGTTGAGGCATTGTTTGACTGGGACTTGATAGCGAAAGTGCTGTTGATACATGTATGAACTCTAACTTAGTAGACCCCTTAGTTAAAAATGAAAGATAGACTTTAGATGGTATATTCACCCGTTGGCGGCATCATGAAGAGACTGATAATTATTCAAAAGTATGGGAAAAGAGAGCAAGCTTGGAAGGGGTGCATGGCTTAGCCGTGATTAGAAATGTAGTCATGTGACACTGTCATGTGACACTGTCATGTGACATTTCCCATACCTCACAACATGTCCTTATCGTCCGCCGAAATTCATGCCAAGGCCTCTCCATCCCTTCACCTTCACCTTTCATCGTTTTGGGCTTCTCATGCTTCCAGCTGCAGAACGCGTTCTGCTCCCTTGCATTCTGCTCCTTGTGTCTGTGTGGTGCAAGATATCTACTGAACTTGCCTCAGAGCGCAGTTGGAGACGCGTTGCTCACTTTTGTTATATCCCTCTTCTTGACAAGTCGCCACTTGCCCAGTGGTACCCTACAATCGCAACCGCATTCATACACTTCGACTGCGCTGAAGGATACGAGAATCGGAGACGAGGATTTCGCGTTGGATCCATCGCGTTAAAGCGGTTCATCGACCATGGCGGACTACGTGAATGGATACGATCCAGCGGAAGAGTACGAAGATGAATACGAGGAGGGCATCACCGCGGAAGACTGCTGGGCAGTTATCACGTCGTTCTTTGACGGCACTGGTCTCGTCGCACAGCAGTTGAACTCATTCGACTTCTTCGCTCTCCATACGATCAACGAGATCACTACTGATTTCGGGCGCATCGTCATCGACCAGAACGAACCCCAGAATGAAGGCGACATCGATCCGATTATCAAGCGTCGATACGACTTGCGATTCTCTGACCTGCGCATGTCGGTCCCTCACATTACGGAGCAGGATGGTGGCGTTTATCAAATCTATCCTCACGACTGTCGAGTGCGAAACTTGACATATGCGTCCTCGATGTTCGTGAATTTCGCGACGAAGACGTTGGTGGCGCGAGAGCGACGGGTAGGACAGGCCCTGGACGCGGATGAGATGACCGATGGACAACCGGAGTCGGAGGACACCGAGCTCGTTTGGGAGCAAACCGACGACGACCCGACATCTGGCCAGGAAGCGCAGCCTTATATCGGAAAGATGCCCATCATGCTCAAGTCGCAGATGTGCTCTCTTCGAAACAAGACCGATGAGGAACTCTACGCCGTCGGAGAATGCCCTTACGACCAAGGTGGATACTTCGTCATCAACGGAAGCGAGAAGGTCTTGATTGCACAAGAGCGAAGTGCCGCAAACATTGTGCAGGTCTTCAAGAAGAAGAACAGCCCGACGCCATTCATTGCTGAGATTCGGAGCGCGCTGGAAAAAGGCTCGCGAATGATATCCTCAGTCACCCTGAAGCTTCACGAGAAGGGCGAAACCTCGAAAGGTGGATTCGGCAAAACCGTCACCGTTAGTCTGCCATACGTCAATGACGACGTCCCTCTCGGTGTCGTTTTCCGTGCTCTGGGAATCGTTTCCGATGCCGACATCCTCAACCATGTGTGCTACGACAAGAACGACACGCAAATGATGGAGATGCTCAAGCCTTGCATTGAACATGCATTTGCTATTCAGGATCAGCAGGTCGCTCTGTCATATATCGGCACGCGAGCAGGCAAACCTGGACGACCGTCGACGAAGGATGCCCGCATCCGTACAGCGAGAGAAATCCTCCAAAAAGAGTTCCTGCCACATATTTCGCAATCAGAGGGCAGTGAAACTAGGAAAGCTTTCTTCTTAGGATACATGACGCATCGCCTCCTGCAGTGTGCTCTGGGACGGAGAGAGGAAGATGACCGAGATCATTTCGGTAAAAAGCGACTTGACATGGCCGGACCCCTTCTATCCAATCTCTTCCGACAGCTGTACCAGAAATTGACGAAGGAGGTATACGCATATGTGCAGAAATGCATTGAAAGCGGAAAGCCTTTCAACATGTCTCTGGCGATCAAGTCTAACACAATCACGAACGGTCTCAAATACTCCTTGGCTACCGGCAATTGGGGTCTTCAGAACAAAGCTCAGCAAAGCAAGGCCGGAGTCTCCCAGGTGCTTAACCGGTATACATATTCATCGAGTTTGTCACATCTTCGACGAACCAACACACCCGTTGGTCGAGATGGCAAGCTTGCGAAGCCACGGCAGCTGCATAATACCCACTGGGGCCTCGTCTGTCCTTCCGAGACACCCGAAGGTCAAGCATGTGGTCTGGTGAAGAACTTGTCGCTGATGTGTTATGTCAGCGTTGGCCATAGTGAGGTCAAGACTGGTCTGGAGAAGTTCTTGGAAGCACGCAGCATTGAGATTCTGGAGGAATATGAACCCTCACTGGCACCAAATGCCACCAAGGTCTTCCTTGACGGCGTCTGGATCGGCGTCCACCGCGACCCTTCGATGCTTGTCCGGTCTCTTAAAGAGCTTCGAGCCAGCAATCTCATCCCCTTCGAGGTCAGCATCATCTGGGATATCCGTGAGCGTGAGATCAAAGTGTTCTCCGACACAGGAAGAGTACTGCGACCGCTCTTCGTGGTCGAGACAAACCCATCAAAGCCGAACTACGGCAACTTAGTGCTGAATCGAGAACATCTCGATCAACTTGCCGAAGATCAAAGAATCCCACAAGTACAGCTCCGAGAGATGCAGGCTCAAAAGCAACCTATCGGATGGATGCGGCTTGTCACACAAGGCGTTATCGAGTACCTCGACGCCGAAGAGGAGGAGACGGCGATGATCATCATGACGCCTGAGGAGCTAGAAGATCATCATCGTATCAGGAGCGGCCAGTCTATGTACGAGGCGGAGGACATTGATCCTCTGAGGCGTGTCAAAGGGAAGCCGAATCCTACGGTGAAGAACTACACTCATTGTGAGATTCATCCTAGCATGATCTTGGGTGTGTGCGCAAGCATCATTCCCTTCCCAGATCACAATCAGGTATGTTCCATTTCAACTAAACTTGTTAAGACCCTACTAACTTGAATAGTCTCCCCGTAATACTTACCAGTCTGCAATGGGTAAACAAGCCATGGGTGTCAGCGTAACCAACTTCAACCTACGAATGGACACCATGAACAACGCCCTCTACTATCCACAAAAGCCACTGGGGACAACGAGATCTATGGAATACCTCAAGTTCCGTGAGCTTCCCGCCGGACAGAATGCTGTTGTCGCAATTGCATGCTACTCGGGTTACAACCAAGAAGATTCCGTGATCATGAGCCAGAGCTCCATCGACAGAGGGCTGTTCCGAAGTCTTTTCTATCGCACATATACCGATCAAGAAGAGCGGATCGGTATGGCTGTTGTCGAAGAGTTTGAGAAGCCCAATCGTGCCAACACTTTGAGAATGAAGGTTGGTACCTACGATAAGTTGGACAATGATGGTCTCGTCAACCCTGGAGTTCGTGTATCTGGTGACGACATCATCATCGGAAAAACCGCTCCTATCCCCCCAGACGCCGAAGAACTTGGCCAACGCACTAAGTTCCATGACAAGCGAGATGTCTCCACACCACTTCGATCCACCGAGAGCGGTATCGTTGACCGAGTCATCGTAACTACGAACACGGATGGCTATAGATTTGTCAAGGTCCGTATTCGAACAACCAAGATCCCACAGATTGGAGACAAGTTCGCCTCCCGTCACGGACAGAAGGGTACCATCGGTGTGACGTACCGTCAAGAAGACATGCCTTTTACCCGCGAAGGCCTCACCCCTGACCTTATCATCAACCCGCACGCCATCCCCTCCCGCATGACCATCGCCCATTTAATCGAGTGTCTCCTCTCCAAAGTCGGTGCGCTGCGTGGTGCGGAAGGCGACGCAACTCCTTTCACTGACGTCACGGTCTCCGACATCTCGGCGCTTCTCGAACAGCACGGTTACCAACGCCGTGGCTTCGAGGTCATGTACAACGGCCACACCGGCAAGAAAATGCGCGCGCAGGTCTTCCTTGGGCCAACGTACTATCAGCGGTTGCGGCATATGGTCGACGACAAGATCCACGCACGTGCCAGAGGCCCCATGCAGATCATGACCCGGCAACCCGTGGAAGGTCGTGCAAGAGATGGTGGTCTGCGGTTCGGAGAGATGGAGCGCGATTGCATGATCGCACATGGTGCGGCGGCGTTTTTGAAGGAGAGGTTGTTCGAGGTGTCGGACGCATATCGCGTGCACGTCTGCGAAATTTGCGGGCTGATGACTCCGATTGCGTAAGCTTTCCGAACAACATGCTGATGGGATCGTGTTACTGACAAACCCTGCAGGAGCTTGAAAAAGAAGCAATACGAGTGCAGGCCTTGCAAGAACAAGACCAAGATCGCCCAGATTCACATCCCATATGCTGCCAAATTGCTCTTCCAGGAGTTGGCCAGTATGAACATCGCTTCGCGATTCCGGACGGTGCGAAGTGGCAAAACCGTGAGGGTTTAAGGAGATCAACATAATTTGGGTTGATGGATTACAGAAGAAGCGATCTTCACTAGCGTCGACGCAAAAGTTTCCTGGTTTCTTTTCGGTCAAATCGAATCCACTGGCGTGGTCGCGGCAATATTTGATTCTTGACTTTACAGCGACAGTTTGCATCGGGACGGAGTCATATGGTGGGTGAATGGAGTACACGCCATGGGAAGAAACCTAGAATAGTTCATCGCGTCTGGTGTACAACAGATATGGTCTGCGTCGACTGCACAATATAAAATTCATACCAGTATCCATCTGACCCGCCCATCCTGTGTTACTATGCCATATATGTATGTACTGAGCCATAGGTAGGGCTCTAATATTCGAGACGAGCCACACTGCCAATTTACTCCCACCTTTTATATTTATATTCTTGTGAGTAAACTTCGTCCTAGATGTCGACTACCCCATCCACCCCGCCAGCCTGCTTTGGGGGGCCATTCTCGTCTTCAAGGCAAGAAGTCTATCTACCCAAAGCTGGCCCAGCTTGTCCGGTTTCATGACTGGATCCAGCCAGGAACTGGTCTACCTAGTTCTCCATCCAGATCATGTTCGTCCCTATAGGCCAAATCTGGGTCGGAGGGAGCTCTTCTCAGGGCGTCTTCGCTCACTGGACATGTGTTAGTTGGCGCAGGGCCATCTTGTCCATTTCCAGGTCTCGTTACCTGATTTTCCTCCCCTTAATTACTCCCTGCACCTGTATTGACTGGCACGGGCACGTTAGATCTTCCCGGTTGTTTGCCGTCGTCGGGAATCACTGCCGGATTGGTTTTCGGGTCTCCTGCGTCAATGCCCCCTCGAGAGGCCGAAGGGTTATTCATATCTGGCATGTCGGGGGCGTCCCCTACGGGTGATTCGACGCTGCAGCCGCGCTGCCCGCTCCGTCAACCCGGTGGTTCCCCACTCCCATTCCGGGCAGGGGTTGTATCTCATCATCATCCTCGTCATCGTCATTGAGGCCAGTAGTTCTGCCCACGCTGTCTGACCTGTTCTGCAATTCAACAATGAGTGGAGGGTAAATGAGGTTCGTTGGGGGGGTCAGGAGATCCGGCCGGGCCGACTTCAACCAGTCCCCCGAAGATTATGAATCATCCATGACCTTCATCTTCCTTCGGGGTTTCGGTGTGGATAGTGGACTTCTGGGCTCCCGGCCAATGCCCGCGGAAAATGTCATATGATTGAACCCATACATACTGCCTGTCGCACTTTCGACAAGCAAGTGCAAAATCGGTTGCTGTGCTAGCCATGATGGAGCAAATCTCGCGGAAAATCTCCGCATCTTCAGGCCGAATTGCCGAATATCCTGAAACGGCCCTCCGGAACCTCTCGCAAATTCGGTTGATGAGAGGATCTCTCCAATCCCTTTCGTCAGGCGTCTCACATAGACAAAAGCTTGATTGCTGCCATACGGCCGCTTCAGCAGTGTGAACTGTTTGTGAGTCAGCGCAAACTCTAAACGAACGAAAAACACCGTGGCTATACATACACTGCTCTCTTCTCTCTAATGCGCCCTCGAATCCTGCAAGATGCCTCCTCGTCGACTGTTCCCTAGGGAATATATGGGACAAGGGCCCAATCTCTTCGTTAAGCTCATCAACAATTACTTAGCGGAGTTAGTAAATTTTTCGCTTAGTCGAACATTCGTTCAAGAACTCCATCTCATAATGGCCAGTTGTTTATAATCTGTCGTATTTCAGTATTCAACTGCTGGTAGAGCATGAAGAGTACTCTCCGACATTTAGTTTCGGTATTATTTTGTTTGGACAGTTTCGCCTGCCCTTGCGAATCAGTAGATTACACGTCTTCCTGACTGCCGGGGCGTTTCATTCCTTGATCGACTTACTTCAGTAAGGAAATGGCTGGTTCATGCCGATAAGTTCAGCTCTCAGACTCGCGGATATTAGTTGTTAAACCACGTATTTGGTCATTAACAGCATTCGTAACAGCATCCACAATCCGCAGTTCATCCATCGGTGGAGGCTGGCGTGCGGCAAATGTATTAAATGATACAGTCAGGTCTTGAATAGACGATTCACTAGGAAGAAAGATTAGTCTCACAAACGTATATGAGCGAAAATGGGGGGCATATACATGCTTCCCCGCTTAACAGCACGTCCTTTGTTCTTCGATGTTCATCGTCAAGGACCTGCCTTTGATTCGCGTGCTTTGTTTGAAGGGGTTTGAGTTTGGTCGACGTCCACAATCCTCAATTTCTTTTTGATGGAGTACATCTTTGTTGCTTGTTCAGCCATACGTCCGTTCTGACCCGGAGAACCACATTTGCTTGGCATATCACCGATAATGATAGAGGCTGTTGGATTCAACGATAATGGTTTCCAGAAGTTTATGATAGACCTACCTCCAGTGTTTACACTGGTGGTGGGGAAGTTTATCTGAATGGCATTCTCTCGTATCGTCCCTCCTGAACTTGGCCCTTCTTCAACAACCCTAATCTGGCCTGAACGACTGGATTCGTCTGTCATATCGCGGATCACTATGGACACCGTCGGAGTGAAGGATATATCGCCCCTGAAATTAATTTCAGGTCCATTTGCAGCGCCTACTGAGGAGAGGAGGGGATCCACACCCTCATCGCCGCTGTTATGGGTTGAAACCCTTGGTTGGCTCAGGCTGAGAGCCTAAGCCTGATTAGGTTAAGGGTAAATCAGAGTCCAAACTCTCCGATGTAAACAAGAAAGCTTCCCTTTCTTGTTCTCTTCTTTAGCTTAATCTAGAATATCTTTGGCTACGTGTATGTTGTGTGCATCCAGCTATCGTGCCGTAACAGCCGCTCTTAGATGGGTTGGGCTGTGTGGGAGGATCTTGAGGAGAAACTTGGGGAGGAGCTTGGGGTGGACTTTGGAGAGGATCTTGGGGAGGGCCTTGGGGAGGAACTAGTGTATGATCTAGGCTTAGGGAAGGATATAATCTAGACCGAGGACATCGGATAAAGGGGAAATTAGGGCTAGAGGGAGGATCTAGGCCTAGGGAAAGATGTCGGCGAGAACGGCGAGAGAAAAATCTCGGCTAAAGCGAGGATCTGGCCTGGAGGGAAAATTCGTGCGAGGGAAAATCTTGGCCGAGGGGAGGTGGAGAAGGTAGGGAATCTCTTCGATTCTCATTTTCCATCGGTTGTCCCCCACCAGCGGACGTGGGCACGCCAATAGATGACCTAAGCCATGCCTCAGGCGGGTTCAGCCAGTCATCGATGGTCCAGGGTCCACGGTATGTGCTGCGAGCACCTCCTACGGTGCCGCCGCCGGGTGCTGCTCCCATGGTGTTAGTAAGCACAGTTCCTCTGCCGGGTGCTATGCCACCGCTGTTGTTGGGCCCCGGATTGCCGCTGTTTCCGGGACTCGTGTCGTTGGGATTGGGTCTGGGAGCCTAGCCCCCGCCATCCCCTGGCGTGGAAAGGGGAACGGGCGGAAGGGAGGACATTGTTGCGCGTGGGAGCGGGTTGCGTCCCGACTCTTAGCGTATGATTCAGATATTCGAGAGCGTCTAGGTGAGCGGGAGATGAACTCGACCTCGGTGATGATAAATGAGACTGAGTACACGGCGGACATGCTCCTTAAATGTGGCCGCAACCATCTCCCCGATGGACACGAATCGCCGAATGATACAATAGGTATGTTGTCTTTTGTTGATGGGCCGAAATGCACCCATTGCGGCTCCGAAAGCCAGCCCAATGAGTGCGCGCATCGTCGAGTTCTTTGTTCACGCTTGATTGCATTGTTCTACGAATAGGATTCGCAGCACGTGGAAGCGAATCGATTTTCCAAAGCATTAAGATAGTGGGGACAAAATTGAGAGAGCAGAATATTAATAAGACTAGAACATAAAAACGAGAACTTTGGCGATATCAAATGAACTTGGAAACGGGATGCGTGAACAAAGGGACGGAGACAAGAGACGATCAATTACAGGTGAGCAGTCACTCGGATACCAGAACCATTCTTGATGAGGATTTCTATCAATTGAGGGTATTACCATAGCATACACCTTGCGATTTAATAGTATCCATTAATTAATGCCGTAGGCAAATATGGTTGGGAGTTGAATGATGAAATAGCAACAGAAAGTCGATTGACGTTGAAGTTCTGCACGTGACTGCAATAAAATGGTGCCTAATTTCGTGAAGCTGACTGGAAGCAGAACAAAATGATCTGACTGAAGCCTCCAAGTGACACCTCAGGCATCACATAAATCTTGGCAAAATTGAAACATTTCCACGAAATATTTCTGATATCGAGATCTGTGAATCGTACGGAAATACCTATAAACATAAATAGCACTTTAAACTCTTACAACGTCCACTCACCCTTGGACCTCCAATTATACCTCAAAAATCCTGATAACAACCTCCGATCCCCCCATTTAAAACCGTCCACACGACATACCACCCACCATGTCCACCATGCGCAACGCCGTCCACCGGCGCAACCACCAAGAGCGTGCCCAACCGCAAGAACGTGCGAAATGGGGCCTCCTCGAGAAACACAAAGTACTTCCCCCTCCCACCCGTCAACCCACCCCCCTCCTCTAACTCTCTAGGACTACACCCTCCGCGCCAAAGCCTTCGCCGCCAAAAAAACCCACCTCCGCCACCTCCGTGCCAAAGCCAGCGAGCGCAACCCCGACGAATTCGCCTTCTCTATGGTCAACGCGCACACGCACAAGGGCGTCAAAATCGCAGATCGCAAATCGGGGGAGTCGCTGAGCCAGGACGTGGTGCGGTTGCTGAAGACACAGGACGCGGGGTATCTGCGGGTGATGTTGGGGAAAGTAAGGCGGGAGCGGGAACGGTTAGAGGGGGGTAGTATAGTATTGGGGAAGGAGGGGGCTCGGGTGGTGGGTGGGGAAGGGAAGGGGGGGAAGCATACGGCGTTTGTGGAGGGGAGCGGGGAGCAGGAGGGGTTGGATGTGGGGGAGTGGTTTGGGGTGGAGGAGGAGAGTGTGGGGCGGGCGTGGAATCGGAGGCGGAAAGAGGGGGGGCCCAAGCTGCAGGCAGAAGACGAAGAAGAAGCCGACGCCGAAGATGGTGTAGAGCAGCAGCTTGACGACGATGCCTCCGACGCCTCCGAAAATGACCCCCTCCCCCCCTCCCCCTCCCTTCCCTCCCGCACCGCCGCCCTCGCCGCCGCCACATCCCTCAAATCCGCGCAGCGCGACCGCAAGAAGCGGTTCCACGCGCAGCAGGTGCTGGAGGCGCGGGTGCGCGGGCTGCGGGCGCGGGAGCGGGAGCTGGCGGCGGCGGAGCGGGAGGTGGGTATGCAGCGGGCGCGGATGGGGAATGCGGTGGGCGGGGTGAATCGGGATGGGGTGAAATGGAAGGTGAGGGAGAGGAAGAGGTAGGGCGCTTTGGGAAGGAGGAGAAATATACCATCACGATAGACATTAGATACCAGGGATATCCGGACGCATCGCCTACTTTGCAATGTGTAATGAACCGAAAAGCTTGTATTGATAAGTCCCATTCTCCAGCTCGCAGAGAACCACAGATCACGAATTGTTTATTTAATGTAGAGAACCATTCGTTCCCAACGGATCGATGATAGAAATACAGAATCCGAAGAACCCATTCATACACCCATCCATCCATCAATGCCTGTGAGAAGAATCCGAAGGACGGACATGAGTGTTTGGTCGGAAAGCATCCCGTAGCGCTGATCATCGCATCACGTCACATCGCATCCCGATCATATCAGGAAGCAATCCATGGAACCAAACACTCCGAGGGACATTTCCTCCCAACCCAATCTTAAAACAAGAAAAAACCCCAACACCACGAAATCATCTATCTACGCCTTCTTCCTCCGCTTCTTCTCCGCCGGCGTCCCCGACGCCGCCGCCGCCGCCTGCAATTGCTCCTCCTCCGCCCCTTTACTCTTCCGCGTCTTCTTCTTCCGCGGCTCCTCCTTCTCCACCGCCGGCTTATCCGCCGCCTTCCGCTTCTTCTTCTCACTGCCGGGGGTCGCCGCCGCCGTGGGGAGAGGGACCGCTGACACCTTCACGCCGGGGGTGGCGACGAGCGGGGTGGGGGCGGACACTTTGGCTGCGCGGCCCTTGCCGCGGCCGGTCTTGGGGGGCGGGGCGGGGGCTTCATCTTCGGAGGCTTCGGAGGCTTCATCAGTGGCTTCCGCAATGGCGGTGGCGGCAGTAGCGTCTTCATCGTCGTCGGCTTCCGCGTCGGCTTCGTCGGCGTCGGGGGCGACGACGCTGGGGATTTCGTCGATGGGATTGCCGATGGATGCGTTGTATTCGCGGAGGTCGGCGACGTATTTCTCCCAATTTTGACGGTACATTGCCTTCCAGCCCTGAAAAATAGTTAGCAAGAGAACATGGATGAACTGCATGATCGACGGATGGATTGGGGGGATTAAGAACGTACATCCTTCTCCGACTCAGGCAGGATACGCCAGCGTCGCAATGCCTCTTCGTTCACTTCCGCCGGCTTGATCTCCTTGCCCGCATCGGCAAAGTCTTTGCGGATGGTCGGGCGTGCATGCTCGCTGAACAGGAAGTACGCGGTGCTAGGACGACGGGGGGCGTTGGGGTCACGAATCTTCTTCTCACGCTTGCGCTTGGGCTTGACACCGGCGACGCCGTCCACGACGGAGTGGTCGACGGCGCGGATGGCGGCGCTGTTGAGGAAGTCCGGGAGGGGGAGGTCGGAGGCGCTGGCGGGGTGGCCGCCGAGTTGGGCGTTGGTGTGGTTGATGTAGGCCTTCAGGAGGTCGCCGGTGGCGCCGTGGATGGCTTGGAGACCGCTGATGTAGTGGTCGATGGTGGTTTGGAGTTCGGTGAGTCCAGTGACGACCTGGATTGGGGGTTAGTGGGATGTTGGAAGAGAGGGCATAGCAAGACTCAATAAGCATGTTGTATGCAGGCAGGGTGGTTTCAGGGTGAGATAAAGCTCGGGAGTCTGAGCATGGAGTTGGGGAAGGAAGCTGCTGAGGATACTGCATTGTACAGGACATAGCAACGATGAATGAAAGAGAGGAGGAACGTTGAATTTAGAGACAAAATAAATATGGGAAGATTGGGATGTAGGATTGAACGAACAGAACAAGTGGACTACTCTTTCGAAAGGAATATGCGATAAACAACAAACGAGACGCCGCTGTGCTGACTTGGACACCTATGTTTTGGTTGTTGACACAACGTGCTCGGCGTGTGCAGGCGACCGGTACCCCAAGCCGGGGATGTTTTGGAGCATGATGAGTGATGAGAGACGCGATGGGAGGAAAAAAACACGTGGAAAAAAAGGACGTGTTGATTGGAGTCACTGCCGCGATTGAGTTATGAGACATTGATAATACGTACTGAGTTCTTGAATTTGGTGTAGTCGTCGCGCGACAGCATCACCATGGGCACCTGTTGTGGCTTCTCGGCGGAGGCCTTTGGCTTCGTCATGATGGCGACGGTGCAGGTTCAAGCGCGAAGTGCGGTGACGGGGCAGTGAGGTTCAGCTGTTGTGATAAGATAGTTAGATGATGATGTTCAACGGACGACTCATAAGACACGGATCAAGTAAGAAGAGTGTGCACGAAAGAGCTTACCGTGTTGTGTGCGAACGGTGGGTGAGTGCCGGTTTAGAGGCAGTGCGGATGTGAGGAATGGGAGAGGCGGGAGCCGATGAGGGAGGATGAAAAAGAAGAAAATGGGAGGATGGGTGGTGGGCGGGTGACGGCGGCACTTTATGGGAAATTTGGGGGTGGACGAGCCTGGAACTGGTGTGTGTGAGTGGGCGCGTTGTGTTTTGGGTGGGTGTGTTTCGGTGGGTGGGTGTGTGAAGCGGGGGATACTAGGCTGCTCACGTGGCTGCTGGTTGATGGCGCGGGCTGATGGCGAGGGGTCTGGGTGTGGGTGATGGCCTGATGAGTGATGCCTAATGGACTACAGCTGCGGGGTGCTGAGTGCTGGGTACTGACGTTATGAGCGCTGCTGGGTGATGAGCCGGAGTGATACTTGATGGCCGACTGGTGGTGGGTGATAGGGAGCTTCTAAGCCAACAGATGGCCAGCACCACAGGGGAGGGCCTGGAGCCTTGTTGTCCAATATTACTTGTTTCTATTCGTGTCTCCTCTGCAGTCCCGCTCCTCAGTTCGCAGTACATCGGCCAGGCAATGTGGCAGAAAACGGGGCGGTTAGCGTCAACCAATGTGTGCTCTATCGTTCTCTGCGTCTCTTTCGCCCGTTGCTATTCAGTGGCTGCACTGGATTGACGGCGTCGTGGTGTCTCCAACTGAATGAAGCTGCGATGCCGGCGGTCTCTCTCCACTTTTCGCCGGGCTGTCTAGCAACTTGCAGCCAGTTTCAACGGACGGATGACACCCTTGGGCGTCCGCTCTCAGTTGTTGCAGACACTATTTATTCCGTCTCATCGCAAGGATGGGAAATCTGTTGAGACACTGAATCCGCTCTGGGACTCTGGCAGACGGCAGTATGTTACCCAGGACATGCAGCTGCGCGTGAGTGCCGGGGTGGTACGTATGCAGCATCCGCCAGCGACTCTGCTCCGTCTCCCCTTCATCATCTCGCACAACTCTGGTAGTGATACGTTTGATAATTGATACGTGTGTGCCACGAACCTTCAAAGTTCAGCTCTCTTTCCAACTCTTACCCACCACCACCAGCAGGAGAATTTGGCCGCTGGGCGCCGCCAATCAAGCCCCCCGGTCTAATCTGCAGTCATTAAGCCGGGTCAGCAAGCCTATCCATCGGCACACCCTAGTCCCCACCAGCAAACTCTGCAGCCGAGTGCAGCCAATATCGACCCCATCTTAGCTGCTGATTGGGTAGTGCAGTGCTAGCCGACAGGGCACCGAGACGTGTAGCTGCCGACAGCCGGCGTTTTCGGCCGCATTGGTGCCCCTTAGCCCGTTCACATATTAACAGAGGGCCTAGATGCCAGTGGGCCTTTGCAACCGCTGATCCGCTGCACTCAGAGTCTCAGACGCTCTTCTGCCGCAGCATCTGTATTTTGCCCTCCCAGGCTACTGGCTCCTTGATCGTGGGTGATGGGACTGCCTGCCTGGCGGCACTACTGCTGTCTGCTAAAATGACCGGTCAACTCTTCACAACGTGCCTCGCCTATTAACGATAAGACTGCAGACTGAATAGTGTATTAATTCCCTGGAGAGTCTTGACAACTGATCCATAGATAGAGGATGCGTCTATCACTGGCATTTCCGCCCGAGGACAGGCTTACTGCAGGCCAGGCGTGCTTTTTACCAAACGCCGGGCAGTTCCGGTGTGTTCCTCCCTCCACAGCCATCTTGGGCTCCCTTCACCAGTTGGTTTATGTTTACGATTCTGTTTGACTCGGATATCAGATTGAATATAAATCTTGTCCCTCCCGAGATGCCATTATAATCGTGATATTGCGATTGAAATCCTCGACTGCTCATTTCAACCTTTCGAAGTAATAGTGGGAGGATTCACTCGGCCCTACTACCTCCAGGTCCGCAACACCACCCCAGATACAGCAGTCCATCCCCACCGTGCGCCTGCCCAAATCCCTCCCGCGGTCCCGCCCAAATCTTCCGCCCTTCGCCGCCCACCCCCGCCCCGCGAGCCACAAATTCGATCTACCATCCTAATTCCTATCGCGTCATCCAGTCCCCCAGCCCGACGAATCCTCCGAGATCTTCCACCCACCACACCCATCCCCTTAGCGTCGAGCGCCTGCTGGGTCCTCCAAAGCCGACACACCAAACAACCGCAACACTCGAGTCGCACGGTTGGGAGCCCCATCTCTACGGTGCAACCCACCCGTTTGACACCCTGGCGGCGGTGCAAACAATTAACAACCCAAGCTCTGCAATTTGATATCCCGTCATCCCGACTGGCCATCGTTTTGGGGCCCCATCCTGGTTCTCCCCTCAACGAACGACGCGGTTGGGGTGTATCCGGAGTGCTGTTGCCAGTCCCACGATGTCGGTGCGTATCATGACTTTATGAGTGTCTCTCAAACTGTTACGGCATTGGGCGTGTTGTGTGTTGTGGGGCCCATCCTGTCTGGAGTCGGATACCCTGGATGGCGGGGATTGGCACTGGAGACGGAGGAGCAGAAGACTCCCTAACGGCAATAGGAGCACGATGCCGGCTGCAACATCCAGGTAAATCCTACTATAGTATCAAGCGTGCTTGCCACGGTCTCCCGGACTGAATTCCACGATCCCTACCAGAACCCTAGATCAGATCGAGTGCCTGACGTGACGCCAGTAAGAAGGTCCATAGGTGTCCTATACAACTACCTAGCCCACATCCCCATACCGAGTGAAAGTACAGGTATCCAGTTCGTCATTGGCGAACTCATCCTCCCCTTCCTTCATTTTACAAAGAGAATGAAATCGAATGACCCAGTACCCACCAAACGCCGGAGATGCAAATCCCAATCCCTTCGTCGCGGTGAACATCCATCCGAGTGACCCCGCGATCGACACCCGCGCCTCGTGTCTCAGTCATCGCGCTCTCTCCCCCTCAAGTAATCATCCCGCGCGCCCACCGAACCATCCTCCGCCCCCATCCCCCCCTCACTTATACTGCGGCTGCCCTCCTTGCGCAGGCATCTGTCCCGGGACATGTCCGGCCCCCGCCACGCCATGCCCATTCATCACGTCCGGCCGATACTTGATGTCCTGGTAAAAGTTGCAAATGTGGCAGCCAATCTCCTTCCACGGCTTCAGCGAGAAGGGGATGATCGGAACGAAGCAGAAGGTGAACCATTCCCTGTACGGAGCTTGGTTAGCTTTGCGAACTGGCAAGGTGGGAGGGTGGGAGGGAAGGGGGAGAGAAGACATACCATCGGCTGTAGGGATGCGCGCTGATGTTACCGCAGTTCTGGCATTGCACAGTCACGTTTTCGTAGCCTTTGAGCGGGTTGGTGAACGCTGTTGCGGGCGGTTAGTCTTGTTCGTCCTCAATCGTAAACCCGTAACGCATAACCCATATCGTTTTGTTCGCGCCCCGGGATATACGAAGGAGGGAATACAACGTGGGTTGGGGGATATATTAAGGAGCTCGGAGGAGGGAGAATGATATGGGATGACGTACTATGCGTTCCTATTGCGTCGAATCGTCAGCTTTTCGCTATTTTTCAGAATCCAATGCGCGCGAATTATTAAATCATGCGAACCATCGCGCCGCACCACACATCGAAGAGGTCCGCGGTGCCAGCGCCCCGGCCGCGATGTACGGTGGCGCCGCGCTATGGCGCAAGATCCGATCCGCGACCTGGACTTCATTGCGGTGGGAAAACGAGCGTTGCATGACGCGCGTTGTCGGGGAGGGGAGGGGAGGGGAGGGGACTTACCGCATGTGAAGAAGAAGAACACCATGATGAAGGTGGTTCGTGTTGAGGGGTTTGGATGCGCGGAAAAGAGATTGGGAGGTTCGGTTGATAGAGGCAAGGTGTGGAGTGAATGTGGTGAGCAGGAGCCTGAACGTCGTTCACGATGTCAAGGCCTCAAAGGATGGAGGGAACGATGCACCGTGCGGTCGCTACCAGTATATCGGGATCGAATAGTTTTAATACAGAGGGAGAAATATGTATGGAGCTAGGTTTCAGGAAGTTAGGAAGCACGATCTTTGTTGTCGAAAGATGCAAATGACGAAACAAAGGCAAGGGAGGAATGGGCGATATTCAATTATTATACGTCGTTTCGCTCGAATGACCAGCTGCCTGGGATGTCTTGGAAAACAATATCTGACCGGCTCCTGGCTCCGCCGTCCCTCCTTTGTCAGATGAACCGCCGGGATGTCCTCCGCGACGCTGCAGACAGCCTCCCTAATTCACAGATTTCGCTGTGGCACCTCACTTAAGCTTCGGGTGGTGATTGTGATTGTCAGAAGACGTGGAGGTGTCAGGCGGTCTGCCCAGGAGCTTCGGAGCTTGGCGACCGAAATGGGAGTCGGGTGGGTGGTGGATGACGACGATCGGTGGGCACAACCACCGGGTTTACCGGTGCCGGGACGTGGGGAGAGGCCCAGGACCGGGGAATATTAAAACGGTGGGTGGCGTAGACACTGCTCCTGGTATAGAGTCACGGTCCATTCCCATATAATATCACACCTATTGTTGGCTTGATTAGTGACGATATGCTTGATATTGGGGCTCTACCAGTCCATTCGGAGTTCGATTCGGCGAATTTGCAGCGGATTGACACGGGGTGTGAAGCGATGGGCCTGATATATGACTGCGGAGAGATTTCGACTTCAACGTACGGCCCTCCATTTGATCAAGAAAGTACCAGCCCCTATTACCGATCGATTCAAATTTGATAAGAGTATATAGGACCCAGCATTGTCCGGGTATGTAGCGATATCCAATTGCAATTCGCTCAAGGAACCGAAGGCCTAAACGGGGCAGGTATGTATAAGTACTCGCACTCCCACCAGCAAGGATGACCATGAAGGCGTTCTTTCAAATGCGTTCTTCCAATGCCTTTGCAAACTCCGTTCCAGCAGCGTAAATCATGAGCGCATGCGGTAGCTCCGCGTCGTCCCATGTTCGCTTACTGGGTCTTGAAGAGCAGAATCGCACAATGCCCAAGGTAGAAGTAGATGAAGTGCTTTGTCTCTGGAGATCGTTAGGCGTGTTGCCAGTATGCCCGTGAACGAGAAGGGAGTCAAAAGCAATTCACTGAGGATTCACGTACCGTGAGTGACAAAGCTACCAAAGTTGCGCCCAACTACGCAATGCCAGGTCGCCCCCTTTCGGCTGTCGAACTGCACCATGCATCAGCGCTGTCGTCCGATATTTCTCATGCACAACGCGCTACCTCTTTCTTGATATACATGGCAATATCCTAATTCGAGATTAGCCAAGTGGATATTTCTCTTCAATCAACAACGAATTACCTTCTCGACGGTGTGTTTGGACATTGCTTCTTGCGCTGCTCGTGACATCGAGTCAGTTCTGATATGCCAAGCCAAACTCCGAGAGCACCCCGAATATTCCTTCCCACGATCCATGGGGGATCGAAAATGTTACTAGAACATGGGAGACATCAAGTGGGGAGCCACGAACCGATTTCAATTGATTCCTGAATCATGTCTGGGTTCTGCGGAACGTTAGACGAAGGCAACGGAGACCTATCTCTCCCGACCGCCTCGCACCATATCTGCCGCCTTTATCTGGGCTGTGGGACACGGTTAGCCTTTCCTTCGTTCACCAGCCGCCATCCCCAAGATTTCTTACCCTCCAACTTCTCCGTGCTCTCTACCAGCTTCTCGGTGGACGAGGTCGTCATGATGGCGGGATATCAAGGCGATGCTCGGATGCTCTCTCGCGATGTCAGGGTCCAAGGACGATTGAATCAGTCATAAACAATCACGGGGACGCAACGGGAAATTGGAAATTAAGTACAGTGGACGGCTCAGAAGAGGATAAGGAGATTTTGATCAGATGGAGGAAGCAGTGCATCCTGTCAGGGATATTGTTGCTGTGATGAAAGCTGCCTCCTGCAGCAGCGCGTCGTCCACGGGCCGCAACCGTTGAAGCGCGAACCGAATCAATCCCGGCCGTTGAGTGCGGGACGCCTAAGTGCCTGAGGCAACAAGCTGGACCCTGCACCTGACCCCAAAATCGGCGCGTCAGGTTCGTTCATAAAATGAAAATTTCGACAGCTCGCCAGAAGTAAAAGTTAACATATCAAATTATATTCATTAAAATCCAGTTCTCCCACATTCGCTCCACGATAGCATAACTGTGAGATACCTAGAGGATCCCTGGACTCCTCTTTGCAGCATGCAATTCACAACCATCACATCATAACCGCTACGCGAACCTCTCAAGCCTTGGCACCCCAAACCCACAATGGCAAACTTCGACTCCTCCTCTCGCGTCTTCGTCCACAATCTTCCCCCTAATATTACGGTTGACGGCTTCCGAACCCATTTCTCCTCACAAAATGGCCGAAAGGTCACCATCACCGATGCGAAGGTGTTGCCACACCGACGCATCGGCTTCATCGGGTACAAGACCCCTGAAGACGCCGCATCAGCGGTCAAGTACTTCAACAAGACCTTCATCCGCACCACTCGGATAGCAGTGGAACTAGCACGCACGGTCGGAGATGGCAACCTCGAACATGTGAAGGAAGTGCGGTTGAAGCGGAAGCGAGAGGACCGCGAAGCTGCTGCCGCCTCGAATGGGCCAGTGAAGAAGCATAAGCATGAGCTGGAGGAGAAGATCCAGCAGGACCCGAAGTTGAAGGAGTATCTGGAGGTGATGAGCAATAGGAAGGGTAAAGCGTGGGAGAATGGGATGGCTGCGGGAGAGGGGCAAGATACCGCTGAAGTCGAGGTCCCCGTGGTAGAGGATAATGGCCTTGACGATGGCGAGTATCAAACACTACCCCTCCCGCCGAGAATCCCGGAGCCTCCTAAGTCAACCCCGCTACCACCAGAGCCGCCACAGATACCGGAAAAGGTCCTCGTACCAGATTCTGAGCAGCCTTCACCCACCCAAGATGACGATGACTTGGGGCCGCCTCCCGTTGAGGCTGGTCCTGTCTCGGACTTGGACTGGCTGCGGTCGCGGACAAACAGAGTGCTTGACTTTGCCGATGATGAGGAGAAGGTTGATCCGGTTCGGAAAGACAGTCCTCAAGAGTCGAACGATCATGCAGCACCAGTACCAGCGCCAGAAACGGCCGAGGTGCCGGAAGACCATGAAATGGAGGAAGAACAATATGCTGATGACAACGTGGACGACCCAAACGTTGAGTCAATACGCAAGAGCGGCAGATTGTTCATTCGCAACCTGTCGTATGCGACCATGGACGAAGACTTGGAGCAACTGTTCCAACAGTTCAACCATTGTCAAGAGGTACGTTGAACTTTTTTTCTTTTCTCCCCTCCCTTCGAATGATGAAGCCTTGATAGGGACAACTTATGCAAAGCATATGATTATTTATCTTGGAGAATTTTAGTAGATTCCTCCACCTGATCGAAACTATTTTACTCACTGTTGTTGAGCAATTGAGGGTACACCATCGGCTAATCACACATAGGTCCATGTTCCGGTGGACAATAACACCGGCTCATCGAAAGGTCTCGGATATGCGCAGTTCTCAAACCCAGAGAGCGCGGTTGAGGCATATCAAACGCTCGATCGGACTATCTTCCAAGGTCGCATCCTTCATATCCTACCGGCGGCTCCACGAAAAGATACCAAACTCGACGAGTTCGAAATATCCAAGCTTCCCATCAAGAAACAAAAGCAAATTCAGAGGAAGTCTCAAGCAGCATCACAAACGTTCAATTGGAATTCCCTCTATATGAATGTCGATGCTGTGATGGATTCCACTGCTGCACGTCTTGGCGTCACAAAGGGAGAGCTGCTTGACCCAACATCTTCAGACGCTGCAGTGAAGCAAGCATTGGCTGAGACCCATGTAATCCAGGACACAAAGAAATATTTCGCGGACAATGGTGTCGATCTGGAAGCCTTCAAAAGCAAGGCGAAAGGCCAGACAGGAATCCTAGTCAAGAATTTCGACTATGGAACCAAGGGAGACACCTTGAGGAAGATGTTGGAGGAGTTCGGTACGGTCACGCGGTTCCTCATGCCTCCATCCGGGACGATAGCCATCGCCGAGTTTGAGAGACCGGATCAAGCTAAGAACGCCTTTGCCGCACTTGCATATCGGAAAGTTGGGAACTCCCTATTATTCCTGGAGAGGGCACCGAAGGAGCTCTTTGCCAAGCAAGGGAGCACAGCGCTGGTCAGCAAAGCTGGCCTTCCGGATGCAGGTACGCAGCAGAAGGTCTCCACGACAGACTTACTTGAGCCAGATGACGCTAAGCTCGTGGATACGTCTACATTATTTGTTGGCAATCTGGACTTCTCCACAACGTCTGAGGGGCTGGCGGAGGTCTTCAGACCTTTGGACGGTTTCTTGTCCGCCAAAGTGAAAATGAAGCAGAATACCAAGCGACCTGAAGTCCCACTGAGCATGGGTTTTGGTTTCTTGGAATTTCGAACAAAGGCACAGGCGCAAGCGGCTCAGGCTGCCATGGATGCATACAAGCTAGATGGACACAATCTCGTCATCAAGGCCTCTCACCGCGGTGTCGATGCTGCAGAGGAACGGCGTAAGGAAGACGCCGCCAAGAAAGCGGCGAACAACAAGACGAAGATTATCGTCAAGAACCTGCCGTTCGAAGCGAGCAAGAAGGACATCCGCACGCTGTTCGCCACCTACGGCCAGCTCCGCTCCGTCCGCGTGCCCAAGAAATTCGACAATACCAGCCGCGGGTTCGCGTTCGCCGAATTCACCACGCCGCGCGAGGCGACGAGCGCGATGGAGGCCCTGCGCAACACCCATCTGCTCGGCCGGCGACTCGTGCTCGACTTCGCGACCCAGGAACTGGACGACCCGGAGGCAGAGCTCGAGCGGATGCAGAAGAAGGTCGGGGAGCAGGCGAGCAAGGTCGCGCTTCGGAAATTAACCAGCGCAGGGAGGTCGAAGTTCACCGTCGGTGGGGGAGAGGAGGAGGACGACGAGGGCTGAGGGGGGTCAGTGTGGTCGTACGGGCGATGAGTGTTCGTTTGTTCTGCGACACTCGCATGCGCGATGGCGTGTGAGGTCCCCGGCGGCAGATGCACCGGCGTGTTCCTGCAGATTTGCGGAGGTACAGAAACCACCGGGAACTACCGAGTCAGCGGGTGTAATCTCCTACTTGTATGTTCGCCAGCGTGGGGTGGTTGGAAAGGTTGGAAGCGGTTGGAAAAGGGTGGAAAATATGGTCGGACAAAGTCGGTTGCAGCCAACCTGCCGGCTCCCTTGCTTCCCGCCCTAGCTTGAGCGGTCGCATCTCTTCAGGGCTGCAGCCCAAGGCCTCGCAACTGACCATATAATGAATAATATGACCTGTCTCTACGATGCCTTCTTCCCTCGCGGATCGCTGCATGCGTCATCGCTCAATGAGGCCAGGAGTGCCGACGCGTCTGGCGTCCCATTTGGCCCCGATTCGGATGCAACCCTCGTAACTTCGCAGCAGCGGTCGACATCGATCGCAGCGACGGTTCCAGGTGGCAATTCCAATTTGAATCAAGAGCATGGAAATGACCCCAATGTCTCCCATACGGCTGTGTTTATCGTTCCTTGTGGCATTCCTTCGTGTCGTTGCCGTTCGCCTGACCCCTCCTCTCCCCCTCGATCAATTGGCGCTAGCCGTTTCGGGGTCGATCTCGACTACCCTTACTTACCACAATGCCTTTGGCATTCCATACTCCTCACCGACGACGATGAAGGCTTCACAACCCTCTGTACGAAGCGACCCAAGTGTAGGATAAGGTGTGCCTTCTGTAGTTCTGCTCACTCGAAGATCCCTAGCTACCTCGTGTAAGCGATAGAAGTAACTCATTTGATGGTGTCACCCCGCTGATCTGGAGGATTTCCGTATAACCACTGTTGTTCACTGATTCACTCTTATACTCTCTTGTCTGTCGTTTCCTTCCATCATTCTTTTGCAGCTCGAAAGTCATTCCTGTTTGACCGTTGACCAAGCCATTTACAATCCTTAATAATTCCCAGCCCGCTGAAGCATTCTTGCTCCATTGTCCTGGTATGCAATGCTGTAAAGTCTGGAATCTAACTACTCACTTCCATTGACAATATGGTGGACCTTCAGGCGGGACATGAATCCCACCCCGATGGCATGGTTGTCCCATCATCGGACCTTGACATATCGTTTGACATTCATCGAATGAACAATTACCTCTATCGACACCTGGGGTCGAGTCATCATGTTGCAAGTCCCTACCCTGATGGCATTTCAGTCGTTACTCCCATCACTCAAGACGTCAGGCTTGAGACTCCGACTCATAGCAGTCTCTACAATAGGGTCCGTCTCCCCAATGGCCATGACCTCCGCACACCGTCCAAGGCCTACCAAGGCCGCCACCTAGGACACAGACGTGGCCATACTTCACTACCGTCGGCCGAAGATCCTGCTCTCGAACGTGTGGCTCGCAACTTGATGAAAAGATGGGAGCGATGCCCCGGATACCAGCAGTACCGCAAGCGGCAACCAATAGACGACGATGAGTCCAAGGAGAAAGTGTGGCCACCACATTTGGAGCTTGCGTTTTGCAAAGGTATGTTGAGCGAGGACCACTTCATATAGGTAATTATTAATATTCACCAGCTCTCATTCTCTACCCTCCCATGGGCCGCAAGAAGACGTCGCCTGCACTGGGGGAGCCGGCGATGGGACGGAATGAGCTCATCGCCTGGGCCATCATGAAATGGACCAACGAGAGCCGGGACCGGAAGAAGGTCTCGAGTCATATTCAGGTTTTGAGGCCGATGTTTGAAAAATATAAAGACGTCGACCCTGGATGTGAGTTGGCCCTAAGTTGTGTCACTGGCTGCGCTGATTACTGACACACTCCAGTGCTGAAATACTTTTCGAACTCACCGAAAGCAGCTACAGGCCGGCGAGGGTGCCGACCTGCTTCTCAGTCGATGAATCGACATAGGCAGTTCTCGCATAATACCCGAGCAATCAGCTCAGAGTACTGCTATCCAAATGGAACGGCAAGTGCGTCGTCCACATCCACTGGCAGCGGGGTATCAGTCCATCCGCCGCGTCCAGAAGACATCCAGGAGGTCTGCCGGTATCCCAGTGGTTATTTCTCCTTCGTGCCCACTAAGTTCGAGATGTTCGTGAAGCAACGCGAGAAACAGATTCATCTCTTCACCCGGTCCACCCGCAATTGCCAAGGGCTCGATATAGGGCTCGACGACATCTATCATCTGCGCTTCGACTTCCCGCCACTCGCCACCGAGATGGAGCGCGGATCCCTGCAGTCGCAGGTTATCTTCAACAACGCTCGCATTGGCCTCGCCGCCGACTCCATCCCCAGCGGCCGCGACTCCAACGAGAACGAACTCGGCGTCTTCATGGTCCTCGACTGCGACTCCAAGCACGTCTCCATTTCTGAGCACGTCAGCCATTACTTCGGCGGCTTCCGCGCCCGCACTCGCTTCTACGACTCGGGGAAGCTCATCTCCGACGTGCCAGAGGAGACGGACCGCGACCAGCTCGACCAAGCCAAGCCTACTTACGACTTGGACAACAAGACCCTGGGCAACGTCTACTTCGGCAGCGTCTTCTGGGCCGAGCGGATGTACAAGCTGGGCCGAGTGCTTCGCGAGGCGGCTGAAAAGCGCGCGGCGGGCACCATTGCCAGTGACGAGGCGGCTCGCAGCTTGGAGCAGCGGGTCTCGGAGTCGGTCAAACGACTTTCGGCGGTGCAGGAGATCTGGGCGGTGTCGAGAGACAGTGGCCAGGAGAGGCGCATCCTCGCCATCTGCTGGAAGTTCGAGCACGTCATGGCTCAGCCTTGCTTCACGATATGGAGACACGTTGTGCCGGGCAATTTGGACTTGATCATACAGCCAACGACTAAGACAGAGCAGTCATCTGAAAGCAAGTTGGCGAGCTCGTTGCAGGAAATATTTCCTCCGGGCGTCGACATCGATGCGAATGGGAACGCCAATGGGTTTGGATTCGATCTGCAACACGACACCGACCCCTTCATTGCCACGGCACACTTCGACTTTACGGATATGGCCATGCAACTACCACCAAACCTCCAGCACAACCTCGCCCTCTCGTCCACCATGCCCGAAGCCGAAGGCATGGTCGACACCTCTATAGTTGACCACGCCCTCTACCCATCCAACCACATCGACTTCTCCGGCGGCCATATCAACAT
Source organism: Eremomyces bilateralis CBS 781.70 (assembly GCF_010015585.1). Classification (NCBI taxonomy): domain Eukaryota; kingdom Fungi; phylum Ascomycota; class Dothideomycetes; order Eremomycetales; family Eremomycetaceae; genus Eremomyces; species Eremomyces bilateralis. Next base: position 339,262 of record NW_022985080.1, read on the forward strand.
CTGCATGCCCGACACCAACGGCATGATGGACGACGCACACATCACTACCGCCCTCACTCCCCTCGACATGGACATGACCAACGGCGGGCTCGAAGTCGACCTCAGTGCCGACCTCAGCGCCGACATCGACGGAAACCTTGACGTGCACTTCGTCACCTCCGCTACATACACCCCCACCGTATATACCCCTGCCGCACACACCCCTGCCGCATATTCTCCCGTTGTCTATACCCCCGCGTCCGACCAATCCCACAAGCGCCTCCTCTCCTTCGAAGACGGCGCTAACCCCGGCCCCGACCTCATCGCTGAAGCCCTCTCCGCCGCCACCACCGCCGCAGAGATGAACAGCGACGTGCGCGTGTGGGCGTGCAATGGGTTCCAGTACTTCGATGTCGGGTTCAGCGCCGCGCCGGCGGCAGGGGCGCAGTTCGCGGAGGCCGGAGCCGGGGTGAGCGTGGCACCGTCACAGTCGCCGGTGCGTGAGGAGGCATTGATGAAGTTGGAGGGGTTGACGGAGGGGGAGAGGGGGGTGGGGCAGAAGGTGGGGACGCCGGGGGTTGGTTCATCTGCAGCTGGTGGTGATGCAGACGGGGGGAGGGGTGGGGATGGGGTTTGCGGATTTGATGGGGAGTCCATTTAAGGATCGGATGATGGGGGTGGAGTAGCAGGAAGTGGGGCGGGGTGATCTACCTTACATGATAGAAATGGATGTTGACAGCAGGAGTGTACGATTTTGTTGATGGGAGACGCCAGTTGTTTTGGATCGACCATTACCTTAATGTCTGAAGTGACCAGCTGCAGTCTGGCATTGAAGATGAGGAGATTCCGGACATCGGTATGATTTAGCAATCGGGAAGCATGAATTAGAATGGAAGGGAGGTGGACTATTCTATCTTCAATGAGATTATTACTTGGTATCTCGCGCACATGAAACTCATCGATATAGAACCTCGTCCTCGACACCATGCCATGCGTTAACCCCAATATCCGAACTCCATAGCGAATCCGCAGCCAGCTGAAGACACGGAATAAGTCGACTGCACAAAGTAGCTGTCGTCTCAACCATCCATTCGCTTCCCATATCGACGCTACGCTCAGTTGCTCAACGTAGACGTACCAAATCCGATAACTATTCCCAATTTCAATAGCGAGTCGGCACCCTTCGAACGTGTTTCCAATATTTCTGTGTTTTGTGTAAGTTCGGCCGTGCGCTTGTGCCCTGTTCTCAACGGAATGCCGAAGCGATAGAGTTCCTGTAAGTGTGATGATGTCGGTGATCGTCGATGGTCGCGAAGCCGCCTTCATATGCTCCCAACCTCATCTTATCGGCAACCCCCCTTGGGAACCAGCCCTGATGCCCCTCCCTGCCGCACCCGAACTACTTTGCCCCATCAAACTCCTCATCACAATCTGCTCCGCCGCCCTCGCCGCCGCCAACCTCTCCCGTTGCCTCGTCCGCTGCGTCAAATACATCGTCGCCTCCGGCCGCATGCGTAAGATGCGCAGGATCATATCGTCGCTCGGCTCCGCTTGCGCCTCGCGGCGCTTCTCTTCCTTCGCCTTACGCATCGTCCCGAGGTTGCGCGAGCCGAGGATCGTCTTGTGCCGCCGCGTCGGCATGCCTTGTGGGGCGCCGCTGAAGGTCATGGGCGCCGGGGCGCCGAGGTGGGCGGGCGCGGAGAGGCGGTTCAGGCGGGCAGCTTCGGAGGCGGCGCGGGCGGCGGAGGCGGAGGCCATGCGTTCGGATTCACGGATGAGATCTTCGGTGGGCTGGGTGTAGAAGAAGGCGAGATTCTTGAGGTCGTGGTATTTCGGGGATTTGAGGACGTCGAGTGGAACGCCTTGGGCGATGCCAGTGTGCTCATCGACGGCGTGGAAGAAGTCGAAGAGGGTTTGGAGCCATTGGTAGACGATGTCGAGTTCGGGTTGGGAGAGGGGCCGTTGGGCGGAGGGTTTGTCGGAGAGGGGGGGGACGAGGAGGGCTTCGACCTGCGAGAGGACTTCTTTCCAGAGACGGGACATGACGGCCGTCATGGCGGATTGGGTGAGGGTCTGGTTCATGATGGCGAAGTTCTCGTCGAAGTAGTCGAGGAGGGGTTGAATGGCTCGAGTGGCCTCAATTAACGAGGGGACCACGGGAGCCTGAGGCTGTTTTTTCATGAACGTGTTAAACTTGGATGCAATACCTTTACTGAGCAGCTGACGAAGAGTCCGCTCAGACAGCATATGCTGAATATAGGCATTGAGCTTAGGAGAAACGTTAGCCAACCGTGTTTGCAAAGAACTTTTCAAATACATACCTTGTCCGTGATCTGCCTCGTCATATCCCTCTCCGTCCTCTTCAGCGTCCGGAAAGCTTTACCGAAGTAGAACTGGATGTCGTCCCGCTCGCCCTCCATGCTGACTCTCACCAAGACCCTGCCCTGCGTATCCAATGGCAGCCAATATTCTCGAGGGATATAGTCCCGGAAGTGATGCGGATCGAGCTTCAGGCTCGACCGTCCAACGCAGTCGTGATCGCCGAGGGCATCCCAGTCCCAGACGGTGGCGATGATATTGATCGCGCCCGTCGTGGTGATATCGACGCTCTCATCCCATCGTGGATTGAGGTTCCCATAGATGATGCGCGTCTTGGCCAGCCTTTTCTGGTACTCGTCGCCTAGTACGACGTACGGGTCGGAGAGACCGTTGATATCGCAGGGCTTGAGGTCCTCACCTTCGATGATCTTGATCGTAAACACATACTTCTCCGTCTTTTTCCACCGCTCCTGGTGCGTAATGGGCGGGGTATTCCTTGTGATCACCGCTGCACACGCTTCCACATTCATATCGCGCTCGAGCTTGTCTAGTTCGGTGATGGCGTATTCGATGTTGTTGAGTTTGACGAGGGACTAGGGACAAGGGGTTAGTTTGTGGTCGTGTTCGGCAGGAAAGAGGGTATAGATAGTCGTAAAAACAGGCACCCGGATGTTCGCGAAAGAAAATGGAATTAGGATTACCTTGGTGGAGAAATTGTATGCTTCAACCTTGTTGTTCGCGTTCCACGCATCTCGCGCCAGCTGCCAGTATCGCTCCGAGTTGGTCAGTTGCGCTCGAGCCGCGACTTCTTCTGCGCTCTCTACGCTCATTTCCTTGGAGAAGAGCTGCTCGATCAGTTCGCAGTATCGTGAGATCCCGTTCCCGATGATCTTCGAGAGCGAAGTCATGAACTTCGCATATTGGAGGTCGTTGTCCCAGTTCAGTTGTGTGATCTGATTCACGATCTCGTTGAACGAGCGGAAGGTATCGATGGACGAGATGCTGTGTCGCTCGTCATCTGTTGGCGGTCGAGTCGCATCGTCGTTCCGGACCGCGAACTCGTCGTGTTTGATCGCGTTCTCGGACCAACCCACCACGCTGTCTTCGGTGGTCTTGATCCATCTCCAGACGAAGTCTTGCAGGAGCTCCTCGACGTTGAATTTGAATTGCGTCCTTCAGAAAATGTTAGCTGCGCTCCGTATGACTCCGAGGACGTCAAAATAATTACCCAGATTTGTCCAAAGCATATACCCCACGGATCTCCACCAGTTCACGGTACAGATCGAATCCGTCGGCGATGGGGATCTCCTCCCCACGCTGCTGCGCGATCTCGATAATGTGCGCCACAAACGACCGTGCATCATGCGCGAACGCCGGAAACATGACCTTCGCCAGAATCGCGAACGGCGAGACACCCATAATATTCGGGTTCTTCCGATACCGCTTCGCAATCTTCTCCGCCAACTTCTTCACGCCCTTCCCCACCTCGATGACGTGGAAGAAGTCCAGCATGCCATTACTCTCCTCCACCTCGCGCAGCACCTTCTCCCGGATCTCCTCGTATTTGGCGGTTGCCACCTCGATCAGCCCGTTCTCCAGCTCCTCTGCGAACTGATCGAGTTCATTCTCGGCCACGCTGCACAGCTCGTCGCTGTAGATGTGCTCTTGGATGATGTACATTGCCGGTCCGATTTCGGGGGGCTTGGGTTCGTAGACACCCATGAGGAGGTGGAACAGGTCGCGGAGGATCGTGGAATGAATCCCGCTGAGGGCTTGCTTGTGCAACGCGTAATCCGCGACGGTCCATTTCTTCCAGTCTTGCGTGCGCGCTTCCGGGTTGAGCTGCGAGAGACGCCGGTTCTTCTTTTCGTGCGTTCCGTGCGTTTCTTTGATATAGAGGAACGTGGCATCGACGACGGGCAGACCGGCATCGGCCTGCCCGTATTTCTCGCGAATCACATCAAGCAGGAGGACCAGGCGGCTGAAGAGAGGCATCCGCCATCGCAGCGCGAGCTCGGAGAGGAGTTCGGTGGTGGATTTAGAGAAGAGGAAGATATTATCGGGGGATGGGTTGACCTCGGGGTCTTTGAGGTCGACGCTGAGAGCCTCTTTCAGGACAGTTCGAAAGTGGTCTCGCGGATTGGGTGGGATAAAGGTGTACGTAAGGTCGTCGTCGCAGGCTCGGTGATTGTCCGGGGCTATATTCCCCATGTCCACCGGCTGGTCGAAGTAGGAATTGTCATCTTCTTGGTTATTGGCGAGCTTTTTGGAGATCTCGGCGTAGGCGTCCACGGTAGCTCCCGAAGCCGAAGGGACGGCGCTTGCGAAGGCAGAAGCGCCGGTGGAGGTTTTGGCAAGCTCGATATTGTTCTGGACCATGTTCAGGATCATCTGCGACACTTCGGCCGTCTCGCTCTTCTTCCATGCCTCGTACGCATCATCGTAATCGAAATCGACGAGTGACAGGGTTCGTCGATTTCCGCCGAGGTTGAGGTGGGTTTGGTAGGATTTCAGATCTTGCAGTGCAGCCTTCTGCGTCCAATTGGCCTTGTGCTTGTTGACGTCGGCTTGTACTTGATCGTACTCTTTGCTGAAAACCCTCTTGACGATCATCGCTAAGGGCATGTCCTTGACATCGTAAGTAAGAGGGACCTCGACTTCTATGCTAGTCCCCCCAGCGCCGCCATTGCGCGAAGCTTCAGAGGCAAGGTTCTGGTCGTGAATGAGCAACTTCCGCTCCATCGTCTTCAACCGTTCTGCGAGATCCGGCCGGTCGCTGTCCCAGTTGTGATCTCTTAGAATGGCATTAATCAGCCGAATGAACAGCGCGCAGTGTCGGTCCACCATCAGCTTCCATGCATCGGGTTCGGGGTGCGTCGGGCCCGTTCCAATATTACCCTTCTGAAGCTCCGACGAGGCTTTCGAGAAAAAGATGAGGAGCAAGTCCTCGACGCGGCGGTCGGTTTCGACGCCTTTCCGGAAATGCTTCTCTTTGAACTGGTTTAAAAACGCTCCAAAGGTCCGCTTGATAAGCGCATCGTTGTATTCCGGCAGCCTCTCTTTCCCGATGAGCACGTACGTCAGCCTCTTGTCGAGCGCCGCCATAAACCCTTCCGGTACCCTGTTGCTCCTGTTGGCTTTCAGCAGAGTAATATCGTGACCGATGACCTCGCTCGCCGAAGTCCGCGCCTTCTGCAATCTTGGTGGAGCCGCAACATGTTGTATCCTCTTTTGCCGTGGTTGTAGTTGGTAGTGTAATACGGCGACTGCCAGGCTGTATATGTATGCATCGTGTGGTGTCGCTGTGGCTTTACGATGTAAAGCTTGGGAGTTGTCGCGGGAAAGGTGTGTATTGCGTCGAGAGCGAGAGATTCGGCTGTGTCGAGAACTGGTGGACATGGCGAAGGTGTCCGCTCGCTCGCGGGTCTTCTAGATATGTGGATTTCTTCAATCTTTTCCGTGAGCGTAGAAGACTGCGGTGGATGGGTCGTTTGTGCGGTGAAAGGTGAAAGGCGGCACTCTGCCAAGTAAAAGTGGTCGCTCGTGATGTGGTTCATTCGCGTCGCACGCCTGTTGGGCTGTCGGAGATCGTCTCAGATGCCTTTTAGGCGGAACCTGCCAGTACCACGATGCCTAGTAGAGTCTAGACCTAGCTGAGAGACCTGCGAGGGTGCTCGTCATTCGAAAATTGTGGTGGCGGACACACGAAGGGAGTCGTGCCACTTGACGGACAAGCTGACGGTCTGACACACCGAAGTCTCAGAGGTCGACGCAGAAACCAGTAAGCGGTAGATCCTCAGGAAGGTACAGGTAGATACAAGCACGACCTTGAAGTCTTTCGGTTGCACCTGAGGGAGGAGAGCAGCGCTGGTAGGAGCAATACTGGGCTATATCACGGTTCTGTTCACGAGAACGAATATGTCAGAGGTGAGGCCAGGATATTTCCCTGCATGGACGGTCCGGCAGAGGCTTATTAGGCACTGGATGTATTAATAACCTCTGAGGTGGGGGGGTTCCAGGTGACGTCGATGGTCAATGCCACCGATTCCTTTGTGGTAACTGGAGAAAGGGAAGGTATTATCACCAGTGATGGCGGGAAGAAATAGAGAGAATTGAATCAGGCTTTCACTGAAGATTAACCATTCAGAACTTTCAATCAGAAATCATTATCAGATCCATCGACACTGGAGTCAGGCTGAAGTTCTTCTGAGTTCTGATGTTAACTTAAGGGGCTGCTATTCAGGACGGACCTTGACGCCGTTGTATCACATATCAAGCTTGAATTGTTCGTGCCTGAGGCAATGAGGAACCTTTCGGTTAGCGTTCCATGCCGTAAGCCATTGAGTGGAACTTCTATATTTGTAATCAATTATCAAAGGAACAAGAACCGGATCACTAAACCGCCTTACCGAAATTTCACCGACCGCCAATCGGGTCACAACTAAATCTCCCGACATGCCATACTGTACTATATCCGTATTAGCTCCAGAAGAGATCCCTGCTTTCCCCAGGTCCCCGCACTTCCCATCCCAGCCCTTTTCTCGTCACTTTCTCTCCGCCCGACTTCATTCAGTTTCCAATCCAACTCTTCATTATCATCGTCCCGCTGTGTGCTACGTCCGTGCGCTATAGACCACCACAATAGATTATCAATCTGCTTTGTCCCCCTCTTCAACCACGTTACTGTGGAACTCATCCCCCCATCGACAGCCATGTCGTCCTCCCCCGCCGCAAAATCCCCGGCAAGCGGCTCTGCCACGGGAAAGCCCGAGAAACCCCGTCTGTCCGAACAGGAGAAGAAGAACAACCACATCGCCTCCGAGCAGAAACGCCGCCAAGCCATCCGTGACGGTTTCGATCGCCTTGCGAACGTCGTGCCCGGAATGGCTGGCCAAGGGCGATCCGAAGCCGTCGTCCTCCAAGCGACCATTGAGTTTCTCCGTCAGCAGCTGGTCGAACGCCAAGATTATATCGACGAGCTCCGCAGCCGTGGAGTCAATGTCGAAGGCTATGTCGTCAACGGCGTCGATATCAATCGTCTTCGTCAAATTCTCGGCTCCAACCTCCACGGCTTCAATGGCACCGGCATATAAATGCTTGTCTATGCATGTCTGACCGATTGGAGTCATTTGCTCCCGTATGTCTCGTACCATATCACGTGTGTCTATACCAGTATTAACGGAAGGAGCAGAATTTTCAGCGTCGGCGTTGTAGGAGTTTGAATTGGCCATCACGAGATGACGGCCTGAAGGCAGCAGGCATTGTCGCTCAAAGATGGGTGTTTGGAATACAGGCAGGATAATGCTATACTGTGATGTACCAGACATCAGTCAGTCCCTGAGATGGGAGTTCTGGGAGATCCATGTTGGCGACATCGAGACTTGATGTGTCGATCCCACCACCCAAGACGGACAATCCGAGTTAAAGGCGTTAAGGAAAAGAGCCTGGAGCCGATCAACCTTAGCCTGGAACCAACCGATATTAGCCTGGTCCAAAATGAATGACAGTCGTTCTCACGACTGTATCATGTCATTTCCTTCAATGTGCCCAGACCCGAGGTACGCCCGATAGGTGGCGTCAGTGAACGTGACTCCCATGTTTTCTGAACAGTGATATATGCTGTACGTGTTACGCATCATGGTGTTAACCTCCCTCTAATATCACTGAACTGTGTAGAGGAAGCGATGACTACCGAAAGAGATGGTCAAGAACGCCTAAAGCCTGCCACTCTGGGCAACAGCTAAGGGGTTGTTATCCAGTGGTCGATACAACTTGGCTTACCCTCGGTCACTGACTGTGTGCATGTGCCTCCGCACAATTAGAATGATGCGGAAATGTTATCAGTGAAATGAGTGGCACGCTAGCCCGTTTTTGAAGTCTACTACACTTAGTTATATTCGACCGCCGCACAAAACTTAAACATTACCTTCTCAGAAGCAGTGCACTGGCAAGAGAGGCCCCAAGCAGGAAGCATGTCAGATTCTCTCTCCCTGAATTGTCTTCGAGAAGGCTTCTGGAGCACTGGCTTTCTGAGGCGAACAAGAACAAGACACCCCTCTCCAGTGGCTTATTCTCTCGCTTTCCATGCACGAGTATAACCTGGCATCCTCCTGTGCGTCCTACTTTCAAAGTGTGCTTTTACTTCTATGCCGCACATTGATTTCTGACTCTCGAAATTACCTTCCAAACCACCACCTTACTTTCATTATCCACGGCCCTCGATATAACCAAGACGTCAGTGGCATTAGTGGAAGTACCGAAGAGAACCTCATCGTCGCTTCAGGGTATCCGATCCAACTCACACGAACAATCATCACACTCTTCAGGACCTCTCCGTCACGGATCATACCACCACACCGCTCAACACAGCACTCTCCACTCTCCACTCCCCGCCTTCCGCCCTCCGCCCTCCAAACCCTATCTCGATGCCTCCCTCTACACCTTCCTCTTCTACCAAAAAGCGCCGCCGCATCAAATCCCCCTCCCCCATATCCTCTGACTCCTCCGCCCACTTCTCCGACTCCTCCACCGACCTCACCCGCGAACTCAACCGCCTCGGCGGCCCCCCGCTCAAACCCCGGCCCACCTCCCGCCCGCGCACCACCCCACGCCACCGCTCCGCCGACGCCATCGCCTGCCCGCACCCCCACTGCGCCTTCGCCACGCGCTACCGCATCGACATGCAGCGGCACGTACGCAACGACCACCAGCGCGATTGGGCGCTGCCGTGCGATGTGTGCGGGAAGACGAGCCGGGATCTGGGTGTGTGCGATCATCGGGAGAAGTATACTCCAAGCCAGGACCCGGAGAAGTTGGAGGCGGTGAAGTGGGATGATAAGCCGATTCGCGCGCTGAAGCTCACGGGGGAGAAAGAGTCGAATCGGGAGAAGAAGGAGTCGCTGGGGGAGATGCTAGCGGAGAGGCTGAAGGCGAAGAAGCCGGCGACGCGCAAGGAGGAGCTGGAGGAGGAGGAGGAGCCGGGGTGGAGGCGCGAGAGACACAAGGAGGTACCGGCGTCGCCGATCAAGAAACAGGAGGCCAAGCGCCGGAAGTATTTCAACTAAGTGCGATCTGGTTCTTCAGTAGACCATGCATGGAGCTAGCATTCTCCGCTTGCGCATATGGGGTTCGGATGAGTCGGACGGGGATCAATGCGGGGGACAATGAGAGCGGGATGCTCGGGTAAAAGGGGAGGATGAATGGGGTACGGGGTTAGTGATGGATAGAGGCTAGCGAGGATGGTGATTGCGCCATCAATACAACGGGTATGTTTCAAAATCTGCTTGCTCTGTGATTGTGCATGGTGCATACAATACTGGTCACCCACTGGCAGTCCGTGTCGAACAATGTACCTTATGGGGTATCAACACTTCTGGAATTTCTCGTGGTTGTTCATCGTCATCGGACCCTGCTAATGCACCTATCCACCTGTCTCAGGTCTATGGCGCACAAATCCCAATTCTAATCCATAGCAAGGAGACGACTAGGTTACCCATCGTCGAGCCCCTTTACTGCAGACCTCCAGCACATTATTGTCCTCTACAACAAGCACACCGTCCGTTCAGTGATTTCACTACGACAGGCCAATGCCTAACGCCGAACCAGGTGCCTATCGCTAAACCGGCTTAAACCCAGTTTCAGCACTCTATCCTGCACTCGTGCTGCTGCGAGACTCATCCCTGGGATGACTAACTGCGAATTCCTTGTCTTCAGTACCGCTGCTTCGTTGCTCTGACGACCGTGTGGGTTGACTCGGCGGAGGTAGGTCAGCGATGACATCCATGGGCATACGATCTCCCCAAATCAATCCTGTTGATCGTAGGAAAGTCCCCCTCGAGGCAGCCATCCGCCATAGTAAGAAGAGAAGTTCGCCAGTCCTCTTCCCATCCCCATTCCGTTGCTTTAAGTCCATTTCATCCAGGTTGTGATCCCGAAATCTTAATCATCAATCATAATCGCCTCCCGTCTCTCGTTCTTCACAGTCTCTCACTGGGTTCCCCCTCGCTGCCTCGCCTCTCGTTGCCTCGCATCCCGCTCCCTCACCGCCTCCTCCACCGCCTCCAGCTCCACCGCCCCCAACCCACCCAGCCCACTCCGTCCCTTCACCCCCTCCACCTCCCCCACCCGTTCCACCACCGCCAACTTCGGCTCCCCCAACGAATTCTGTAACGCCCTCACAAAATCTACCACCTGCCCCTCGAACTCCTTCACAGGGAACCTCCCCGCCATCTCCACGAAGTGCTGCACGAGCGGCGTTGTCGGTTCCGGCGTCAGTTCGGCGATCAACTCCTGCCGGATTGCCGTCCATGACGCCCGCTCGCCCCCTTTGCGTGCGTCGTGGAAGATGTTCGTGCTACAGAAATGCGGGAAGGGTGACGGGGACGCCGCGGTGGACGAGAACAAAGAGGAGGCGTGAATCCCGTTGTCTTCCGCATCATGCGGTTGCGGCGATGGTGACGGCGCCGGACAGAACCCCCAGCTCAGCGCCTCGATCGCGGCGCCAACACCCGTGTCGCCGAACACGAGATACCGCTCCAGTACGGCCTGTCGGATGAAATGGGCGATGAGGCGCAGGTAGGGGTCGGTGAGGGACGAGGTGTCGTCGATGGCGAGGCCGAGGGCGAAGCGGGCGGCGCCGAGGTGGATAAAGAGCGGGAGGAGGTCGAGGAGGGAGATGCAGGTACGGGAGCCGTAGTAGGTGGGTGCGGAGGCGAGGCGGGGATCGGGGGAGGGGAAAGGGAAGATGGAGGTGAGAACGTGTTCCCGGGTGGCGGAGAGGTGCTCGTCAGGGATGTGGTAGTTGGTGAAGGCGACGGTGGCGAGGGAGGGGAGGTGGAGGTGGAGGGTGGTGGTGTAGTGGTTGGCGCGGTGGGAGTTGTAGTTTTGGAGGGAGGTGAGGGATTTCGGGGTCGGGTTGGTGTCGGTGGAGAAGAAGCGGCGGTAGAAGAGGACGCTGAACTTTAGGAGGTGGAGACGGTAGATAGTGCTGTCGGAGACGGAACCGGAAGAATCATGGCTTTGGGGTTGGTTGAATATGGGGAGGAATGCTAGTAATTTTGGTGAGCACTATGTTTTTCAATCGACAATGGAAAATTGCGAATGGACATGTGCGCCGGAAGACTCATACTGTGATGTTAAGCCGAGACATATCACATTACGATAGCCCCTGGCTCTTGGTTCTCTCAGGGGTCGCGAGAGGAGTGCAGCTGACGACAGATCTGGTGTTGGAATTTGACGGAAGAAATGGAACCTATTGCTTAGAGCAAGACATACATTCAACCATGCGTAATGGCAACTCCGGAGATTCATTTACCGGGATTGGAACCCCCGTTTCCAGCGCGGCCCGTTCCTCGAATATCGCGGTGGTCGCTTTGTACAGGAGAAAATCCAGGATAAGGGGATCCACACCCGGAGGAGCGGACGGATCTGCTTCATCGCTGGATGCCATTGTGCATTGATATCTTCAAGATTCAACTTAGAATGCCTCTGATGAGCGTTGTCTTGGAGCGCTATTCGCAATATAATGAAAGTGTAGGTGAGTACGGAGTACGGAGTCCGGGGACAATATGCATGTGAGGAAATGGCATCAAGCGGACGAAGTTCTTCGTGTGACTGCTTTGAAAGGAAAGCCAACTGATGAAAGAAGAAGTGAAACGACTACGACATATTTCGGACAACTAAAAGAACCACGAAGACAAGAGAAACCAAAGAAGCGAACTTGATTATTTCCAAGTGATCAGTTGCAAAAGTCGCGATAGTCGCGATAGTCGCGATGGTCATGTTGAGCGAGACACAATTAGCGGCAGCCGTTTACCAGCCACCCCATTACCCCAATTACCACCATAAGATGGTAGAATGACTTGGAGATCACTTTCTTTGCCGTTGAAGATAAGAGCTTTGCAAATATGACATCTCCAGCGTCGCTACTTGAGGTCTTGACTAGGTCATTGGGAAGCTTCTATCGGACTTTTTGGTTCGCGTATGATCAAATGTTATATCCATCCTCCTCACGCTGACACTTCATGTCGGCTGGGCGCTGTCCGCATCATGGATCTTCGGACACTTCTATATATTCAACAGCTCCTTACTGGCCATCGCTGTCCGATCTGCGGCTCAGTTTGTGCCCGATCTGATTAGATAGTATCCGGATTTCCGAGACAACCAGCCCCAGCAGTCAGCAGTGCCATGATGATGACTGCGCCACAAGATTGACGTAGGTACGTAGATACTCGATCCTCCCCCTACCCCTTGAAGTTTCCCTTCACCATGCATCTATAAAAGTTAATACTGCCCTTCTTGAAGCAATGCGTGGAAATTTCAAAGCCTATCTGTCTCTTGTCCTGTTGAGTGTTATTTCCGTCTTATTGTACAATTCTCAGTCTATCATTTACACTACCAAACCACTCTTCTCCGCTCCAGACACCATGAGTGGCGGTGACGTCGACGGCTATAAGGCCGTGGCATATTTTGTCAACTGGGTAGGTCCTTCAGTTTCACACGATCCATTCGAAGTCTATGAATAGAACCGTCAAGATATGAAAGTGGGCGTAATATAAATCAAAATACTAACCCTCCCTAGGCCATTTACGGCCGTAACCACCATGTTCAAGACCTCCCTGGCCAAAACCTCACCCACATCCTCTACGCCTTCGCCAACGTCCGCCCCGACACCGGCGAAGTCCACCTCACCGACTCCTGGTCCGACGTCGAAAAGCACTACCCCACCGACTCCTGGAACGACACCGGCCGCAACCTCTACGGCTCCCTCAAGCAGCTCTACCTCCTCAAGAAAGCCCATCCCCATCTCAAGCTCCTCCTCTCTATCGGCGGCTGGACCTACTCCTCCAACTTCCCCGCTCCCTGCTCCACCCCCGCCGGCCGCGCCACTTTTGCCCGCTCCGCCGCCGCCCTCGTTGCCGACCTCGGCTTCGACGGCCTCGACATCGACTGGGAATACCCGAAGAACGCTCAGGAAGGCGCTGACTTCCTCGCCCTCCTCCACACCTGCCGCGCGGAGCTCGACGCCCTGGCCGGGAAGTACGTCAACGCGGCCAACCCCGCCCTAGGACAGACGCGCGCCGCTCCCCCGCGGTTTGCGCTGAGCATCGCCGCGCCGGCGGGCCCGCAGCACTACCAGCACCTACCCCTGCGCGAGATCGGTGCGGTGTGCGACTTCGTGAACCTGATGGCGTACGACTACGCGGGCAGCTGGGACGCGGTCGCCGGGCACCAGGCGGCACTATATCCGTCGACGTCAGCGCCGCAGACCACACCGTTCAGCACGGAGCGGGCGGTAGCGGACTACGTGGCGGCGGGGATGCCGGCGGGGAAGCTGGTGCTGGGGCTGCCGTTGTATGGGCGGGCCTTTGAGAATACGGGGGGACCCGGGGAGGGGTTTCAGGGAGTGGGAGAGGGGTCGTGGGAGAGGGGGGTGTGGGATTGGAAGGCGTTGCCGAGGCCGGGGAGTGAGGTGCGGGAGGATAGGGAGGGAGGATGGAGTTATTGTTATGATGCGGGGAAGAGGACGATGGTTAGTTATGATACGTTGGAGATCGCGAGTCGGAAGGTGAGGTATGTGAGAGAGAAGGGGATGGGTGGGGTGATGTGGTGGGAGAGTTCGGGGGATAGGGAGACAGGGAAGGGGTCCATGATTGAGACGGTGGTCGGCGATTTGGGCGGTCCGGGGAAGGGGATGATGGATCGGAGCAAGAATTGCATCGCGTATCCGTTCAGTTCGTATGAGAACTTGAAGAAAGGGATGGTGGGAGAGGACGCGAAGCCGTACCCTCGAGAGGCGCCACAATAATGCTGATATCCCCAGGTTAGATTTCTCATTTCTGTAGTTATTACACGGACGAAATTAGCGAATCATGAGCATGTGAGCATCTTAGTTACTATCTTTAGTTAACTAACGTAATCCACCACCGAGCTGCGAACTTCAAATCTCACCAAAATCGGGATATTCTATAACCCGATATCTCAACAACAGCATGATAATAAAATCTAAAAGTCCATAGATATACTTTACTAGTCATTTTAATCCTTTACTGAAATTTATAGAGCTCTATCTATTGTAGTTGTAGATATACATAGATCCTTGGTGCTAAAAGGTGCTAAAATCTACTATGACCTAGGTATATCCACAACTACAATAGCTAAAGTTCTATAAATTTGAGTAAAGGCTTAAAATGATTGGTAAAGTCTATCTATCAACTTTTAGGTTTTATTATCATGCTGTTGTTGAGATATCGGGTTATGAAATATCCCGATTCTGGTGAGATTCGAAGTTCGCAGCTCGGTGGTGGATTACGTTAGTGAGTTAGGTAGTTCCCCACATGGGCCTCGCAGAGAGGGCTGACGGCCGTATGAATCTCTCACACACACTCTCTCTCATATAGTGGGTTAGAGAATCTGCTTGATATTTAGCGGTAGTTTACGATAAATACTCGTGTATTGTTAATTCCTTGCCTATTTGGGTCGCTAAAAGCGGAAGTTTGATCGACTGCAAATACCGACCTGCGTGGAGGAAATGTTTCAAATTGCTTTTTAACACAACGTCTACATTGGGCGAAGGCTTTCTAGCATCATGAACGGTTTTGATGACTTGGACTGATTCATTTTATATAATTTTTTAAAGGGAAAGAAGATGATAGTAGCGTTAAAGCATGGAAATACTCTCGCGGTGTCCAAGATGCACTCCGTATACTCTATGGAAATCAGCTAACTAGCAGCCAAGCTTTTCAATATTTAATGTAGGCACAGTTCCGTGTGTTAGAAAATAGCTGAAGAGCGCAATTTACATAGGATTATAAGAATTGCAATGTGTATGGAGCCTTTGAGTTGGTTTGAGGTCAAAGTACCTCAGATTCGTCCCAGCACGGCAGGTGTCCCATCACCCAGGGGGAGGAGGTTAATACTTCTCTTATTTTCTATCTTCTAAAACTTGTACATCCGACCGTGAGTTGCCCCTAGAATCTAAAATATCCAATATCTAGCCATCATAATGATCCGCATCTTTGGCAATCCCCCACCTCCCCACCTCCTTCATCCCCGCCTCCCCTCCCTCACTCAACTCCGGTCTACCCAAAACACCGGCCACACACTGCCACCCATCCCGTCCACCTCCCCATCTAAGCACCTCATTCTTATATCTCTCCCCCGCTTCCCGGCTAATCGCACCATGCGGCAGCCCCGGCTTCTGAAACACGTCCTTCCACACCTTCGCCGCGATCGCCCGATCGAACAAATACGCATAATACGTCGCCCCATACCCGACCAAATGCCCAAAGAACCCATGATACGACGTCCCCCGCGGCTCTGGCACCGACGAGTACTCCTCGTACACCCGCCGATACACCTCCGTCGAGTCAAATGCGCCCCCGCGATTCAGCACCGCCGCCGCCTCCCGCCCATGCAGCCCCGCGTCCAGCGCGCTCAGCACCACCTGCATCTCGACCTCGCCGGCCTGTACGAGCTTCTCGCGCTCGAGGCGCGTCGCGATGCGCGCGGGGTCGAGCGGCTCGCCGGTCTCCCAGTGGGTGGCCCAGAGGGCGAGGGCGGCGGGGTCGGTGGCGAAGCGCTCGAAGAGGATGGACGGGAGCTCGGCGAAGTCGGTAGCGCAGCGGGTGCCGGCGATGTTGTGGAGGGAGGTGCGGCCGAGGAGGGAGTGGATGGCGTGGCCCATTTCGTGGTAGAGGGTGAGGAGGGAGCGAAGGGAGAGGAGGGTGGGGGGTTGGTTGGAGTTGGCGGAAGGGCGAGGAGGGGGGAAGTCGCAGATGAGGGCGATGGTGGGGAGTTGGTGGAGGGAGTGGGTGGTCGGGTTGTAGGAGTGGGCCATGCCTTCGGTGGCGGCGTCGACGAGGGAGGAGAAGGAGGGGGTGGCGGTGGGGGATTCGGTGGCGAGGTCGGCGAGTTCGGTCGAGGGGATCTCGCGGCTACAGCGGAGGGTGAAGTGCGCCGGATGGGGGGATTTGCCTTCGCGGGTGAAGAGATCGCAGTACATGACGCCGATGTGGCCGTCGTTTTCGTCCATGACATCGAGTCGACGGACAGACGGATCCCAGGTCTCTCCAGGGGCAGCCTCGCGAGGGACAAGACGCACGCCGTAGAGTCGGCTGAATATACGCGACAGTCCCTGCATGACGGAACCAAGCGAGAAGTAGGCGGTCAGTGTGTCCGGGGTAGGGATACGCGACCTGAGTGAGAATAATCGGTTGGTGTAATAGTCGCGGTCCCATGCATTGATCGTCTCAGGGAAAAGGGTACTTCCGTGCGCATCAGATTTCTTGAGCTCCAGTAAACTCTGAAGCTCTTCGCGGACCTTGGGTCTAATTGAGGTGGACAGAGCATGCAGGAACTGGTTCACTGCTTCGGGTGTTCGTGCCATCTTGTCGGAGAGTGCCATATGCGCATAGCTGTCGTATCCCGAAACCTGTGCGACTTGGGCACGTTTCTGTAGGAGGACTTCCAGGCGATGGATGGTCGATGGTGAGGCCTTTCTACTTGCCATGTAAACCTCCCTTCGCGTATCGGGATCCTCTACCATGCGAAGGGCCTTTGTTGTAGTACTTCCGAAGGACGGTAAGATGCTTTTGCCCCACGAGCTGATCTGTTTGATGGACACAGGATCGAGCCCCTTGAGCTTCTTCGTGTTGATCTGGATGTATTCCATTTCCGGAGACATGCGCTCCACAAAGTCGGCTCCGACCTCAGCAATCTCACTAGATAGCTCTACAAACTGTCTGCGGACGTCATCCGGAAGATCGATGGCGGATTTGGCAAAGTCGCGCATCAGAATCTCCGCGACGACCTTCTCCTCGTGCGACCAAGCCGATCGTACCTCGGGCATGGACCAAGCCTTTTTCAGTTGCTCGTTCAGCCCGGTTGTGGTGTTCAGCTGGTTCATATATTCGAACATCATCGCGTATGCGTTGGAAGCGGCGGTTTGATACCGTCGATCCGGATGAGACGACCGGACAAAGTCCGCCAAGTCAATGACTCTGCAAAGTAGGTCGCTCAGCCTGTCCAATTCTCGGGCCATGCCCTTGTACTCTTCCAGCGTCGAAGCTGCTAGCACTCGGTCTACTAGCTTGGAGCATCTCTTGAGCGTGACCGCAGCGAAGGCCTGAAAGCCATCCGGGCTCTTCAGGTACCGGTTATGGAAAAGTCCGCGATGCTCGTTCCGAAGCTGTTCTTCGGCTTTTTGAGAGAACTCCCTCCAGAACGAAGGGGAATCAAATATGAGCCGGAGGTTGGTATCATCCTGTGTGGTTGCCGCCGAGTAGTTTGGTTGCCATATGGAGGATCTTGCGGCGTCGACAGCAGCAGCGGCGCTACTCGCACTCCGCGTTTGTATGCGCTGAAGGCATTTGGCGCATGTCCACGACTGCTTTTGCAGAGATTTCAGCATCTTGAAGTGCTGTCGATTCTCCGCACCGTCTTTGCGGCACTAGCAATAGTAAGGAGGACAAACAACCAAGAAATGGAAAGTTCCAAGATGTTGAATTCTTGGTTCTTGAATCCTTGACTCTTGTTACTTGAATACTTGATTACTTGTACTCACCATCGCGCACGGGCCATTCCATACAAAGATCTCATGTTCCTCGGGCAGCAACTTCCGAAGCTTCTCGACTGTGACCCATTGTGTTTGAAGGAAACGTAAAGATGGCGGCTAGTTTTGTCCTGAGACCCGTAGGTGTTATCTCTGGTCCGTTGATGAGCGATTGATGCTAATTCCTTGCTCCAGAAATTTCTCGTCCGGGCCGCAGTTCTCTCTGCTGGTGCCTTTGCGGCAACCGGACAGACGGCACATGCAGAGGAGGCATCAGGTTCTCCGTCACAATTAACTGGCGTATGTGTTCCCGATATCAGCTCATATATAGTTTTCTAAATGGATAGAAGCTCCCCCGCAAGCCAATCTACGATGACGACCTTCCCACCGAGTCCGCGGCTCCGTCCCTCATCCACGCAGAACCCTTCTCTCCATCCACGAAGCGTGGTCCCACCCCGACCGATCGCCTCGCCTCCTATGTCAAAGAGGTCCGGTTGCAACTCTACAACGGCGCCTCGGCCACCGAAGATTACACCAACAAAACACTCACATCCGCCCTCAACATGGAGAACACGATAGCCACCACCATCGCGTCCCTCGCCCCTCCGCAAGGGTCACAAGAGCGCCTCGTCCCCGGCCTCCTAACCGTCCTCCTCTCCGTCATGGGCTCGTCAATCCTCGCTCGGAACCGAAACATCTTCTTGCGCGCCTCGTTCCCGGTCGCCGTGGGTGTCGGAACCATGTCATACATTCTACCCGCGACAAGCCGCAATGTCGAAGGGTTGGTGTTGAAATGGGAAGAGAAGGTGCCGGGGCTGAAGGAGGGGCATGAGGCGACGAAAGAGCGGGTAGAGCGGTTCATTAGCACCGGTAGGGCGCATGCAGGGATGGGTGTGGCCATGTTGGAAGAGAAGATTGGCGATGGGCGCAAAGCGGTGGAAGAATGGGTCAGCAAGGGCAGGTAGAGGTTGTCTACCACAAATAGAAAGCGGCGTCCCTTCCATGTAAAGCATGTTTTATTATGAGCCATCGACGAGCCCATTGACAGGTGTTGTACTAGATCCATCATCAGCTTGTCCATATTATAAAGTTGGACTAAAGTGTACACCAGTGCTTAGACTCGAACCTACGACCTTCGAGTTCATTATCTGACCAGAAAATTCCACCAGATTTTACCCCTATCTACACTGGTACTTCCCAGACGCTCACACTCCCGCTACCCCTTACACCCTTTCTATACCCTCTCACGCCCTCCACGTCTTATCTGGCGAAGCTAAAAGTATCAAAAATGAAAAGAGCCCAAAAAAGTGGTCTCTATGGTAGCTACCAGTAGAAGGAGGTTTCATTTTTGGCCCGTTTCTGGCATGTACAGGTTAGCCCCCCCAGCGGGATCAGACAGCGTAATGAAGTAGATTACCCCAGTGGCCGATTCCAAAGGGGGGAGCTACTCACACTGCGAGACTCGTGCTGATCTTAGTTGAAATTGAGCATTTAAAAATTATAAACAGAAAACATAGACGGCGGGCCTTGGGAATCAATTCACCCACCATCTGCGATTGCCGGCTGAGATGGTCCTTTCATTTTCATTTCAGGCACTCCTCTTTCTTGTCATTGCATTGGTTCCATTTTTATTACATCGTGTTTGCCTCATTACTGTCATTTCGTTGCGGAACATAGAGCATACAGCCCCTTTTCACATCCCCTTCCCTCCCTGAATCAATACAACCCCTCGAACTCCTACCACCACCCAGCATTTCCCCCTCAAACAACCGCCCTTCCTACGCTAGCCCGAATTGTTCCTAAACACAATCAGCACATCTCAAACCAACCCCCCTTCCATCCATACCTTCAACTCCTGCACATCTCCCCCACTCATCCGAACCCCCTCCTCAATCTCCGCCCACAAATCCCCCGCAATCTTCCTCCTCCGCCCCTCAATCGCCCTCCAATTTCTCACCGCCGCCTCAACCCTCACCCGCTCCGCCTCCGGTACCGCCGCGACTTCCCCGCCGCGCAATTTCTCTAGCTTAGCCGTCAGACTCGCTTTCTCCGCCTCGCGCGTCGCGATGCTGGTTAGGAGTTCGGTGGGGGATTGCTCGGATGATAGGGCTTGGAGTTGGGATTTGAGGGTGGTTGATTGGGAGCGCAGGTCGGTGACTTCGTCGCGGAGGGTGGTGATTTGGGCGTCGAGGTCGGCGAGGGCGTCGGGGGAGCAGTCGTCTGTAGTGGTCTTGGGGGTTAGTTCACGGATGACTACTATGATGGGACACGGGGGGATACCTGGATGGCGTGATAGACGAGTTGCTTTCCTGTGAATCCTGTCATTATGCATGGTCAATCTGACTCGGAGACTGGAAAGAGTTACCAGCCGCTCGGCCTTCGATCGTTTTCCGCTCATGGAGGTCCTTGAGGACCTTCACCGCGACGGCTGCTAGGGTAAGCATCGAATACGCTCAATCACTCTCGCTTTCACAATCACTGACTCTTAGTGACCTTGTTATGCAGGTTCGCTGAGATATCAATGGCCTCACACGTCATTAGCCCGATTGACTTCACTTGTGACCAGACTTCTCACTGAATATGGCCGACTGAATTCAGTCAGCTCCAGCTCTTTTACAGGTAGGGTTAAAGAAATAACTCACTTCTGCTTCCGAAGATAGGTGAGGATCATATCGGCGGCTACCATTGCTCGTCAGAAGAAGCAATGAGTACCGTGCTCACTGATGTGTACCTTGGTCGCCAGACGCCTTCGCCTCCTTCTCCTTGCGAGGAGCCATTCTTCCGCAACCGTTGGAACAAGTGGTTAGAAACTGCAATATGGTAATTAAAGTTGGATATCAGAGGTAATGAAACATTTATCTACAATTCGAGAGGTAGGTAGTCAAGCAAAATGTGTAGGATGAAGTGCGTTTAGACTCTTGCTGCCTCAGGCTTGGTTTCACCCTTTGAACAAAAGCAGCCGAGACGATATTCGCTACATCAGGTCAGTGTTCACTCTCTAAGTTTTCCTCCGCTGTTACTCCCATCTAGTCCTCCCGAGTGCTATGTGATTTTCATGGCGACAGTGAACCGTCTTACGCCCCTTTCACTCATTAAACTCCACAAACAATCTCCAATCTTCAGCATATCCAAGGCTGATATTCAAAAGCTGGAACTCATGCTCGCTCAATCAAAGTTCACCACGTTGACCTTCGCCCTCGCCAAAAACACCCCGTCCTTGGACCGCTGGACCGCGACGTTCCGCAGCGCATACAGACTGTCGAGGAACGCAATGCCAAAAGTCCCAGGCCCCACAACGCCCGGTTTGGCGGCTGCCACCTCGGCCGCGATCTCGAAGAACAGAACGCCGGCCATCGCAGCGAGCAGCTTATCCTCCTTTGCGACAGCTAGACACGCCGCGATGGTTGTCCCGAGCGTGCATCCGCTGCCCGTGATGCTCCCTAGGAACTCATGACCATTCTCAATCGTGAAGGTTCGCCGACCGTCGCTGATCACGTCGGTCTTGCCGGTCATGAGGACCACGCAGCCTTCCCGCAACGCCAGATCCCGGACCAGGCGTGCCTTTTCCTCGAGGGTGGACGTGCTGACCCCGCTGTCGACGCCGCGTTGCTGCACGTCCGTCACGCCGTACACCGTGGTGATCTCCCCCTCGTTCCCTTTAATCAGGTCAAAGTACGCCTCGTTCATCAGCTTCTTCACCGTCGCCCTCCGCAGCCCCGTGGCGCCTGCCCCTACCGGATCAAAGACCACTGGCCCGCCCACTGCGTTGTACGCCTGCGCCGCCGTGATGTACGCCGCGATGCTTTCCGGAGTGACCGTCCCCATGTTGACGACCAGCGACCCGCCCAGCCGTGCCAGGTCGACGGCTTCCGCGGCTTGGGTCGACATGATCGGGCTGCCGCCGATGGCGATGGCAACGTTGGCGGCGAAGTTCTGGACCACGGTGTTGGTCATGTTGTGGCAGAGGGGGTTTTGCGTGGCCACGCGCTCGATCACGGAGAGGAATGGCGTCTGCTGGGAGAGGGCGTCGAGGATGTTTGTTTGGGTTAGAGCGCCGATGAATGGAGGGGGGTGGGCAAGCGAATGCCGGAACTGTTTGGCGGCCACTTTGGGGTCCGCGGCGGCGATGATTGCACTGACAACTGCTACTCCATCCAAACGTGTGCTGTCTAAGACCGATAGCTGGAAGTTCACGCGTTCGACGTTCGACAGATTGATACCGCCAATGCAAACAGCCTTCACCTCCCTGTTTTCTTGGTGCAATGCGCGCAAGACCTCTCTCGTCCCCGCCACACCGATGATGGATTTCGCATTCTCTTTCGTCGGCGTGGCATAGACCGTCCCGACGCCAACATAGTCCGCTCCCTGGCGGGCGGCCGTCAGCGCCTCTTCCACACTGCACGCGGTCACGCCGATGATGGCGTCGTCGCCGAGCATTTTCCGCGCGGTCGGTAGGTCGATGTCATCTTGTCCAATATGGACGCCGTCGGCGCCAGCGGCAAGGGCGACGTCGATTCGGTCATTGATGAGGAGGGGGATGCCATGGGCCTGGGTGACTTTTAGTAATTTCTTTGCATTGGCGACTTGCACAGCGGCGTCGCTGTCTTTGTCGCGGTATTGGACGATCGTGACTCCTGATTATGATGGTTAGTATCTATTAGTGGGATGAGGATCGGGGTTGTAGGACACACCTCCTTCCACGGCTTTTCGCACGATTTCTACTAGATCTCTGCTTCCGAGAATCTTCTCGGTGGAGTCTGTGACGAGGTATAGCTCGTAGTTGACCTCGGACTTCTTCATCATTAATTTCCCAGGCGTTCTCGTCACCGCTTAGGGATTTTACAACGATTGTTCTCTTTCTAATTGATATTTGTGGAATGATTGTGATCCGGAAACCCTTCCGTAACACTTAGGAAGAGGATATCTGGGCATCCGGATATTCAGATATCGTCCTTCCCTAGGGGACCCTATGCATCCATCACAGTGGCCCAGCCCAATCACGGCCAGCGTCCTTTACAAACAACCCGGATATTCAGTAATAATCATCTCCAGGTAATAGATCGAGATAAGAGACACAGTCATGCCCGGGATTATTCCAGGGAAATAATTATAACTATTCATAATTCACTGTCCTATTTGAACCTGACACTGCAGTAGGTGGGGATGGACGGCCTTGTTGGCGAATCGGTTGTCGACAAGCTGCCGTTCTGCCGTGTTTTCCAGAATTGCAGTTTTCCACCACCAACGACGGCGAAGAGAAAAATCATCCTGATTGGATCAGCATATCAGGCATCAAGGCATCAAGGCGCCCACATCCATTTCCGTTCCCTTAAATTCTCCCATTGCCTCCCGACTTCCCTTTCTCCGCTTCCACCTTATTCTTTGCAACAAACCATCGATCCTTTGATCAGATTTTCATCATCATCTACCTCTCAATCCCATTCTTGGACGCAAAAACGCCCAGGAACATTCCGTCCGACTGCTTCTGCCCTCGCACACAAGTCGTTTCTTGAACGCTTTCAACACACGGCGAACAACTTGCTCGGCCTTTCCCCGCGGCACCTTCTCTTTGACCTTACCATCCATCGGAATCCCTCGCCTTCAATACAGTTCGACGACATCGGGGTTTATGTATTCGACCCGTGACCACGCTTTCCGTCTCCAACCTCCTCCTGATCTGGATCCTCTTCGCATACCGAGAGGACCAAATCGTATCCGGCACAGTACGAACGGGTGACTATAGGGCACCGTATCTAACGTTTCATATGAATCTTGATTGATATCCGATCCACCGGAACCCTTATGCTACCGACGAGCTGTATGTCTTTTTGTAGCCTGAACAGCACGAGTCACTCTCTTGGTCGTCCGCTCTCGCTCCAGCCTCAATCCTCCCACTAAACGATATCTCCGTCGTCAACCGAACCGTCAAAATGGCCACCGTCAACATTCGCCGCGATGTCACCGATCCCTTCTACCGCTACAAGATGGAGAAACTCCAGTCTAAGATCGAAGGGAAAGGAAACGGTATCAAGACCGTCATCGTCAACCTCAGCAGCGTGAGCAACTCGCTCGCCCGTCCTCCTTCCTACGTCATCAAATACTTCGGCTTCGAACTTGGTGCGCAAACCAACACCAACCCCGCCGATGATCGTTGGATCATCAACGGTGCCCACGAAGCCTCCAAGTTGCAAGACTACCTCGATGGTTTCATCTCCCGGTTCGTTCTCTGCAAGAAATGCAAGAACCCTGAGACCGATGTGCACATTAAAGACGGCCGCATCATCCTCGATTGCAAGGCCTGCGGCCAACGCACCGACGTCGACATCCGCCTGAAACTCAGCTCGTTCATCCTCAAGAACGAGACGGTCAAGGGCAAGAAGGACAAAGCCACCAAGAAAGCGGAGCGCAAGGCCCGAAAGGAGGCCAAGGCGAATGGTGAGGATGATGGTTCTCCCAAGGGCAGTCCCAATGACAGCAACTCCGACAAGGAGGAGGAAAACGGCGACGTCGAGATCGATGCCGGAAGCGACGACGAGCTGACTCGCCGCATCAAAGCGGGTGCTCTCCAGATCCACGAGTCGGACACTAAGGAGATCAAATGGTCCGTGGACACATCCGAGGAGGCGGTCAAGGCTCGTGCCAACCAACTCCCGGATGACCTGAAGCGTACGGTGGTTGTCAATGACGAAGACGACGATGGCGAGAGTGGAGAAAACGTGTACGACGTGTTGGGAAGCTGGATCCAAGAGCAGGCGAAGGAGAAGGGTGGCGTTACCGAGCTGAAAGATGTTGACGTCTACCTGAAGGCCAAGGAGCTCGGGATTGAGACCAAGCATAAGACCCTGACTGTCCTGGCTCAGACCATCTTCGACGACGGTATCGTCAAGGAGATCGAGCCACGTAGCTCCATGCTCAAGACGGTGTGTACTCTCTTCCTATTATATTTTGCATATGCTAATAGTGCCATCTAGATGATCAAGGACAATGAGCGACACCAGAAGGCGTTCCTCGGCGGCATCGAGCGCTTGGTCGGCAGAGATCGCCCGAACCTCATCCCTCAGGTCTCGGCCATCTTGATGAAGTTGTACGACAACGATGTCATCTCCGAAGAGGTCCTACAGGCCTTTGGGAACAAGGCCAGCAAGAAATACGTCGACATCTCTACGAGTAGGAAGGTGCGCAAGTCGGCGGAGCAGTTCATCCAATGGCTTGAGAATGCAGAGAGTGATGACGATTCGGAGGAGTAGAAATGGATCGATGGTGTGCAAAGCTACCTGTCTGCCTGGCTTGGGTCATTCGGTCCTAGACACGTGCAACGGTGCTTTGCCTACCCACCGACCTGGTTGTGCTGAAAATGGACTATCGACGGTTCTATTGTTGGGTTTACGCAAATCTTCACTCTCTCCTATCGTCTTTCATAGTCCTTAATCCCCTGTATACGAACAGAATCACATTATTCCTCCGATGCATCGTTCCACTCTCTTTAGTATTCAATAGCGTAGCAATCAGATAGCTTCGAAAAGTTTGCCTCTTCTTTTCTGCATTCCGGTCAGGCGTGGCGGTGGTGATCAGTCCGTTGATCGCGTGAAGTTGACCGCCTCCCATGTGATCGATAATGTTGAAGTCGACCGGTAGTTTCGGGTCCCATCCGAATCACCGATACAAGTGGTGTGAACGTGCCAATTGTGATGCGAGCGATGGGTGTCCTTAAAGTTTGAACCAGACTTCGCCATTCCGTACCCAGTCCACCCAACCCTACCATAACTCTACCATTCCTTAACTCCAATCTCCAATTCCCTATCCGTATATCCGCGACATATACCAAATTATTATGGACGGCCCCATACGAAGCGCATCCGCCCTCAATGGTATAAATCCTATGCTTCCCATGCTAAAAGATGCTAAACCCTCCAGATCGAATCAACCGCCTAACCAAATCCCTCGTCGAGCGTTTTGAGAACCTCGTCGCCCTCTCCGCTGTAAGCTGCCCACCCCACCCAGCATTCCTTCTCTACCTCACCTAACCTCTCCGGCTCCTTTTTAGGTCGACGAAACCGATTTCGGCGCATCTGCGCTCGCAGGCCATCAGATCCGGGTGGAGTCCGCTGCGCTGGTAAGATCCCCTCTGTTCCTTCGTTGAATGCCAGGAGGATGGCCACGCTAATGGTCCGCAGGTCCGTGCGGGGGAGGATATCCTAACCTTGACACGGCAGATGCAGGAACTCTGGCTGTTCGGCCAATTGAACGTGCTGGAGCGGCAGCAGTCGCTGCCGTCGGCGCAAGAAAACGCGAGGGTGGTTGGGGAGTTGTTGGAGACGTTCGCGCGGAGTCATTATGAGCCGGCGGCGGCGAAGGTTGCGGATGGATGAGGAGAGGAGAGGATATTTGGTTTTTGAACTAGATACTGGCTGGATGGGAATATCTCCCGATATGCGAGGGGAAGCCCGATGCAGATACGCTTCAGGAAAGAGCGGGCGGAGGGGTACGGATTGAACAAAGGGCGGAGCGGAGACGAGAAGTCAGCGGAGCACGCAATCCCGCCGTACGCCAAAATACCACAGTTTAAGTGCGGCCTCCAGAACCATTATTAAAATGGGCCCAAACAATGCATTTCGACCTCCATGACTCCATCGAACATCAAAATGATCGTCTAACACTACATCCCTCAAATCCCACACAATGAGCGTGGCACGCCCCGTCTTCGAAACGGCAAAGCCTTCGTCGGCTGCCATGCAAACGCTCCGCCAGTTCCTCAGTCCGGCTCCGTCACGTGGCTTCCGATATCGCCGACTCCCCTCCACATCCCGCATCCCCTCCACCGCCCGCCACAACTCCTCGCACGCTCGAAACCTTCACCACCAAACCCCCTTCCACTCCTCCGCTGCCGAAGCTCCCCAACAGCAACAATATCCCGACCCCCTCCCATCCACCAACCCCGCCCTCTCCTTCCCCTGCCTCGACCACGTCGAAACCCGCTCCGCCACCCTCTCCCGACGCGCCCCCGGTGCCGGCCCAGAACCCTCCTACACCACCGGCCGCACCGACACCTTCCACAGCACCGACCCCCTCCTCCTTGACTGGGGCGGCATCCTCCCTTCGTTCGCGATCGCCCACGAGTCCTGGGGGACGCTCAACGCGGACCGCAGCAATGCGATCCTGCTGCACACTGGGCTGAGTGCGAGCAGCCACGCGGCGAGCACGGCGGCGAACGAAAAGCCGGGGTGGTGGGAGCGGTTTATCGGGCCGGGGCGGCCGTTGGATACGGAGCGATTTTTTATCGTGTGTACGAATGTGGTGGGGGGGTGCTATGGGAGCACGGGGCCCGGAAGCGTGGATCCGGCGAATGGGGAGCGGTATGCGACGCGGTTTCCGATCTTGACGATGGAGGATATGGTAAGGGCGCAGTTTCGGTTATTGGATTCGCTGGGGGTGCGGAGGCTGTATGCGAGTGTGGGGAGTAGTATGGGGGGAATGCAGAGCTTGGCGGCGGGAACACTGTTTCCGGAGCGGGTGGGGAGGGTTGCGAGTATTAGCGGGTGCGCGAGGAGTCATCCGTACAGTATTGCGATGCGGCACACTCAGCGACAAGGTATGCCCCCTCCATTCAATCTGACGCTACGTGGGTCAGGTTTCTGACTATTTCCGCCAGTCCTTATGATGGACCCGAACTGGAACCGCGGCTTCTACTACGACGGCATCCCCCCGCACGCCGGCATGAAGCTCGCCCGCGAAATCGCCACCGTCACCTACCGCAGCGGCCCCGAATGGGAGCAGCGCTTTGGCCGGCGCCGCGCCGATGCCTCGCGCCCGCCCGCCCTCTGCCCGGACTTCCTCATCGAAACCTACCTCGACCACGCCGGCGAGAAGTGGTGCCTCGAATACGACCCCAACAGCCTCCTGTACGTCTCGAAGGCCATGGACCTGTTCGACCTCGGCGCGGAACATCGGGAGATGATCGCGGGGTTGCGCGGCAAGAATCAGTATAAGCTAGATGCGTACCGGCAGGGGGAGACGCTGGAGACGGCGGAGGCGGCGGATCTGTGTACGTTGACGCTGCCGGAGACGCCGTACCAGGAGACAGGGGACGCGGAGGCGACGCTCGAGGAGGCGGCCGCGGCGGACATAGGCGCTTCGGACGAGCCGCCGGCGGATCTGGTGGCGGGGATGCGCCCGCTTGCGGACACACCGACGCTGGTATTAGGAGTCGCGTCCGATATTTTGTTCCCGTCGTGGCAGCAGCGGGAGATTGCGGAGACATTGCGGAAAGCGGGGAATAAGAAGGTGATGCATGTGGAGTTGGGGGTGGAGCAAAGTATGTTCGGACATGATACGTTCCTGTTGGATTTGGAGAACGTGGGGGGGGCGCTGAAGCGATTCTTGGAGCGGTGATCACACTGGTACATCGGATGTATGATGGCAGGGTGCACTTTGTGACGTTACTTTTGGATTATAGCGCAGCATTGCGAATTTAGATTATGGCGCCTTTGTCCCTAAGATCGCAATTGGTATCTAGTACTGTTCTATGTTCTATTGACTATCCGTGTTGAATATTACCGCTACGGTAGACGATTCAGAAGGGAGACCATGATGGTGTGATTGAATGACAGCACATTATGAAAGTTCCTTGCAGGTACGATATACAGTCCATACCCTATACGCTCATCTTAATGCTCTGTCGGCACTAAGTAGCGAAGCATCCTACTAAGTTCCTGACGTACCTGTTTCAAGTCCATGGAATCCAGGAAGCATTAGTCACGAGGCAAATACCTTTCGAAGGTAGAAGACAGTGACGTTAGCATCGCGCTTTCTAGAAGTTACACGAAAATGAGGGGGTGATGTTGGTGACTAGTGGGTAGTGACATCATGGAGCCCAGATCTTGATCGGCAGGAATGAAACCAATCGACGCTAATTGTCTGAATTCTCCATTTTTTGAGGCAAATGTATGTTTTGTATATTACGGCCAATGCGGGCCCTGGAATACTGCAGGGATGAAATATGGCGTCGTTCATGGCCCATTCGAGATCTGAGCGACGAACGTCATTGCATCTTGATTGCGGTTGCCTTTCACGTTTGGCTCCAGATTGTTTGCTATATCAGGAGTTCAGGACTTCCACAGCATCCTGATCGATGACGTATTATGCTCATTGAGGGGAGGGGCTTTGGATACAAATACCGCGTCCACTGCTCCTTTCTC
Organism: Eremomyces bilateralis CBS 781.70; assembly: GCF_010015585.1. Classification (NCBI taxonomy): domain Eukaryota; kingdom Fungi; phylum Ascomycota; class Dothideomycetes; order Eremomycetales; family Eremomycetaceae; genus Eremomyces; species Eremomyces bilateralis. The sequence continues at coordinate 368,305 of NW_022985080.1, forward strand.
TCTCTCATTCTTCCAACACACAATCATAACCATCCAAACCTTTCTCCAATCTTCTTAGTCAAACCTAAAACCAAACCTTCCAACCAAACCTACAAACCATCATGTCTGACTTCGGCCGCAAAGATTTCTCCGACAAGGTCGGCGAGAAGTTCACTCCTGACTCCACCAAGTCCACCGGCGAGAAGTTCAAGGAGGGCGTCACCGGCACCAGCGACAAGGCCGCTCGGTATGTTCCCTTACCGGACTTCATCGTCAAACGCAGATTGCTGACCGTGACATAGCGGTGCCCAACCCGACAGCAGCAAGTCGCACACCCAGGAGGCCACCGACAAGTTCGGCCGCAGCAAGGACGAGCACGTCCACGGCGGCACCCACCAGTCCGTTGCCGGTATGTACCATTGTCTTCTTCCACGTCGCCATGTCCGCGCCCACTGACGCGTTGCAATAGACAAGACCAAGCACGCCCTCGGCATGGACAAGAAATAGATGTCGACCCATCGCAGAGGAGATACCCATGAAGGCGTGATGACCTTCGAACGACACAGCGATGGGGTGATGAGATTACGATGTGCCTAATTTGCAATGTGGCATTCTGAGATGTATTAATTATTGAGAAAGATGATCCAATGATACACCATTGATCCTTGATTGGCGACTTTGAATGCAACTTGTGACGATGTGACTGCGCTATATCGACTGAACCATGTAAGAAACGTATACGAACGAAAGTGTGTGTATTATCGGTTTGTGAACTCAACCTTATTTCACTATTCGTCGAAACTAACTCCGGTTTGCTTTTTGCCAACACTTTTCGTTCCAGGGAGATCCGGCCTCTCCACAATCCGTACTATTTCGTCGAACCATTATTGACCAGGTTGCGGTTTCCGAGCTATCCTTCCGCCATTACGGTTCCTATGGTACCACAGACAACAGACCATTTCAAGCCCAAGCAGAATTCATGACCATGATCAGGTTCCTGATTCATGAAGGTGGAAGGTGGAGAGCTGCATCCTTCCGTTCGTGGCCAACAAACTCGGGACACGAATCCCACCAAATTTCAGAGAAGGCTGGGTTAGTTTTAGATTTTCATGGAAACCAAGATAGATGTTGAAAAGGTAAGTATTTTTCCAATTCTATCACGATTTAGTTGCGAACAATAAATCATAAAACATTGAAATTCTCCGAAGTGGGGGGGTGGAGACTTGGTGTTTCAAATAAAGTGCCTCCGGGGGGGACGAAATTGAGTTACGTCTCTTGGCATTCTCCCAACCATTACCTCAGCAAGCTCAGGCCATTATGGTCATGCCTGAGGCAACGAACCGCGCTATACCTAATTGGTATGGTCCTCTACCAAATAGCCTGAGTTACCTCAGCAAGCTCAGGCCATTATGGTCATGCCTGAGGCAACGAACCGCGCTATACCTAATTGGTATGGTCCTCGACCAAATAGCCTGAGGATTCTGTCATTGATTTTTGGCCTGAATCGAGATCGTTTGTATGAGAGCAATTTAATCACTTCAACCTCGTTTTCCTCCACAACGAGCTATCATACAGTAAAATTGACACGTTCAATCGAATCCTCTATCGTTTCTTGATAACCCAGTGAAATTTGGACGATGTCAGATCGAATCTCCTCTCGGCGCAGCGTACAACTGAACCCAACGTCTCTAGAGAGCAGAGAATAGCTACGAACTGGTACTCGATCTGCGGTGGTTGGTTGACGATTCTGACGCAGTCTGGTTGCTTACATATCAGAGTTTTTTGCAAGACACAAGCATCGGGAGTGGAAAAAATTCAAATTCTAGATAGAGTATACCTTGCTGCACAGCCCAGTGAATTTAAGGGCAATTATAATAAGTCCCCGCGTTGTTATTGAAGAATATGCAAAAGTGAGGTTTCCAAAATCGTGAAAAACACATGAAAATTATCGATCTATCAGTGAGCGTCATTGACAGAATCCTCAGGCTATTTGTTCGAGAACTGCATTTACCGATTAGGTATAGTGTGGTTTGTTGCCTCAGGCACGACCACAATGGCCTGAGCTTGCTGAGGTAACCCAACCATCACCACCATCACAGGCAGGCCCAATTCGCTCAAAAACAGCATAATACCAAAAGTATACTCTTTTCCTAACTAAGCAACTATGAACTACTAGAGGTCTGTTTTGGTGAATTCTCCGCCGCGTTCTGGTTAAGATCGTGGGAACTGTGCATAGGGGAATGCCAAGAAAGGTAACTCAATTTCGTCCCCCCCGGAGGGTGTGATGCCTTAGGCATCAAGGTATATATGGCCTCATGGTCCAGGCTTTGCTGTTGTCTTGGCAACCGGGGTGTAAACAAATCCTGATGACTGGCCCTCAAAAATTCACGAGAGGTTGGTTAACCAGCCACATGAACAACCACGCCATTTTCATTTCACCACGCCGATAACACCACGACTACTGGACCACTGTCTCTCTCGCTCATGGAAAGTTAAGCTACATTCCTCTCTACTTCACAATTCTCCGCAAGTGACAATTCGAAACTTTCTGACCATCATCGCTCTCTTCGCAGGTTGTTGTGTACGACGAGTCCACCTCTTCATTCTTCACGGTAACCCATCTCGGGCTACCGCGGTCGTCCGAAGACGACATCGACATTCCTTCTTGTGACACTCACTCGAAGTACATTCCATACCTCCCATTCATTCTTCGACAAGCTTCTCTATCTCCTTCGATAGCCTAAGTTCGCCCATCCGAGCACAGCGGACTGCTGCATCTCTCCTAAACCCTCCCTCCCGGCCCTTCGGGAGCCGTTGGAGACATTCCAGACAAGAGAAGCACGCCTCCTGCTGATCCCGCCGGACGGCACCATAATTCAAAATGGCTGGAGCACGGTTTTCCGTGAGTCTGCAAAGTAAGCTCCACCCAATCCGCCCATCACCATGCACCAGGTAACTAACCCCCTCAGGACTCATCCCCTGGCTCGGCTACCACCACATCCTCATGCTCCTCATCGCTATCGCCATCATCCTCCTCTCCTTCCTCCTCGCCGGCTGCTCCTCCACCTCCCCCCTCATCCCCGGCATCTTCCTCCTCTCCCTCTACTACGAGAAATACACCCCCACCTACGATCCCGCCCAGGTCGAGCCCGGCGTCACCGCTGCCATCGCCAACATCGTCGGCCAGGCCCAGCTGGAGGTGCGGGTCGGGTACTTCGGTATCTGCGTGACGCCTGATGGTGGTGGCTTCCTGTGCGCGAACAACGCGACTGCGTTGGCACAGCAGATTACGATGGATCAGGATCCGTTGAATTTGGTGTGGGTGGCGAGCACGTTTAAAGACGCGGTGGTGTTCCCGTACCTGATGTGAGTCTCCCAACCATCCCCTCCTACTCCTATTTCTATCGAATGACATGTACTGACGGGAGCGTTTTCACAGCATCGTCGCCATCATCCTCGCCTTCATCGTCTTCGTCCTCCTCGCTACCTTCCCCGGCTGGCACTCCGAGCGCGACCAAGTCACCGGCTCCGACATCGACGTCAAGCCGTTCCCCTCCCGACCTGTTTCCCAAGTGGCCCTGGCGCTCATCTTCATCACGTCTATCTTCATCCTCGTGTCCGTGCTGTGGCAACACACCGCGTCGGTGGCGGCGGCGGTGATCGCGCAGGATTTCGGGAACGGGAACGTCAAGAGCGGGGTGGGAACATCGTCGATGGTGTTGGGGTGGTTTAGCTTTGCGTTGTTAGTCATCGTGACGATTGGGTTATTGGTGATGATTATTAGTATCGTGGTGTTGGATAAATTGACGGATGGGGCGTGAGGTGGATTTGACTGAGGTGGATAATTGATGAAGCGATCAGTTGTCAAGAATCCGTGGGGATGCAGTTATATATACACAGACCGAGGAATGAGAAAGACGAGACGCGACGCGGAATGGACGACAGGGAGCATGCATGGATTGGGAACATACCGTGCCTTGGTGCACATTGGCGAAATTGGGATGGAAAAGAAGGAATGGAATGCGGAATGCGTCGCCGCGATTGATCGGTGGACAGCAATTCCATTCTTACTCCGGGAATCAACCGGACTGCATGCGAAGGCGTTTCAGCGAAGGATGCTGGGCTTTTTGTCAATGTCGATGAGACGACGGCTGGAAGCCGGGAAGATGTATATAGCGACGCACACATAGAATTTGAGCGTTATCAACACCTTGCTATTCCCTACATATGATTGAGGCGAGATGGTTCGATATAGCGGAGTAAACAGGTCGTTCATCTTAAAAGATGAGTTGACTCCTGGCTGACCGTAACAAGTATCGTACACTATTCCATGTTCTATGTTATGTCCAATCTGGAGACTACAGTAAGTAAATATAGGGTATCTAAATCCCAATAATGTTCAGCCAAAGTAGCCTAGCACCGCTACTACCAACACCGCCGCTACTGCCACCCAATGGTCACGAACTCTAGATGTCGAAGCACTATTAGTATCTCCACCCGGGGTCTGGCTCGGGCTTGTAGCGTCCCCTGACGCTGAACTTGAGTTTCCAGGTATCGAAGTCAGGCTTCCAGGCCCAGAAGGCAAGGAACCTGGCAACGCCAACCCACTCGCATGAGGGACGAGATTGGCCTGAATGACCTGCAAAGCTGAAAGCTGGTGGCCAAGGTCGGAGCTTCCTCCAACGTTGCTGCCGGTGCCTGGAGTCCAAGAATAGGAGCAGAACCCATCCGCGTCGGGGCATGCGTTCGATGCAGCCCCCTGGGCCGAGCTCCTCAGGAGCGGCAGGATGGTTGATGCTGAGAATGGGGCATATTGCGCCGTCTGCGCCAGGTTCGAGGCGAAGATCCCTTTGTAGAAGCGATGGTCGATATTACAGGTTCCAAATGGTTCGCATGCCGCTTCGATCATGATACCGTCGTCGAAGAAGATTGAAGAACGCTCCATTAGCTTTTCGACTCGGGTCCGCCATTGCGGAGAGCCATTCGTGATGTTGTACATGATAGCACTCCCGTGAAGGAGAAGTCCAGAATTGACAGTCCACTCGATGTGATTTATCTCACTACAGTCAGATTGTAGTTTAGTACCATCGTAAACGGCACCATTTGGGCCAACAAGGCCGATCGTTTCTAGCCAGTCAAACGTCTTGCTAGCCCAATCAGAGTAGGTATCATTTCCGGTCACGCGTGCCAGCCTGGCCGCGAGTTGAAAGAAGCCGGCATTCGAACCAGCATTTTTGTAGTTGTAGCCGTTATTAAACGGGAATATTCCCCGCCGTAGACCTCCATTGCAGCTTTCCGTATCCCAACGCAGTACCTGCGTATCGAAGACGTTCGAGGCGAGGCGCACGTAGGGGATGGAGTTTGAAGGGCTTACGAAGTCTCGTTCAGCGGCAGTAAGTGCTGCTCGACCCCAGTAGAATTGGTCCTCGTTCATCTGCTAGGGTTAGAAGTACGTCCACCGTCTTTGGCGTGTTCTGCATATGCATTAGACATACCAGGGTGGCGGTCTGATTCAGAGGCATATAGGCATCCTCAGGTCCTATTTGCGCCTGGAGCGCCTGCGCAACAAGGTCATTATAGGAGGAGTCGCCCGTCAGATGCCAATAATCTACCAACGCATCCCATACAGCTCCGGCCGACCAGAAGTAGTATGGCGAGTTCCAAACCCCAATCGCATTCTCACTCTGGGTGCCGGGATAATCGGCAAGGACGCCTTTGGCTACCGACTTTGCGGCATCTTTGGTAGAATCTAAGCCAAATCAGCGGGATGCAAAATAGAGAGCCGGACGACGCGTACCAATGCTGTCCAGATCTAATGACAAGGCGTCCGTGGTCAAGGTAAGTGTTGCGAACGCAATCGCGCGGAAGAGACGCATGGTGACTCAGTACCAAGAAGTGAAGAGAGCGTAAACATTATTGAAAGGGTGAATTTCGTCCTCGAGGTTTGAAAAAAGTGCCAAAGGCTATGCCAGGTTCAAATCCTTGCTGTCCGAACATGGTTAACTAGTTAGTTAACTAACTAACTTAGTTAACTTAAGTTACACAGTAATTAACTTAGTTGGTTGTTCGATATTACTGGGGTAGGCAGGAGATCCACAGAAAATAATCGATGAGATATATGAGGTACCGTCATCGCACTGAAACATCCCATGCGCTGCCTAAGTCTCAAAGGCGTGTAATCCAAAACGCCACCAAAAGAGAGATACGACTCATACTATAGTCTATAGTAAGGGTGCAGACAGTATGTCTACTAATACTCCTGCCGAGGATCTGATATGCCTCAAGTCCTTTGATACCGTAATCGCCTCAAGAGCCATTTTCGAAAGAAATGAAATCCAGGGCTAGTGAAGCAATATTTATTAGTTCGCACAGTAACTAGTGTGGTAATCAGAAAAAGTATCTTGTATAGGTACACAACGATATCTGGTATTGAACTAAGATTTGTCTATTTCCCACTCTATTGTCATAAGTCTAACGTTCTAGGTTTCGTTTTACCGACGTGTTTGAACCGAGCCACGGTTATGTTGTATTTAGGCAGCAGTTCTCGCACCCAAGTTCAGCCGTTCCCATCGCATCAATAGCGCGGTCACCATTAAAAGCGCTCCAGCAGCGACGACGGCGCCAAATATCCGAGAAATAGTTTCAGCCACTGTATTAATAGCGAGATGAGCAAGTTCATCGTTCCCGGATCTGAAGACCGCAGACTGGGTGCCCGCCAGCGCGGAGCGAATAGCATCCTCGGGTAAATCGTAACTGCCCAATGCATCCCTCAAGGCAAGAAAGCCTAGGTTCTGAAACAAACAACCTACAATCGATAATCCTATCGAGGCTGCTCCGGGTTGAGCGACATTCATGTATCTGATCGCATTGTACTTGTCGTTGTCATCCACCTTGACTGCTGCGACCGCGTACGCATTTTGGAAGGCCAGCCCCGTACCAGCGGCGAGGAGAACTTCGGCACCGTATATCCGTGCAACGCTTGTTGAAGGATCCGCAGTGAATAGTAATATACCGCCAGTCAGAATGAACGCCCCGCCAGCGAAGTACAATGCCGCGTACCGGCCAAATTTTTGAAGGAGTGCCCCAGAGACCATCATAAAGAAGATATTGATGAAAATGAAGGGCAGCAGTCGCACAGCGGACGTGAGTGCGGAGTCGCCACGCGTGAACTGGAAGTAAAGAGGGATATAGTAGATCGTGATGGGACTAGCAGCGCACGCCGATGTAGCTATGAATAGAAGGACGAGGGTTCTCGATTTGAGGAAATGGACGGGAAAGATCCGATTCTCCTTCGTGGTGAAGATGGTCCAGCCTTGTTGGATGATGAAGAGTACGAGGACCACGCCCCACACAGTCCAGACCGCAATCGAGAACCCGGAATTCCATGGATATGTCGAGCCGGAAAATGTGAGAACGACTTGGAATAGGACAAAGACGCCTGCATTGAGGATAGCACCGACCCAGTCGACCTGTTTTAGCTTCGCCATGACCGACTCCATGGGCCGAGGGTTTTTGGACGGGAATGCGAAGAAGTATACTGGGCTCAAAACCCCAGCGAGGGGCAAGTTAATGTAAAATGCCTACCACGGTTAGTGAGGATAGAGCTTTCGAACAACAAACTAACCCATCGCCATGTTGCACTACTGTCCGAAAACGCTCCGCCAATGACGGGGCCGAGGATGGCGCCTACTCCCCAAGACAAGCCAATCGAAGCATTATAAAGAGGAGCTTCGGATGGGGTGGCGAAGGCAGAGATATAATTGAGGGCACTGGTGGCTGTGTCAGTGTCTGATCTATGTCCGATCATCATGGCTTCATTACCCGATATACATCCCCGCGCCCCCTATACCGGCGATGACGCGTCCAATAATCAGGGCGGTAGTGGTTGGAGCCGCCCCGCAAATTGCGCTCCCAACTTCGAACAGGAAGATGAAGCTCAGGATCAACACTTTGATATCGAACAGAGCAAAGAGTGTCCCGACTAGAAGGATGACTGCGACTGAACCCATTGGGAAACCAATTCCGATCCAGGGCAATTTTTCAATTTCGCCCAGTGTTTCGTACACCGGTCCTTGGACAGCGGCCGCGATCGTAGTATCCAAGCCTATGTGTGTCAGCGAGCAAAACCACACCCTTGAGGACCACGTACCGAAAAGGAGGCCTCCGAGATAGATTCCTATCATGGTTAGGATCCATCGCCATTGGGAAATATTTTCCCGCGGGTGCGGTGCTAAATCCGATTTCTCTCGAGGTTGAGCGCCTTCGAGATCGCTCGGTGGGGTTACCACCCCCTCTTTAGAGGGAGAGCTTGTTAGAGTCACGGACATGAGAAACAGCAAGATAGACGAAGGATGGTTGAGTGATTGGCTTAGATAGTCAAAACAGTGGCTCAGAGTAAATAGAAGTAGTTGAGACGACGGATCCGCTTGCAAGACTGAAAGCACTGGTAAGAGACATATTATGCATTGCAATTATATTCCGTATTCTACCCACCGCAACGCGTTCTAGGACGAGTCGGCATCGTGGTTGTCCCGTAAGAGACGTTATCAAGATGAGCAATTGACCTGAACCGAAAACGTACGCATGGTTTACTGATCTATCCGTGCTGCGCTTAAGATCAACGGCGCAACTATTATTATTCTACGCTGGCATTGACGGTGGAGAAAGTTGATTCTGTGAGCGGAGTAGGTCGGACTCGGTCCCGAACACGACTGAATTTAGACGGCTCACGTGTGGAGGCTGAAATACGACGTAGTACGTCGTCGGACTCGGGCAAACTTCCCCCCGTCCTTATCTCCGGATTGGGGAATTTGTATCTCCTTTTTCGAGCATTTCTAACTCCGAAGAGAAATGAAGCTGCCTACGAACGTATGGAATACATCATTATTAATTATCCTCGAATCCAAGTCAAAATTACGGGTTCTCCCGTGAGAAGATTTTGCAGTCAAAGCATTGTGGTTGGTGCCATCATTCAGTCAGGGTCTCTTTAATTAAATGTATCATTGAATGGCAACATGATCGTGCATTCTCGGTGGACGCTCTCTTCAAAGTCAACTACACACATCGTTTTGTCTCGCCCTATCCATTCAAACGCGTCGTCTTCTCGCTCAGCATAGCGCTCCTGGAAAGCTCTTTCCCAGATCGCCTAAGATCTTACCATTTACATCCAGCGTCGTATGTATCGCCTTTTGCCGGGTGCAACCCGGATTGATTATTGTATTCGATCCGGAGTAACGTATCCTCTGGAGTCAGGGTCAGAGCTTGTTCTGTACGCGTGACAATCAACTTACTGCTGGGCGCACATATCGGCCAATCCAGTTCGAGAAGTCCCGCTGTAGGGTCTTTGGAAAATGCTGCCCAGGCCTGCCTTATGACTTTGGAGGTAGCCTCTTGTTCAGGTATATTGGGTGAAGCTCCTGTCTTACGCTCCGTTTGTCACAGTCCCACGATGGCGATGGTTCCAGATAGGAGGCCATGTTGTGGTGGTTTCTGTGGAATGTTTGCATTCCACCCACCACGGATATTTCTATCTCATTCTTCTTACCTCTCCCTCTTTCCTTTCTTTCTTTTTAGCTTGATTCTAACGAATCAACCTGTTCAAATTGGTCACTGAGTGATCCAAGGTGTCTTCGTTATACAACCTGTTTATCCACTCCATGTCTACCAGTGATTATTATCCTATAGGAGATTGCATAAGGATGCAATGTGTGAGATACTTTAACTTCATTATAATTGGTCTAGTTTTCTGGGTTCGTATTAATCTATCTATTTATTTCTATTTAGATCAGTCTCTCTCCCAATTCAATTTCAAATGTGCGTTGATTGTGTTCCATTAGGCCGATCCAGCCCTTAAGGCCTTTGCAGCGACACCATGCCAATCAGAGCTCCATCTTCAACGGGAATTGAAAGTTCGATTCCGTGGAATGGAAAATCCTTCTCGCCTCATGAGTCTGAGCTCTACTGAGACTCAGGAGCATAAGGAGTCTCAAAAGGTACCTCGGCCTGGGGGTAATGCGAGCCAAATGTCGTCGCTCCCCTGTTGTCCAATCGATGATAGCAGAGTGCGAAGCTACGCGGTTCTATTCTTCACCTTAGCCACACTGTTACCACTTAGATCTTGATAGAGCTGAACCAACATCCCAAATAACCACAGTCCCGGGAGCCCACCTAACGCGAGCCTGATAGTCAATACCACGGCTAATATGGTTGTATAAGAAGTTCAAGAGCGCCTCGCTCTCTTCGTTCTTAAACCCGACGATACTTCGGGTAACTTTATGGTAATTAGCAAAGGCTTAAGCGGTGGTATATGATGACTTACAAACGCTGTTTACATATAAGGCTTTCTGGCCAGTTGCCGGGTGAGTGCGCACGATAGGATGCTCCGAAGTAATAGGTTCTCGTCTTACTACTCCACCCAGTTTCCTACTAAACTCGGATTGTTCGACTCCAGAATGGACCGCCTTAAGTCCATGCAAGCGATCCTTTAGGAGGGGCGACAATCGATTGTACGCCTCGACCTGGTTGACAAATGCAGTGTCACCACCAACTTGTGGAACATCCAAGGCGTATAAAAATGTGGTGCCTAGTGGCTGCTTCTCGTATGAGACGTCGGAGTGCCATGAGACACTACTAGTCCGTTTGGCCAATAATGAGTCAAATCGCCCGAATTCCCATTTCGATGCACCATATGGAGCTCAGGATAACCCTCGGGGCTTCCGCTAGTTGGATGGATGTGATGACGGCCGAAATAGCCTCCAAAGTCGAGGGCGTCCTGGATTGGGAGGTCGGTAAGGTCCTAGTCGCGGAAGGCGACAACCTTTCGCTGGGCAACGAGCAAGGCGAGCTGGTCTTTACCAGCGTCGCTGAGCTTGCTGAGCTGGACCCCAGTGACCTCTGATCCCGTGGTGGGAGTGAGATGCTGGAGCTTGGAGCCTTCAGTTAGAAGGTCCTTAAAGCCTGGATCCGCCCCTTTGCCGTGCTCGATATGCTCGAATGGCTGGAGGGGTTCGTATTTCTGGCTATGGTCCCAGATTGGCAGATAATGCGGGGACTATGCTATCGTTAGTCCACGTCTACAGCAACTGGAGTGTGACAATATACACTCGCTGTGACCCTATCACCCTCTTCGTCAATTGCCCTTCGAACTCTGGGCTTCTCCTTAATGGGTTGAGGATTGGCCTGTACGGAGATGGGAATATTTTCCGCTTGGTAGATGTGACCGTGGCCATTTTCTGGTCAATAGAAGGCGATGATCTAGGTGGTCTCAGTCTCTGGCAATGGATTAAAAGAATAGCCGAGCCTAGATCCTCTATCAATCAATAGCCAAGTCACGAGCTACCTGGAATAAATACTCCATAGCCTTCGAAACAATCAACATGATAATGCGTCGACATCGGATATAACGGCACCAATAGGGTTTCAAAGTATGGTCATTTGACAACCCGTTATGGATTGACTCGCAGGTTGCTCTAATGGTTCACCATCTAACTTTGGTGTCATCCTTTAACACGATGGCGTATGAGTTGCACAAGATTCCCTCATTTGAACAGACCAATTGGCAAGTCTTCCAAGACAGAGCAGGGTCGTAATCTCATACACTACAGATCCAGTTATCCGAAGACACTGTTCGGTGTACTTGCTGATGCATAGATGCATAGATGCATATTTTAAACTGGTGGATGCTTTAATTGCGCGATCGACACCTCGAGAATTGCAGGAATCCCAACCCTTTCTACTCACAGTTAAGACAGAGCGATCCCAAGTGTACGACATTTATCAGCTCATCATCATACTAAAATAATCGTCTCAACGATTTGTCCCCTGGTCCTTGGCAAGCGGTCCAGTGCTGTAATGCTGATTCTATTAAGGATCGATGGACTGTGAACGCAGATTGCGTTATGTCGACCATGAAATGATACAATCAAGGCGTCGTGGGGGATGATTACCCATCTTTCCCCTATATGCTCCGCGTTCAGGGTATACGGCAAGGTCTCTATAACGTGAAATCAAGGAGAGAATTCGAAAGTAATGAGGTGAAGTAGACTTCTTAATAATATCAGGATGTCGGATCATAACTCTGCGGTGTCAGAGAAGGCTGAAGTGGTGATGGGGCTGGACACAGCAGGGACTGGAGTTTGTCTACCGTACCGTACAGGTACATGCCTTAAGGAGCAATTTCATGCCTTAGGCCGTTATCAGTGGTTCAACAGCACGGTTGGGAGATGAACCGGTATCCAGTGCAGGGATTCAAACCCCCTTCCGAGTGGCTCACCATCGCGAGTTGCATGCGTAATTCCAGCTGGGGTTGGACTGGGCAGGCCGCATCACACTGCATTCAGGCTGGTAATACTGCCTGTAGAGTGAGGTCCTCTGCGGTGGATGAAAGCCCAGATAATACCCCTGTCTAAATTACCTTGGCACTGTGACAACCAAACGCAGGGGCCCAGACTTCATCTTCTGAGTACATTTCTACTAGTTATGCGTATATCCCCCGTGCATAGTAGAAGAGGTAGAACTTAGAAGAGAACGACCTTGGCTATAATCGTAGATCATGACTTCAGTAAGCTAATTGATCACATCATACTCACTCCGGATGTCATATTGTTCCTAGTTACTGTGCGTAGGAAGAAAGAGCATATCACTCCGGCGTTCGATACTAGCGCATCATTTCTTAAGTATTATGCATCAATGAGACGATAGAAGAGATGGAATTTGATCTGCATCTCGGGGAAATGGGTGCTGAAAACCTATCAATCACCTCATATTTGCAATAAATGTTATGTCATTTCAAGTTCTCGTCGGAAGGAAGATGGGGGTACACGTTGCTTACTATCGTTGCTACATCAGTGTTTATAGAGCCTCATTAACGCTGTGAAAATTTCGAGAAGCGCATTTTATCCTTCTTTTCTTACCCTGATCCATCTACTTAGAAAAATTGGAACAGACCCCTATTCCTACCTGCTCTACAACAGCATGACAGACCAACCCCACAAGGACAAATCGGAAGAGAGGTCGGAAGAGAGGTCGGACGATAGTTCTAGACCATCGTTCGAACAGATTGCCGTAGGACCTACGGTGACGAAAGTTGTCTTGGACGATGCAAAGCTGGTGACAGCAAAAGGCAACATTATCACCAAGGACGGAGCTATCGTGCGCACTGGAGATGATGATTTGGACAATTCGGCCAATCCCTTTGCGGATCCCCAGGTTCGAGACTACTTCATTGGTGTCTATGAGGAAGCAAAATACGAGTGTCGACATATCTTCGACGCGGCTGCTACATGGACAGAAGAAGAGGAGCGGAAGATTGTTAGGAGACTCGACTGGCATGGTATGTACACTACCTACGTATCTAGGGATTCGACTGACTATTATTTATAATAGTTTGCTTATGGGCATGTATCATGTTCTTCAGTCTACAGATTGATCGTGGAAATCTTAGTCAAGCCGTTTCGGGAACTTTCTTAACGGATCTTCACCTTAATACAAACGGTGGGTAGGCCAACCCTTGCCTTTCAAATGATATCTGACTTAGAGCATTAGATTACAATCTTGGAAATATCGTGTTTAAGGTGTCGTTCCTCTTGGCCGAGTTACCCTCTCAATTAATCTCAAAAAAGTTTGGCCCAGACCGCTGGATTCCTACCCAAATGGTTTTATGGTCCATCGTCGCTATGGCACAAGCGGGGCTTCAAGGCAAACCCGAATTTCTTGCAACTCGTTCTCTGCTTGGAATGCTTGAGGTACATTAGCTGGTTTCTATAACGCTTCCCTACTGATTGGATCAAATTTAGGGCGGCTTTATTCCGGATCTGGTACTTTGGCTCTCCTACTTCTACACCAGCCGGGAGCTCCCTATCAGGTTGAGTTTCTTCTGGACAGCCTTGAGCATCACGGGTATCATTGCTTCGCTGCTTGCCTATGGAATCTTCCATCTCGAAGGCCACCATGGTCTTGCAGGCTGGAGGTAGAGTTCCATTTGCTTCATTCTTGGATGATGATTGACACGATTTTAGGTGGATCTTCTTAATTGAAGGAGCGATGACACTTGCTATTGGCATTGTGTCTTTCTTCTTAATGCCGGCATCTGCGGCCCAGACTAAGACGTGGTTTCGACCTAAGGGATGGTTTACTGATCGCGAACTTACCATAGTAGTGAACAGAGTGCTACGAGACGATCCCCGCAAAGGTGACTTAAACCTATATTTCGAGGGGAGCCGAGACTGATCTATTGTAATAGGAGATATGCATAATCGACAGGCAATTACCCCAAGTCGACTATGGTCTGCACTGAAAGATTATGATCTCTGGCCGGTAAGTATCTCCTTCACCGGGACACCAGCGGATGCTAACTGTGGATCAAGCTTTATATGATCGGCCTTATCTGCTATGTTCCAGCAGCGCCACCTGCTGCCTATCTTACGCAAATTCTTCGGAATCTTGGGTTCAGCACGGTACATATTCTCCCTCACTGACGTTCTACCAGCTAATATATTTAGTTCAACACCAACCTTCTTACCATCCCATCTTCAGTGACTCATATGATCACTCTTCTGAGCGTTACCTGGTTAAGCGAAAGAATTAATCAACGCGCTTATCTCGCCATGCTACAGGATGTATGGACCCTTCCTTGCATCATTGCTCTCAGATTTTGGCCTGGTCTTATGAAACAACAATGGGCAACATATGGTCTACTTGTGACGTTGCTAAGCTATCCATATTGCCATGCTATTAACGTGTAAGAGCCATTTAATATCCCCCACTGTTAAATAGGTGCAAACTCGCGACTGGAGCTGATGACTTTCGGCATTTGTAGGGCCTGGGTGTCGAGGAACTCGAACAACGTTGCCTCTCGTAGCGTATCTGCCGCACTATTCAATAGTAAGCTACGTCCCTTTCGGCTTCAAGTACCACCTGACCTAACGACTCCGTACCAGTGAATGTCCAACTTGGCGGCATCATCTCGTCGAACATCTATCGTGACGATGACAAGCCGTTGTATAGGCGAGGCAACCAAGTCTTGATTGGAATCAACGTACTGAGCATATGTCTGTTTCTCTTCGCAAAAGTATACTACGTCACGAAGAATAAAATTCGTGATCGCAAATGGAATGCGATGACTCCTGAGGTGCGTATTCCGGGTCTGGCTTCCTGGATGCTGTCTATTCAAGTCAAGACTTCGTGCCGAGTGCTGACTATCACCTTAGGAGCGCATTGACTACACATACAATACTACGGATACTGCAAGTCGACGACTCGACTTCCGATTTGCACATTGAGACTCAACGTCTGATATATCGAACTCACTTGTCCGCATGAAAGCGCCAGCCCGTGCAGCAAAGTGGAACTACAGACTGTCTGACAAGAACTCGATTAACCTTACCCGTAGGAATCAACGTCATTCATTGGTTCCAAACGATATCGCTTTGATCACCATCTCCTGTTGATGTCGAAACATTTCTTGAAAAAATCCCTTCATATCATAGCGATGCTTCCTCTCCTGGATAGACATTACAATACATCTGTGGTTCCAAAGCAGGGGCTTATCTACAGGATAGTTCCTATTATTGAACATACCAACAAATAGGATGTAATCTTCAAACGAATCGACTTCCAAGTGTACGGCTGAGTGAAAATCGCTGATTGCAATAGCATTCCAATTTGACTTTTGGACTAATTATTGAGATACAAAGCTGGTAGACAGTACACCCTAATCTACGTCGAATCTTGTCTTCACCTTTTCCCTCTTCTTCATTACCATTACGTACATGGACGGAAGAATTCGAAGCAATAGTAGCTGTCCTGTGTATGCTAATATTATTTGATGGAATAAGATGGTTCGAAATAGGTTGTACCGGCTATAGAGTAAAGCGCGATCAGAGAACAGGAATGGCTGTTAAGAAGCTCCACTTGTATAGAGTCTTCAAGAACGCGGATATGGTATCGTTTAATTCGCCAATTATCGGCCTGAGCTGATGCATTCGCCCGAGTCATCTCGGCCTGATCAACAATTTCATCTACTAATAACGTGGCAAGATGATGTACCACGGCAAGACGGATTCATTCTTCGGTTGTTTCCGAAGACCATAATATTAGATCATAATATTACATGCCCTGGTGTCGACGGGTCTCGGCAGGAAAGGACGGCGGACGAAGGCAAACACACGAGTGGTAGAACGCCAGCCATTGGGAGCTGTCCCTCTGTTCCACTCCTGCTGGATTATCTATAAGCTGGCTCGTTCTCATGTATGTAGTATCAACTGCACGGCTTTGGAAGTATCAAGTAAACCTCGCTACAATTGAATATGCCTTCCAGTTATTGTAGCGTCTCCCCGTGGAGGGGGAAGCTGACGCTACACCGGAATGGGACTAGCGTCATTCACCATCGCTCTTCCACTGAACTGACTGATGCTGCAAAACTCGGCTTTTTACAACACTTTCCCTGCTCCAGGTATGACATGCAGAGAAAAACTGTCCTGAATTTTACATAAACCACGAGGGGGCCCATTCAGGGCCATCGAATGCGACTTGATCGCGGTAAAGATCCAACATCTGCTCGTTTCCACCAAGTTCGTCCCTGAAATTGGAAATAAGAGCACAGCGCCACTCCAATAACAGAGAGTCGGCAATGCTTGATAAAGGTCCATGCTCTTCTACCCTGGGAAGCAGGAACATCTATATCCAGGATTTAGTCTGCCAAGAAATCGGAGACGCAGTTTTCAGTATGACCCTATATATCGTTTCTGATAATTTCTCCATTTAGCAGATGTTGAGTCGAGGCCCAGACTGACACATGAAAATGGGTTGTCTTTGGTACCGATGCGGCAGCCATACCCACAAACATTGGTAGTAATTGGAAAAGAATCTTTTCGGGACTGGATGCCACGACTGCTCAAGTCTCTCAGGATACGGATCGTCACAGGTTTTTGGCTTGGGTTCCCATAGCCATCATAACCATAGTCGTGAAGCACGGAGTATTTGTGTGGCTTCCGGAGAATGGTATTACACCGCCCTTCACCAAGGGTATTGATCCTTGGGTGTTTGAGATACTCTCTGCTAAGCAGAATTTGGTGCCCCTTTCTTTAAAATCAACTGCTCGGACCTTAGCATCCTGAGGGAGCGTCCCAATATAAGTAGGCTTTGGAGACCGGGGTTATGACGGATGAGCCTCATTTTCATCCCACACTCGTAATCTTCTCGAAATATCCAAGCTCTTTCCCAGAATTGATCACTAACGATGAAAAATAAGAGGTCTAGCAACCTGAACTTTGAGGTTTGCTGTCGGGCAAAGTCACCGTTCATGAAACGCGCAAGGAGATTCATCTCTTGTTAGGTTTGGATATTAGCCGCAAGGAACCTACCAGCGTACCGACAGTTCTTATATACGAAATCCATTGAATTGACGGCAGATTTTAACTTGGTTTCATCGTTTTGGTTGATGGAAAGATGGTCGACCTAAAAAGGTATCATCTCTCCGGTGTTTTCGATGAAATCTATGATCCCGTTAGTAACAATATTGCGAACCTTAGTGCGTTCCCCTCTCTCGAGTGAGTATACCTCTTTGGAGATATTTTCGCCTGGAGATGGACGCCAAGGATAAGAGACGGCAACATAATTTGCTTTCGCATTCGGAAGCATCTAAAGTGGTTTTCCGTAACGCCCTCCTCCGATATACATGAAAGCATTCAATCTTCTGGAAAAGTCATGAAACTTCCAATTTGATCCGTTTTGGTCTTTAAACGTCTCAATGATCCAATGATTCAGGGACCTCCACGTTCGTTTCGGATTGCTTGAAGCAAAGGCTATTTTTGATCCTGCGCCATCTTAGTGTAACCTCTTTTGGTTGAGCTTATGCCAAATTAGAACTGAAGTAATTAGTTATAACTAGTTAGGATCCCTGATCTGTCAAATGTAACCAACTAAGCTAAATCCCCAAAAAGGGACGCCCCTACTAGGAGGCTAGTAGAAGGGCAGATATAGCTAAGGTAATTTTCCTGTGACATGATCTATCCATAGTAAGACGTTCCGCGCAAACACTAGGAAGGAAGACCAATAAGTTGAGCACTCGGCACATTGGTGACCCGCCGACCCCCATAAACGAGAGTATTGCACCCAGAGCTCTAAGTTAAGCGTGTTCGAGTTAGTAGTTAGTTAACAAAATTGGGCATCATTAGTATGTACTTTAATCTCCGAATCATTTGGCAGTACTACGATATCGGCGAGACACGTGACCGGTTCCAGCCACCTGTTTGTCACAGAATATCTGTGTTTCTTGGCGTTTCCCCACGGCTTCATTCCGTATTCGATTCGATAACCCTATTCTTTCCCTTTTTAGGGAATAGATCACCATTTTAAACCATATAAAATAGCTGCAGGAACAGCCTGTTTTCGTAGGATCTGGCTCTTCAGGATCAAGTTCAATTTATCTACGCTCTTTTGGAATCTAACGGGGTTTTCCCACCGTGTCGCTGCATTAATCACCTGATTGAGCGAAACCGCTATTTATCTCACAAAAGGGACATCCTGTTGCGAAAGTACTTGTGCTCAGAGTCCTTGCTTTTGACTGATACGTTTTGAATCGATCGCAGTGGTAGTAATATCGTGTTTTGATAGTTATTGGTTTTGTGAGGGTAGCTCTGTTTGACTACGAAGTCGTAGCCATGCTGCATGCCATGGCTCTTAAGAGCGTTATAGGCTTCTTCATAGGAGGTGTAAAGACAATCCGGAGGGGGTATAATATCCTCCATACTTGGTGCTTGTCATAGACCGACAGGTACTCAATTATAGTAAGTAGTTATTCTGGTATTGATAATCTGAATGAGACCTCGAAAGGTTACCAAGGAGTAGAAGGTCTTATAATGCGTTGCGAACGCGTTGCGAACGCGTCGCGAGACTGCTTTGGGAAATTATGCGCTAGATTAAATTGGGCGATTAATTTCTATTGTTACTGGCGTTAGGGACAAATCTCATATCATATTGGGGGAAAATCTCAAAATGTTTGGGACAAATCTCACCAGCCTTTTTGAATCGATTCTGAAACTATTCTGATTCTATTCCCTACGTCCCAGACCTAGGTAGAGTTCTTGCTCTTTCTGATCATTCTCAAGTTTCTTTGCGCGGAGCGTCTCTTTCTTCAATTCTAGCTCAATCCGCCTCTCTTCTAGCTGTAACTCTCTTTCCTGTTGCTGAAGCTGCGATTCTCGAACCTCATGTGTCTGACGAATAGATTGCTGCGTGGCAACTTGACGAAGAGAGGGAGGTCTGTAATATATTAGTAAAATATTCCGAATATATTCCGAGTGAATCTATACCTGAGTGAACTTCTACGATTCCGTTCCGTTGAAGTAGATGTTGATCGAGATAGTCGTCTACGGATAGGAGCTGATTCCTGGGATGATACTGTTGAGTCAAGGTCGTCGTCCCAACGTCGTCGTCGCCGAGATCCTAAAATATTGATCAACTAACTATAACAAAATGAATAACTAGTTAGTTAGTCATAAAGTAATCAAACTTACGATCACGACGTATAACCTCCTGATATCTCTGAGATAGAGACATATTACGATACGTATGGGGCATACCGTATTCTTGTCGATTATCTCGTCTTTTTAAATCATACTGATCGAGAAGGAGAGCGCTTTTGGAGTTAGTAATATATTCCTAAAATATTCAGAATCTCTTACTAATATATTGCTCTCATCAGAGGTAGCTTACGCCTAAATGAATTACTCTTAAAATGAGTCTGCTGGACAGCGTTCGTATGATTTCGGGTTCGATCCCACAATTGAGGCGGAATCAAGGAGCAGTACTTATTAATTCCAGACGCAATCACAGCTCTCTTCTTGTGCTTTGCCCACTCTCGGACTTTTGCGGAGGACTCTGGGTGACCTAAATGTTTTAGAATATATTCAATATACATTATGAATACAATTACTTACTCATAAGCTCTTCACAAAGATCATAGTAGTCTTCTTCAGATCGACAGCGGGCTAACTCTCCCATTCTTGAATGTATTGATGTTGTTGAACGATTTGATGTCCCGGCGGCGCGATCAATAGACCGTTGAAAGTGGATTTGACAGAAGATTACCGTATTCTGAACCTGCCACTCCCAGGAACGGGATTCGGAATCAAGAGTCGCAAGATATTGCCCAAACCCTAATATATTAGTAATACTTTTTGAATAGCTTCCGAATATATTTCGAACCTTCAAGTTGACCAAGTTCCATATCGACGACAACAGTACCGAATCCTCTCCCATGGAGATATTGCCAACAGACTTCTCGTTCTAGCCGAGAAGAGATTAAAGTAAAGAGGGCTTGAAATGCCTTTTGATAGCAGAGGCTACTTTTACCGTTGACGAAAATCCGCGCGAAGGTAAACGCTATAAACGTTAGAATATATTACGAATATGTTCCGAATATTTTATACTCTTCTCAAGTTCGGGGACAAACGCCGCGAGTACAATCTCGTTGATCGAACTCTCGCGAACCCGCTGAAATCCCATATCAATTTCAAATGATTCTCTATTAAGAAGAGCCTCCGCCTGCTCTTTGAAGAAACAGGCAATAAGGAGATTCTCTCCATCGAAAAAACATTCTTGAATATACTGATTTATATTAGCAATAATAAATTCATAATAGTTTCACAGCGTGCTACCTGGTCAGGTTTTCCTCCTTGCTTTGAGTACTCGTGCTCGACCGCAGCAACGGACTCTCCTAATGGATATGATAGGAGTCTTTGCTTCTGAAGCAATGCGCTTACTTTATCAAGGTTTGTAAAGCTCCTATGAACATCAGGCAGAGAAGTCCCTTGATATTGGGTACAGAAGGCTCGCATTTGCGGATGCTTCAGAAGGCCGGCTGTGAAAGTAAAATATTAGTAATGTATTCGAAATAGTTTTGTAAGATCTTACCAAGTGTGAGTGAAGGGTTATTGATTCTCTGAATGACCTGAAGGATTTGCTCAAGGTACTGCTGCGGTGTTCTCGTTGGTGGTGGTGGAGGATGACTATGCGTTCCACTTGATACCCATACTAGATATGGAGTTCTATCCATATCGAGTGGTTGGAAGACGGTAAAAAGGACCTGGCAAGGCAAAGACACAAGTTTCCCTTGACCCTGGGTATGATCCACGCCTAAAATATTTAGAAGATATTCGGAATGTGTTCTAATAATATTCATACCACATGTTTTCGCTCGACTATTCTGCTGCTTTAGTATAGTACAGACCTCGGACGTAGTATCTTGTACTCCGCTATTGAAGACGGTCTGTAGAAACTCGATCTCAGGGTAGAGTTGTCCTGGTACCAGTTTCATGAAATGATTTGATCCTGGCGTAGAATTTCTACAAGCAACGTAGAAATTAGGAACTCCAGAAACAGTCTAAGTATGTTAGAATTTATTCGGAATACAATAAAGAAGCGAAAACCCTGGAATGACCTACCACCTGGTTGCTTTGAAAGATATGAGGATTACAGGAATAATCCTGTATATCCTTACATGCTTTTTCTTTTGCAAATACAGCTTGTATGGATTGAAAGAAGCTACTATCGTTAATAAACCAGGAATATATTCTAAATGTATTCAGAATTCATTATCACCTGTTTGCGTTCCGCTTAACACTTGAAATCTTATGTTCCTGACGAATTTCTTGTACTCTCGTCCAGTCGGGCTCTTGAACACTAGTATGATGCATTTCATAGAGCTCAGGCGCGAGAAACTCGCACGCCTTGACTCCTGTGCATCGATAACTGATACGGTAGCATCTTACATTATCGAGTATTCGAGCTTTGGATTCATGTTTCGACCACTTGAGCGCAGATGAATATTGAACCTGTAAAATATTAGTAATATATTCGGAATATATATTAAGTTCATACCGTATCAAGCTGATTCGGTCGATTCACCAAGTTGATTCCTGATAAATTCACGATATACGCCACGCCATCATCAGATGTATCTGGATAGTCAGGTAGACATGGAGCATGTATTACCTTTCTTACTATAATCTCATGACTTTGGTAATCAGAGATTATAATAGGATCATCTTCAGGCGGGAGAGAGGGACGCGACTAATATATTAGTATAATATTCAGAAAATATTAGAAAACCAAGCGCACCGAATCTTCTGTAAAAGTGTCTGAATCAAGTTCGGGATAAACGTCGCCTTCGACATCGTCTATTGTCGACCACGAGGTAGAAAATCTGACTGAAGGAAATTGACTCATTTATCGGGAATATATTCGTAATATATTTCTGGTTGTTGATCTTTAGAATGTTTTTTATGAGGGGCAATGGGGGGCTAGAGCTCAGATGAGAAAGATATATATTATCCGGTTTCAGATCACGTGGACACGTGCTCTCAGCTGAGCACACAGACCATCTCAGATGACCTGTAACCACCACTGGTGACCTGGTGAACTGGGTCCTGGTATCCGTCCATCCGTCCTTGGTGTCAACACCCCCAGGGCTCCCTCCCATCAACACTCTCTCAGCCATTTCATCCATCTGTTTTATACTCCGTTTTACACGAACCACCCAGGATCTCCTTTGCTTATGTTCTAACTTCTACCGGTCTCGACATAGTGATTTTTGGGAGCAACCAGAATCCATTGGTCAAGCTATGGTCTATGGATGAATACGGAATACGCCCGAAGCTGCGCCGCAATCCATAGAGGTCGATTGAGAGGAACAACTATACAATTGATTGCTATTCAATATATATGTCCCACAGATGCTAACATCTTCAATTTCGTTTTGCGGCGTGGTGCCTCTCTTCCTCTATGGGGTTTGTACTGG
This sequence comes from Eremomyces bilateralis CBS 781.70, assembly GCF_010015585.1. NCBI lineage: Eukaryota > Fungi > Ascomycota > Dothideomycetes > Eremomycetales > Eremomycetaceae > Eremomyces > Eremomyces bilateralis. The sequence continues at coordinate 391,082 of NW_022985080.1, forward strand.
AAGAACAATTTTCAATTTACGACCGAATCCTGTTGGCACAACGTATCCCACCGCGAAATGCTCCTTGCTATTGTTTATGCGGGCAGTGGAGCTAGAACTCTACAAATGTTGGAGGAAGATACATAACATGCAAGGTATGAGATTCTCACGGCAGAATTAGGGAGACCGCACCCTCAATGTGACAAGGTGAATATATTCCGTAAGTAGCGATGTTTTTTCGCGATGTCGGCTACAATTGACGATACATGGTTGATGGTTCTGTACCATAAGACTCGATGGGGTGGATTGTGGCTCCCAATCGCTTTCTCTCCCCAGCAGTTGTTCTCAATCGGGTCTGAATATCATCTTTAGTTGTTATTCATTTGCTCAGATGTGTACTTCTTATTCTAAAAGCTATACATTCACTCGAGTTGTTACGCCTCCACCATGTTACTCAAAAGGCCCGTCTTTCAGCTCAGTCTTGTTGGACTATTAGGCCTCCAAATCCTTACCTGCCAAGCAAAATACATGAAATCTTCACAGCATGGCTTCTCCTTTCAAAAGAATAGTTACCCGAGACTTGATACCAAGCTCCAGGTGTGTCTTGGCGTGTCCTGGCTACGAACATGTGCATCCGTTCAATACTCCCAAGGAAATCCTGAATCCAGGGAGTGGAAGCCTGCAGTGTGGATGTACCAATATTCTTCGTGAGCTGAGTCAGTTAGAGGAGCGGGCTCCTCTGGTGGAGGGGATCGACGCGATGGACGTCTCGACCCAGGCTTTGTACAGAGCTGTGTCTGTTGCTTGCGGGACGTCTTCGTTTCATGTTTTGTGATTGTGTTCCTTCCACTCCATGAAGATTTCCATTCCAGCATCATCTCCTAAAAAACGAAAAAGGCATCTTATTCTCATACAGGAAATGCTATACGAAAATCCGTCCGCACTACCAACATCAATCACTGTTTTCCCCCAATTTCTCTAAGACCAAGTTCAGGTTCTCGCGAGTGAGCAGCGTATTCGGATGGTCGTCTCCCAACGTTTTCTCATTCCACGCATGGCAGGACTGAAGCTGCAACTTAGCATTCTGTAGCCGACCGATGTTCATGTATGCGACGGCCAAGTTGTTCATAATTGCCACGGAAAGCGAATCTTCATCTCGGGCATTCCGAAACACCTGTAAAGCCTCTTCCAGAATCCGAATTGCCTTCTCCACCCCCTCATGTTGTTCTGCTCCTTCCTGGCCTTGGTCGTCGAGCGCCTTATAGGTATGGGCGAGGTTCAGAATGCACTTAATGGTTGTTGGATTCATTTCCCCCAGCTGAGCCTTGGCCGTTTCTGCCGCCACCTCCTGCAACTGCACTGCCCGGTCCAACTGACCAAGTCCCCGATACGCAATCCCAAGTAAATCCATCGACGCAATGGTGAGAGAATGTTCCCTGCCCAGCTCCTGGATCCTCCATTCCAGGATTTTCTCATGCAGCCCCACCGCCTCTTGATATCGTCGCTGGGCCGTATAGAAATTTGCCAAATTACTGAGCCTGGTCATCGTAGTGTTGGAACTCACGCCAGGTATCTCCATCCAGCCCAGGACTACCTTCTCCTAGAGTTAGGCGCCTTCCTCTATGCGTCCTTGACCTTTCAGATCGAATGCGAGATTCTCCATGGTGGTGAGAGTGTTTACGTCGTTCTCACCCAGGGTACGTTGTTGTCGTGCCAGAACATCCCGATCGATTGGCTCAGCTTCCCCGTGACGGTCCTGCTCTCGGTAGTTGGTAGCCAGCATGAGCTGCGCGGCTGATTTGTCGTCGTCGTCGTCATCGAGGACGTGTTCAGCAAGTTCAATCGCCTGGAGAAATAAGTTGTTAGACTCGTTCAGATTCCCCTCGAACATTTCGTCGAGGGCGCGGCCTCGTAATTCTCGTATTTGGGAGTGCGGGGATGGTGGGGAGGATACCATCATCAGTGACGGTACTGGAGATTTTATTATATGTCTTGGCACCTTTCTGGTTGGGTTTGCATTCATTCAGGCTGCGTGGAGATACAAAAAGGGGTGTAGGGGGTGTTAGAGAGAGAGAGGTGGACGATTGCTTGATGAGGTTGAGTTTAACGAACACGAATAGCTCGCCTAGCGTAGCTTGGAATACGAACAATCCTTTCCTTCGTGTATGTATGATGGACCATAAGAAAGGATAGATGAATGTCTGCCTTCCACTCCAAAGTGGTGCCTACCCTATCTCTCAACCTTATGAGTTATGAGTATCCCTTTCTGTAAATAAGGGTGAGGTTGTAGAAATACTCTCCCTAGGTAATTATATGAAGAATCTCATGAAGGAAGTGATTTGATAAGCCTCGGATAGGCGACGGACGATCATCAGCGCAAGCAACTTAAATAGCTAACTTGATTGAGTGGAGTTACCAAATAATCTCTATCCCATCACACCCCAGAATACACCGCCGTCACCCCCCTTCCGCACTCCACCCTCTGCTCCACATCCACCCACCTCCCTCCAACCCTTACCCTTGCCCTCGGCGTGAGCTGCAACCGATTCTCTTCCCCCTCCTCCCCCTCTCCCTCCAAACTCCCAATATACACTGGCGCCGCCACATTATTCCTCTTTCCCGTCCCTAGCTGATAAAACTCATTGCCCCCAAAAAACAGCACATCCGCCCCCCACTTCGCCTCTCCCGCCCGCATGCTCGTCTCGTTCCCCATCACCGTCGCCACGTGCGTACTCCCCACGCTCACCCGCCCCACCCGGATCGGCACGATCTGGTTCGCCGCCTCGGACCACTCGTACAGTCCGCTCAGCGCCGGGATCTTCGTCGGCGCGCTCTGCAGGTGCGTCCACCGCCCGTTGCCTAACGTCCCGTAGATCCCGCTGCCACACGACCACGTGTCCGCGATCACACCTGCGGGACCGAGCCGGCGCGTCGGCGTCGGGGGCTGGAGTTGCTGCTGGACAAGCTCCGCGGTACCGCCAGCGGTGTCGCGGTGGCCGGTGGGGGAGGGGGCGGTGGGAGTGGCGTCGACGGCGAAGTAGCTGTTCGAGCCGCCGGCGGCGATGGCGGTAACTTTGGGGGTGGAATTGGTGTAGAGGCGGTGGATGGGGATGAGTGAGGGCACATCGATGTAGGAGGCGGTGGTGGAGGGGAGGTCGAGGCCGAGTTGGCCGAGAGAGTTGTCGCCGAAGGAGAAGACGCGGCCGTCGCGGTCACGGACGAGGGAGTGGTAGTCGCCGGCGGCGATTTGGGCGATGGGGAAGCCGCGGAGGGTGGTAAGCTCGTGGCAATGGGAGGTAGAGTCGGGATGGGAGATGCGGGAGAGTGGGCCGGAAAGGCCGAGTTGGCCACGGCTGGGGAAGGTGGTGGGGGAGGTGGGGGCGGAGAAGACGCGGCCGGAGGAGGTGAGGAGGAGGAGGTGGTCGAGACCGGAGGCAATGGCGGTGAATTTTTCGGTCCAGCCTAGGTTAGGGGGAGTGAGTTGGCGGTAGGCGATGGAAGGTGTGCGGCGCCAGCTGAACCAGCCGGGTTCGGTGGGCGTTTGCAGTTTGGCGGAGATGGGGATGGAGTAGACGGCACCGTTGGTGCCGAGGGCGACGATGCGGTCGCGGGAGATGGCGAGGGATTTAAGGTTCTTGCCTCGTAGCGTCTTGATGGGGTCGTGGTGCTCCGAGAAGCCTTGGCCCCATTGGAGCAGGTCGCCATTCTCGTCGATGGCGGCGCCAAAGGTTCGGTCGAGCTTCAGGTCGCGCAGGAGCATGCCGTCAAAGAACGAAAGGCGTCGGGGTGTCTTGATGAACTTCTCGTCGGAGTCGGGAGCCGTGACGTGACCGCTGTTGGATCCCCATGCATACACTCCTGGATTCTCCAAGCTCTTCTTAACCTGAACATGTTGCGAGCTCAGGAGGTCCCGAGTCTCCTCTTTTGTTTGTCCCTTCCGTCTCGGCTTCTCAAACTCGAGGACAGGCTCCTCATCCTTTTCCGCCGCTTCCGCGTGCGCAGACGGGAAGCTCAGCGGTCCGGATACCAGATGGACGGTCCCTGCTCCGAGACCAGCAGCTACTAGAAGATAGAACGGGGACGTGAAGTGCCGTTGGGAAGCTCGGGAACTATTAGTTGAGATATATCTTCGTCCGAACCCTCGCGAATATTGAGACCGTTTCTCGCATGTCGCCTGTAATTGTCGAGTCGCATAGCGCAGACATTGCGCTCGTGTATTGAGCATGTTGACAACCATTGGCCAAGTCCGGGTCAAATGGACTTTTCCAACCCGTTCATTAGAATCAAGTCAAAACCAGCTAGTAGCACATCGAAAGAAATTGGGAAGATCAAATAGAATTGAAAAAAGATAGAGGAAGTGTGAGAAAGATAATATAAATCTAAAGTCATGAACGTCACTTTACCAAAATTGCCATAGCGGGACGAAAGTTCCCCGGAGTCTTGGCATTCAAGATCCCTTGTGGTGCTTCAGTTCGATTAAGGGACTTCGATTAAAATGCCACCAAGACCTATCAGACAAACCACCCTTCACGTCTCTTAAAGCCGCCCGAAATGTACGATGAGTCTTGGTATAATGCCTTCACTCAGAAGACATCCTGGCAGCCCGAAAGCCAGAAGAAGACCCATCGTCGACGACCAACGCTCCTTCAGCAACCTAGTGTGAGCCACGTATTCCCACCGATTCACCCGTTCATCGTATACTAAGCTCCGTATGATAATAGGAAGAAGCACTGCCGGAGAATGAGGTCGCCAATCAACCTGATCTAAGCACTGCCTTGGACCCGCCGGTCGAGATATGTCCACCTCAGGCGACGGTGGCCCGCAGAGCGAAGTCGTATAGTGACTTCTATGATATCGTGCGAGCACACTTGAAGAAGGAAAAGGAGGATGAAAAGCGGAAGCTTCGACAAGCTTTGAAGACCGATATCGACTTCGAGAGATGGTACTCGGGCATCATGCCGTCAATTGAGAAGAAGAGCTTCCCGCAATACCAGTATGTGACCAGCAAATGGTGGTCGAGTTATCCAAGCCATTCGCTAACTCCCTTGGAGGCTATATCTGGATCAGCTCCGTCTAGCAGAGTCGCATCTGGAATATCTAGCCTCTCAAACCACCTCATCCCTCGACCTCCTACGTCAGCTGTCGAGCTCGTTTAGTTCCGTGGAGAAGCAAACAAGTGCCTTCCGGAAGCAATGCGAAGGGTTGCTATCCGAGCAGAAATCAAACCTCCAGCTTGCAGACCAAATCGCCGAAAACCTGGAATACTATACCTACCTCGAACCGATCACACGGAGATTGAATGCCCCGGGTGCCGCCAACCGGGTCCGGCAAAAAGAATTCTCGGATATGCTGGGTGATTTGGACCGTTGCATTGAGTACATGCAATCTCATGTACGTACATGGAACCTCCAAGGAGATTATATCATTACTGACTCCCATTTAGCCTAACCAAAAGGAAGCCTCGACCTATGGATCGCGGTATAAGCAGCTATTAACCAGAGCTCTCACCCTTATTCGCGTGCATTTCACCAATTCTCTTCGCGAGATCGCTGCAGACGTGTCCAAACGTATTGCCGACCGACAGCTCAACGACACGACCATGTCGGCGCTCTTGTACGCTAAATTCCGCGTCGGTGCCCCCGACCTACGCAAGGTTGGTCTCGAAATCCAGAAGCGAGCAATCCTCCCCAAGGATGCAGCACCGGATGCGGAACCAGAGTACCAAAGCTTGATGAACGAGATGTTTCAAAGCTATTCCACCACACGCGGTCGCCTGATCCTTCCGATTGTATCGAAGAAAATGTCCGAAATCGCCATGGCGCCAAGCACCGCGAAGGATCTGGTCACTTTCTCGCGGAGCTCCATCAGCTACATTCGGGGCATCTGCATGGATGAATACGATCTTTGGCAGGAATGGTTTGACTCGGACCATGCGCTCTACGATTTCTTGGATGCGATGTGCGAGCCGATGTATGATCATCTGCGACCACGAATCATCCACGAAACGCAGATATTGAAGCTATGTGAGCTATGTACGTTGATACAATCGCGGTACATGGAGGAGGATGAAGATGATCTGCAGTCACCAATCTCGGCTCGGTTGGATTTCGCATCGTTGATCCATCCTGCCCTCGAGGACGCGCAAACGAGACTGGTTTTCCTTGCGATGGGAATATTACGAACGGACATCGAGCACTTCAAGCCCAAACCTGAAGACCTAGATTACCCTGCTCGGAACCGGATTCGGGCGAGTGCTACTAATGGAAACAAGGCGCCTGCCCTCTCAGGCCGGCGGGAGGCCAAAGATCCATCCAAACCAGCAGAAACGCCGACGATTGGAGAAGAGGACGGGATTGAGTCAACCCTGAAGTTCGAACCATCATCCAAGGACTGGTACCCAACTCTACGCAGAGCGATTTGGCTCCTGGGTCGAATATACCGGCTTGTCAATGTGCGCCCCCTTGTTTTCTCCTCCTCAACGCCACTAACCATCTATAGTCTACCGTCTTCGATGATCTTGCCCACCAAATCCTCCACCAAACAACTCACTCTATCCTTCGCGCCAGCAACCTCATCATCCCCCGCTCCTCTCCCACCGACGCCAACCTCTTCACCATCAAGCACCTCCTCCTCCTCAAACAACACATCGCCGCCTTCGACCTTGAAACTGGCTTCGCCCAAGCCCCGCCCGAAGTCAACTTCGACTTCTCCGGCCTCACCAGCACCTTCTGGGGCAGCGACTGGCTCAGCATGCCCGGGAAGCTCGTCCGCGCTGTCATGGCCGGCCAGCTCGGCCGCCTCATGCCGCGCGTCGTGCGCGACTACCATGACGCGAAGGGCGAGGTCGACGAGGCGCTGCGCGTGGCCATCGGGGCGTTCGTCGAGAGCATCGCGGGGAGGATGACGGGCCCGATTCGAGAAGGGGGTCGCACCGTCGAGCCCCCCGTTAGCGCGAAACCCGCGAAGTCGAACTCGGCGAAGGCGAAAGACGATGCGGCGAACGGCCAGAACGGGCATGTGGAGGCGAATAGCGGGACATCGGAGACTGCGAGGGTGAAGGCGGCGGTGGCGCAAGGGGTTCCGTTCCTCCGGCAGAAGCTGGACGAGTATATTGGGGATGTGCGGACGAAGGAGATGCTCGTCGCGGCGGTGATGGAGCAGGTGACAACGACGTACGAGGCGTTCTGGGGGTCGCATAGCAGACGCGGCAATGCTGGGACTGGAGCCGCGGAGTCGACTGGAGCGGGGACGAAGGGGAAGCGGAGGGAGGATGAGAATTGGGAGCCGGCGGCGTTTGCGGAGTGGTGTGAAGGGGTGTTTATGGTTGGGAGGTCGGTTTTTGGCTTTGAGGATGAAGATGACGGGAGAAGTAGTGGGGAATTGAGTCGGGATGGGAGCATTTAGTTTCGGGACCAATGAACACCATGAAGAGAGAATATATTACATTGCTTATTGTATAACATGTGAAAAGTTAGGGTATCATATAATCTGCGCTTTGTTGGCAAAGAACAAATTCCCATGGACGCGATACCGACATCGCCATTAGCAGTCCTCAAACGACAGGAGAAAGCCCTCCGAAAGCGCATGAACCCATACTCGGGTATATCGTTCCATCAGTACACTTCCAACTCCTTCTCCGTCCAGTCCCACAACTTCTTCGCTAGCTCTTTATCATTCGCAAGCTTATCCCCCACCTTCTCCTTCGACGACACCCCAAACGGCACATACATCTCCCCACTCGTCATCTTCCCTTTGTCCGCTGCCGATGCCCACAGCTGGTTATACACTCCTTCGTGCAACTCTAGCTGTACGAAATACGTCATCACATGGACAAACGCTCTATGCGCGAGCGGGAGATCATTGACCAAGTTCGTTTTGACGACACCCGGGTGGATTGCGACGGACAGGATCTGCGGATACCGCCGCGCTATCTCGTCGGCGTACAGGATGTTCGCCAGCTTGCTCTGCCCGTATCGAATCCAGGAGCCAGAGATCCGCTTCTGTAAGGTCCGCAGGTTGTCGAACTCGATACCTGCCGACGGACGAAGTTTGAAGCCCGTCGACGTGAGCGTCACGATCCGGATGTCGGAGTTCGGCTGGTCGGCAGTTTGGAGTAGGCAGGGGAGGAGAAATTTGATGATGAGAGCGTGGCCAATGTGGTTGGTGCCGAACTGGATCTCATACCCGTCCTTGGTAAGCGCGGCTGGTGCGCACATGATGCCGGCATTGCATACCAGGACGTCCAGATGCTGGATGTTGGCCTTGGGGATGGCGTCCTTGATAGATGCCAGATCGGCAAGGTCGCATTGCACGAAGGTTAGCTTCGTATTGGGGCTCTCCTTCGAGATGGACTCGGTGATCTCGCTGGCTCTCTTTGCATTGCGGCCGCTGAAGTAGATGTGGGCCGCGTTCTTCTTTGCAAGCTCGCGGACGTGTTGCGCTCCAAGACCAGCCGTCCCTGTAAGATAGTTATGTTAGTCAAGGTACTGGGATCTAAAAGGATTGATTAAGGCGTGCCTCCTGTGATGAAGAAAGTCCGGCCAGATTGCTGTGCGATCTCCTTTTCAACGTCGAATTTACGGTTGCTGCTCATTGTTACGGAGAATGATGAAGATGTAAAATCTGAGGCTAATGAACTGGTAAGGGATCTCCGAGCCTTGAATACTGATTATTAGAGGTATTGATGAGATTGAAGATAGGTATGATAGAAAACTTGAGGGCAATTGGACTGATAACTGATAGAATCACTAAGACTTAATACTGATCATTTGAGGTACGGATATAATAATGCCATGCCGAGGAAAGGCATCACAACGGGTATAATACGAAATACCACCTGCGGCGCCGGCGCTCTATGCTGCGTATTTCAGTGTAACCTGTAGATGTACGTCATGGCTTAAAGCCTATGAGATACAAGCTTCCAATTGCACAGCTAGGTCGAAGGGGTCCGGAGGTCGTATCAGGTATCGCCTACGAGCACGCGGCCATATTAGCTGGAACCGCGGAATCAAGCAAGGGCCCTATCTCCGGACCGCTCATCTCGGCAAAAAGATGGGGAATTGGCCCAGCCGCATACATAACGGGCGGCTTGTTCAATATTTCTTGCACTGCATGTAGGACAAGATGACATGATGCGAGCATGATGTTGGTTTGTAGTTTGATATACCTGGAGGAAGATAAATTGACGATTGATGTGAGGTCGGGGTGGTTGCTGTGATGACTAAATCCCCGAGGATTTGCCGGCTGGATCGTCAGATCGAATCACGTGGCAGACAAACACTTTTGATGAATGCCTACAGTGGTGGTAACGTATGAAGACTTGAAGAGAGATAGACGACAGGTATTATGTTTGGCGGTATTAAACGTATTCCTGCGCTATCTGCCCTACCTTGCTACTCATAAGCTCATCGCTTCTGCCAGAAAAGCCTCAGTACTATACACGCTAGAGAGCAGCAACAAACTACTATTATGATGTCCTTGTAGTGCGGAAGTGTCCTCCATATATCTATCCGTGACGTCTGCATATTTGGCACCCAGCGCTAGTTGGATAACTACTACAGTGGGTTCTTTGCTTATAGTCTACGTAAGATTCTATCCCTGTGTTTTTCGGTGGCTCACAGGTGCTGAACGTCTTAGACCTTCCCAGATCCATACGGCAGTCAAGATAGCTTTGGTCTCAACTCCGGACTTCGACTATTAGCGAGCGAAAGGCCTGATATCCGCTCCTAAGACCTTTAAGACCATGGCCGAATTCATGGAGAATCTCTGGAACTCCATCTTCACCCCCGGCCCAACACCATCGCTCCTCATCGCTACGAATGTCACCTTCGCCACCCTTCAGACCCTCCTCCTTGTCCTTCTCATCGCAACTCGAAGCTGGCACTTCGTTGCTCTAAGTACCATCTCTGGTGGACTGTGGTGGGCGATCAACTGGTTCGCGCGCGAACTCGCAGTAGAACGAGCGAAAGAAGAGGAGCAGAAGCGAAAGCAGCGCGAGGAGCAGGCGTTGAAAGGCGAGCATGACGATGGGGAGGACGCGGGCGATGACACGCATACCGAGACAGAGACCGAGACTGAGCTGGACGCATCACCACGTGTCTCGAAAAGGAGAGTGGCGGCAGAGGGGTCGGATTCTCCCCGGTCGAAGTTGTCGGGATATACAGGGAGCTCGATCAGCCTGTCCACGGAAGGTTCGGACGCGGAAATGGTTCATAAGCCTTCGCAATCCGGGGCTGCGGTGGCCACGGGCTCGCACCAATTCCTCTCACCCAGTGCAACGCAGCTTCACAAGCGCAGGAACGACGATTACAGCGAACTAAGTACAGATAGCGAATGGGAGAAGGTGGACGACAAGGCATCGACATGATTAGATGCTCGGTCTTGGCAGCATCTTAGAGACAGCTTTTGATACCCTTAGATATCCTGTTCATAGATGAGATCACGACCCGAATGATGGGATGCATCTACGTTGGATTTATTCATTGAATTTGTCGTAGAGTTAGATACCATCTGCTACGTATCTCTCGAGCTTCACCAGGCTCTGATGCAGACGGGAGGTTTTCTCGTCATTTTTCAACACCACGCAATCTACATCCGCGTATTCCGTGCCATCAACCAGCTCACGAGCCTTTTCCTCACCAAGCAAGTCCGCTAGACTAAACACCGGGATCTTCTTTCCTCTATAATCTACCTCGTGGACCCAAGAATCCGGGAAAATAACCCACTCGGCTAGCTGCGGAGGAAATATCGAGTGCGACCCTGATATTTGAGCCATCGGTCGCTCCACCACTCTGAATCGCTCGGGTAGGCGATCGCCCATTTCTTTCAATCGCTCAACAAAATGGCCTCGGAGAGTTTTCGAAAGCAATGGGACCTGTTTCAGATTCGCATGCGTGGCTTTAACGCGGTCGGACCACAGCTTCGGTTTGATATAGACCACTGCGGATACATCATCGAAGTCACCCGCGGCGAACGCGCCGCCAGGGCATGGTTCAAGGATCGCCGGGTCCGCCGATTCAAGCGCCCGCTTCATTCTCCAGGTAACTCCCCGCCTGAGCAGGTCCCGGATATATTGCGGCATATCCGCCCGCCATCTCAACTTGCTGGTGACTTCCCGTGGAGTGGACGCTGCCATCAATTCTTGGAACCCCTTCCATTTGCCTTTGGCGGTCATGAACGCTATCACATCGTACCGTAGTGAAAGGTAGACCGAGCGAAGCACTGCCGCCCGCGTCCGTGGGGGGCGTTCCTCGTCCGGGAGCGATTGGAGGTATAGATGTGATGGGAGTAGATGTGGCTCGGATGTGGTGGGGTCAAGTCGAATGGAGAACTTCGCCAATAGATCGGCCGGCAGTCGCGCTTGGGTCAACGTGCAAAGTCGCAGCGGCGAGGCTAGCATACGTGCTTTTGAACATCAGCATGGGCAATACATCGATCGCGGCATCCTGCAGTACCATAGGGATTCCGAACAAACTGGGCGTGAAACCTCTCTGTTTCCTCAGGATCGGGATCCGGACCCGGTTGCTTGAAGTTGATCCGCGCGGCACGTCTCAAGGGATCCAGGCTAGGAGGGAGCGGGAGAGGTCGATTGTTCCCTCGTCGCGTGCGGTATGTCTGGATGCCATCGTCGGTCGTCGAACGCGGCGGGACCGTGACGGTGTTGGCGAACTTCGTTGGAGAGGGACGAGGAGGCAGAGTTGTCTGTCGAGACACACCTCGGTGAGAGTTCAGTCTTCTGCTGACTCTGGCGGACATGCAAACGTCGTGTTGGAACAATTGCGGTTGATACAGTCGTCGTCTGAATAGCAGTATATCATCGTACCTAGTCCTGATCTCAAGGTATCCGTATGATCACGTGGACCTGACATACCCTGAAATCAACGTCACTTCATCAGAAAAAAGTTCCCATCGACTCTGGCATTGCATCTTCTACTTTATTTACTACTTTAGTCGAAATAGTAGTCTGCTATAGTGGACCATTCGATTTGTTGCATGTCTGTTCTCAAAGAAGTTGTGAACGTGGAACTTGGCTTTGTGGTGTCAGGGCCTCAGGGGCTCCATTTCGAATTCTCAATGGACTGCTTCGCGAGACTTCTCCACCAGATCAAAGAGGTAGCATGCACTGATATTGATGGCTTCCTCAGTCTGGATACTACCGTTATCAAATCGTCTTCACATCATATGAAAGGTTCTAATTCCCGGGTCTCGGCTGTCCTACGGGTCCAGATCAAAGTATACACATCAGCTACACATATCGGTATTGACGGGGAACCCAACAGACATGGTGTCCTGGGTATATACGAAGTGGAAAATAGCCAATTGCAAAGAAATTATCAACATTTCTTAGGGTTCTCGGAACATCTACAATTAAAGCGTCTAATGCAAACCCGTCGATCACCCCTCCCCTACCCTATCGACTTGCGCTCCAATATTTGAGACCATACTCCAGGTACAATTCCTCATCCGCCTGAATATCCCTAGATGCGTACATCAGTACTACTAAAATCAATACAGGACGGTTGGTTCCGGGACAATTCACTCCAGACAACCGAACGTACCCTTGGTCTGCTCTGACGTTCGGCTCCTAGTGGGTTACGATAAGGCTAGCTTTTTTGCGTCTAATCGATGCCGCACTGAGATTCCTATATTGGGCAATATCGATAGGGTCGTTGATGAGTCGAGACTCGTTCCTAGCGTTCCTTGCGCTTACATGGAATGAATTCGGCACGCCCCTAGTTCTAGATTGCCTCCAGTATACGCGAGTGCTCGTCCCTCCTCTTCTCGGTTTAAATCGCAAACATAGTCATCAGTCGGGTCGTCTCTGTTTTGAAAGTAAGTGCCCCATTAGGACCCAAGATACTGGCCGGCTGGGTTGAAATGCTAGGCAAATAGGCCGTAGCTGATCCGAGGATTACTAGCGGCGAAGTGGTAGCCATTAAGCCTTCGATCTTCGGTGAGTTGCCGAAAGTTCGTGGACGTAATATCTTCTACTGGGGGCAAGGCATTTCTTGCAGCTAGACGTTGCGGTTCTGGAATTATTAGGTGGCGAGCTTGGGGGTCATTAATATAGGCTGGAAATGTTTCTTGGCAAAATTCGGGTCCTTTAATGTATTGGGCTACGTTAGCTCCTCTTGTGGGCCCGCCCCGTGATGGGAGTGGATCATTACTCATGTTGAATATAATTTTTGGAAGGGTTTGGACCGGGAATTCTTAGCACAGCTAAAGCGAAGGGAAGGAGGGATGTGTGGATTTCGAATCATGGCTTCGGATCGTGAGCGGGTGGATCTTATATCACGGATCAGACACGGTGCAATTTCGTCAAAGATTGACACACAAAGGCTTGTCATCCATTGCGTAGCTTTTAGACAAAGGATACGGTTGGCGAAATGAAGATGGAAATGTTGCAGTCAAAGAATGGATGTGTCCGATTGTTGGGGACTAAGTTGAACGATTGTGAATTAATATCTCCAAAAAGGAGAAATTGCCCACGACGGATGGCGGATCTGTCTCGCTGAAGGCCTTATGCAACTGCTGGACGGTCCATAGCTTTGCACAGTGCTGAAATATGCTCCCGTCCTTGAGTATCCGAGGGATGATAAGTCTGTCACGAAGAGCCAAACAACAGCAAGACAATCGTACTTGACGAATCGTAGAAACAAGGGTTTGTGGCGCCTCCGAGCAGCTCGGCAGCAGACAAATAACTTTGTCATTTCAATAAAGACAAAAATAGGGATATCGTTCGCCCATGGTCCTGATTAAACGTCTCGAGGAGGATGTTTCGTCATCGAAGCCACAGTTGTCGTTCGAATCTTGACCAGTACCAGCTGACAAGGTAACACTCCTTGATGTTTTGTTAGTTTAGACTCATCTCGAATATTGGTTGGTTGAGCTCACGTGGTCATTAGTCTAGTAATATGGTTTTGTAGAGTCTTGGAATACCGCAGCTTCCATGATAGCGGATTGAAGGAGATATAGCGACCATTTCAGACTTCAATTTAGCCGAGGTTTTGAGACCGTTGGTCACAATATGAAGCGAGGCTGATGGTTAGAAATCGCAGCAATCTCCACACCGTGTCTCAACTAAGAACGAGCCTGCGACCATATAGAGCGTATCGAATAAGTACTCGGTGGGCTGCTCCCTTGCTCAGGACTGGCCGTTTGGCGGGAAAGTCGACTCTTTTTTGGTGCCATCATGGTAGATCCGCACAAAATTCATAGGGGCCAACCCCGCCCATTCGCCATGCCACTCGAGCAAAGCCTCGAGGTTCTTCGGATCCTCAAGATCCGGCATCCAGAACCCGGATCGATATTCACGCTGTTCTTGATCGATACGCATCCTTAGCTGATGCTCACGGATGCTGGGTGGCCGGCCGGGTCGCCGTTCGGATTTGACGCTTGCAAGCTCATTCGCGCTTCGTTCAATGTATCTAAGGTAAAATGAGCGACAATGCCACAGAAAGAGATTGACTGGCCTCACCGTGCGATCATATCTTGCATCTCAGAGATTGATTGGGGTCGATTTGCCAGCTTGGCTTCGCCATGAAAGAAAGCGACCCGGGATACTGAACGAAATTAGTCAAAGATTCCAATCCAGACAGAAGCATCTGACGAACAGAAAGAATCATTTTGTTTGTCCCTTGATGCCACGAGCTTATGCACTTTTTCCTCCCGCGCACTGGCTCTTTGAAGGCGTCGGTAATCGCGACTCTTTTCATGGAGCGCCGTCGATGCGCCCTTCTTCTTGGCGATCTGCTTTTGCACTTTGTTCAGACTTTTCGGCGGCATTGTTGTGGGATTATTTTTGGTAAACTTGGTTGAACAAAGAAAATTCACATTTCCGTTTGTTGGGTTGATGTTGTGAAATTACAGGGATCTTCCGGTTAGCGTGCCTTATCGATAGAACTCCCCAGAGCAGTGCCCAAGGGCCAAGGCCCAGTGCCCCTCAGGCTCAATAAGCCATCTCACTTAACGGCGTAGGGAGGTTCCTCGCGATAGATTTCAGACAGTTCAAGTCAACCTTTGGTAGCTTCTGGAGTAAATCCAGGTTTAAGCGTCTCAGTCTAGGCGCAAAGCGCGGTATGTCCCCATATCCTCCGTGATAGATAGCGAAACTCATGAGTGGCCGAGTTAATGTGAGAGGGAAAGTCATGAGCGTCAACACACCTCTCATATGGTCAAGGGCCACACCGTCAAGGTTAAGCTTTCCAACTTAACTATTTAAAGCGAGGACGCAAAAGATTAGAGAATGGTGCAGCTCCGCAGTGTCCTGCAAGTTCGGGCAGCAGGGGCCAGGGGTGGCCGAGCGATGTGCGGGGACTAGCGTGGGCAACAGGTAGCCACTAAGCCGCCTAACCATAGCCGTGGAGAGTTGCAGGTTCCTTAACCACCGCTGGATGCTCCATGAGATCCATTTCCGAGGCTCGTAATCCGATGGAAGAAGTTCATGGATGGGTCGCTTGATATTTGAATAGGGTGGTGTGTAACGTAACCTGAGCAAGATGTGCCGAACATATCTGCAATGCCGTATCCCGAGAATTCGGCTGGCGGACATCTGGGGATGACCAGGGTGCGTCAGTGAGCGAGGCTGTTGTTGTATGTCATCCTCGGTTCTTCCCCGCATATTCGACCCCGAACTGCAACCTGCTATTATAACTAGGCGATGCTTATGAGCGTCGCAATAGAGAAGTTTCCAATGACAATTCACACTGTGGAAAAATCAAACCAGTAGTAACCATGCCAGAACTACGTTATGACGGACAGGTGGTGGTTGTTACCGGTGCAGGGGCTGGACTGGGGAAGCAATACGCCAAGTTCTTTGGGTCAAGAGGTGCAAAGGTGGTGGTGAACGACCTGGGCGGGACGTTTAATGGAGAAGTTGGGAATGATCAACGGGTATGTCGCTCAACTAAAGCCATTGTTAATCTCACCTGAACTATTGTGTAGGTCGCTGCCCAAGTTGCCGACGAGATCAAGGCCGCTGGCGGTATCGCAGTGCCAGACTTCAACAACGTCGAACAGGGAGAAAAGATAATCGAGACTGCCATTGGGAATTTCGGACGGATCGATGTCCTCATTAACAATGCAGGCATTCTTCGAGATATCACGCTTAAGAACATGACGGACAAGGACTGGGACCTGATCCACGCGGTGCATCTGCATGGCGCGTACAAAACGGCGCGAGCAGCGTGGCCGCATTTCCGAAAGCAGCGATATGGTCGAATCATCAACACGTCGTCGGCTTCCGGACTCTTCGGCAACTTCGGCCAATCGAACTATGCCTGTAAGTTTCAGGTGGGATAGAACAACGACTGTGTTATTAGTGTACTGACCTATTCTAGCTGCTAAAGTCGCCTTGGTTGGCTTCACAGAGACATTGGCTAAGGAGGGCGCCAAGTACAATATCGTAGCGAATGTCCTCGTTCCCGGCGCAGCCAGTCGACTGACGCAAACGGTGTGGACTCCCGAGATGATGGAGGTCATGAAGCCGGACTGGGTGGTCCCCATTGTGGCTGTCCTCGTCCACTCATCGAACAGGGAAACCGGAGCCATCTTCGAGGCTGCAGCGGGCCACTTCTCGAAGATTCGCTGGGAGCGGTCGGGCGGATTGTTGCTGCGCCCAGATGACACCATGACCGCCGGAGCCGTGTTGAACGGCTGGGATAAGATCCACGATTTTTCGAAGCCTGAATACGGAAGCGGCATTGGGGACAGCATTGGCACCCTTGAGAGGGCCATGAAGCTTCCTCCGAGCCCTCCTGCTGAAAACATCACCTTCAAGAATAGGGTTGTGCTCGTGACTGGTGGCGGCGAAGGGCTGGGTCGGGCGTACTGCCACATGTTCGCAAGGCTCGGCGCTAAAGTTGCAGTGAACGATGTCGTCAATGCCGACCTTGTCACAAGCAATATTCGCAAGGCAGGTGGTGAAGCGACTGCGATTCCAATCTCGGTGGAGGATGGCGAGGCCGTCGTTAACGCTGTGCTCAAAGCATACGGTCGTATCGATATCCTGATCAACAATGCCGGTATCCTTGGGGACCGCGCGTTCATCAACATGACGGAAAAGCAATGGTTCGATGTGTACAGTGTCCACTTGCGCGGAACGTACAAGGTGACGAGAGCTGCCTGGCCACACATGATCAAACAGAAGTTTGGCCGAGTCGTCAACACTACTTCAACTGTTGGGATATACGGCAATTTTGGGCAAGCGAACTACTCCGCTGCGGTGAGTTGGATCCATTGAATTGACGGAAGGAAGAGACTGACCCGAGCGCAGAAATCCGGAATCATTGGATTTACCAAGAGCATTGCACGAGAGGGGGCCAAGTACAACATTCACGTCAATGCCATTGCGCCAAGTGCTGGCACAAACATGACGAGGACTGTGAGGCCTGAGGAGGAAGTCCAGCTGCTGAAGCCTGAATACGTTGCCCCTCTTGTTGCGGCCCTCAGCGCTGACCGCATTCCAACCGCCCCAGGAAAGCTGTATGAGGTGGGCTCGGGCTTTTTCACCAACACCCGCTGGCAACGCGCTCGAGGTGTCGATTTCCCCCACGACCAGGGAGTCCCATCAGCTGAAGCTGTCCTGGAGGTCAGTCAAGAATTGTCTTGCTTTATACAGATTGGACAATGCAATATAAGCTAACCTGACGCAGGCGTTCAAGGAGATCTGCAATTTTGACAACGGCCAAGCTGACAATCCGGAAGACCCTGCAGAGGGTAGCAAGTATAGCATGGCAAATATCATGAAAAGTGCCGAAAAGGTGAGTAACAATCCACAGCTAGCCTTGCAATTGGACAAAGATTTCTGACATTTCTTAGGGCAAGTCGCTCGAAACAACTGCTGAAGATCGGGAGAAGAGAAGGTACCTGTCAAAGGTCAATGCAGCAATCGGAGTCGAGAGTGAGGCATCTGTCTACTCGTATGACAACAAAGAGGTCATCCTATATAACCTTGGCCTCGGGGCCAAGAGGGCCGAACTTCCATTGGTGTACGAGGGCGACAAGAACTTCCAAGTCCTGCCAACGTTCGGCATCATCCCGACATACTTCTCCAAATCCTCGTTCAATTTGAAGGACATCGTGCCCAATTTCGACATGAGGATGCTCCTGCACGGTGAGCAGTATATGGAGGTCCTCAAATTTCCAATCCCAACCAGCGGAAAGCTGATCACCAAGACTTCGCTCCTGGAGGTGGTTGACAAAGGCAACGCCGCTCTCGTCAAACGGGCCTTCAAGACTGTCAACGAGGCCGGCGAACCGATTTTCTACAATGAGAACGTCGCTTTCATCCGTGGCTCGGGAGGGTTCGGTGGTTCGAGAACCCCAGCAGATAGAGGCGCATCTACGGCTGCGAATGTCCCTCCGAAACGCGCACCAGACACTGTCATCGAGGAGACAATCTCCGAAGAGGCGGCGGCGATCTATCGACTCTCCGGTGATCTCAACCCGCTCCACATCGATCCTGTTTTCTCTTCTGCCGGTGGGTTTAAAGTTCCCATCCTTCATGGACTGGCAAGCTTTGGTATCAGTGGGAAACACGTGTATAGCACGTACGGGCCTTTCCGAAACATCAAAGTCCGTTTCGCCGGTACCGTCCTCCCTGGTCAGACGCTCGTTACGAAGATGTGGAAAGAAGGAAACAAGGTCATCTACCAGGTTGAGGTTAAGGATACTGGGAAAGTCTGCATCTCCAATGCTGCGGTGGAACTATTGGGAGGCCACAAGGCATCGTTGTAGACATTCCGTAGGATTTCTGTATAGCGACTTTTGCTTTCTTGAGTAAGAGTTATATGAGATCGTAGTGCAGGTTGCAAAAGCGTATTTACATCCGTAATTCGGTACCTTAATTGTTGAATGAAGTCAATCTGATCCATTCTGTTGATATGACGATTGATGAAACGTTAATTGAACTGCACGTGATCAGAAGCTGAAGTCATTTGACCCATAAATTTGATCACGTGACAGACGCGAAACCGCGTTTGCCAAGACTGGTGTTCAACACGACAACTGGGGGTCGTCGCGACTTGATAATTCCTTCTGCAGTATTGCCTTGGGTTTTGCGCATCTATTGACCGCGAAACCGGATATCGCAAAGAGCTGATGTAGCAGAAGAACATATCTAAATGCCGTACATTGCAAGCTCCAAGCGGTCAAGAACCGACGGCGACGAGAACGAAGACATCCTGTCGGAGTCTGCTGCGCCAAGTTTCCGCCAGGAACCAGTACGTATATGTCCTATTGCAGCATTTGAGATCAGAGACTCATATACATATCAGCGTAAACGAGTTCGATTATCGCAACAGCCCGAAGACGACGATGAGTCGAGCGACGGCAGCGCCTTGGTGGTTGATCTTTCTACCGACGGCGAAGAGGACTCCGTACTCGGAGACCAGGAATCGAACCAAGCATCCCACGATCCGGTCGGCGACCACCTCGTGAATACCCCTGCAGAATGTGGAATCATCGAAGAGGTGTCCTGCACCAACTTCATGTGCCATTCACGCCTGGAAGTTAAGTTGGGACCGCTTATCAACTTCATCATTGGGCACAATGGAAGTGGGAAAAGCGCGGTGCTCACAGCATTAACTTTATGTCTCGGCGGCAAAGCAGCTTCGACAAATCGTGGGCAGAGTTTAAAAGCGTTCATTAAAGAGGGTCAAGAGTAAGTATTTCATCAACTCTGCGCAGGAGCTGTTACTCAACTGTCAAGGAACGCCACTCTTGCCGTCAAACTCAAGAATCAAGGCCCTGGCGCATACAAACACGATGTGTACGGGAAGTCGATTATCGTAGAACGACAATTCAGCAAGTCTGGCTCGAGCGGGTTTCGAATCAAGAGCGCTCAAGGCAAAATCATTTCTACGAAGAAGAAGGACCTAGAGGATATCACTGATGCCTTTTGTTTGCAGCTTGACAATCCCATGATGGTCTTGACGCAGGACATGGCAAGGCAGTTTCTCAGCTCATCTACACCATCGGACAAGTATAAGTTTTTCTACAAGGGGACTCAGCTGGAGACACTCGACCACGACTACAAGCTCATTGCGGAGAAGATTGATTTGATCGAGCATCAGATGGAGCTCAAAGAACAGGATTTGGGCGTTCTGAAGCGGAGGTACCAGGATGCCAAGAAACAATCGGAGCGTGCTGAAGCTATGCGAAGCATCGGCGATAAGATACGCGAGAATAGCCGCAAACTTGCCTGGTGTCAAGTTGTCGAACAAGAAAATCTCTTGGCAGAACATGAGAGGAAGCTCGAGACCAACATGGAAAAGATCGAGTCCCTTCGCGAATCGCAAGAAGCAATGTCCGTTGTCTACGAACAAGAAGATGAGAAGGCCACCGATTGCCACAACACAATTGTGAGTCTACGCGACAGCAAGCAGCCTCATGAAGACGAGCGGAAGAAGTGGAAAGAGGCATCCGACGAGAACAGCTCCGATCTCACCGACGCATTAGGGCAAGAGCGAGACGTTCATGGCGAGCGGGAAAGCGCCCGCAAGGGTGTCGCAAAGTGTCGTCAGGACATCGAGGCAGAAAAACGACGTATTGAAATGGTCGATGGAGGAGAACACGCCCGCAAACAAGAAGAGCTGGTCGAGGTGAAGGCCAAGTTGCAGCGGGCAATTCAGGAGCTGGATCAGAATAAGAAAGATCTGGCCGACCTTCGTGAAAACGATAAAAGCGCAGTGAATGACGTTAGAGCCGCTGAGGATCGGCTCCGCGAAAAGGAAGGGGAGATCAAGATGAAGGAACGCCAGATTAATGACCTAGGCAATCAAGAGCGCCAGTGGATGGATGCATACCCACGAGGGTTGCAGCAGTTGCTACGGCTGATCCAGAATGACCGAAGATTCCGCGAACGTCCCGTTGGACCTATTGGCAGCCATGTCCGACTGAAAGATCCCAAATGGTCTTCCGTTCTGGAACGCTTCTTTGGGGGTGTCCTGAACAACTTTGTGGTGACCTCACCGGCCGATCGACGAGTGCTGGCGGAACTTATGACCAAAGCTGGCTACAATTTCCCGATCATCATTGGCAATGGTGACCCGTCCATCATGGAAAAGGTTTCGCGGAACGAGCCAGCTCCGCACATCCTGACCATCATGCGTGTGCTCGAGATTGACAACGATTTGGTCCGCAACCAACTGATTATCAACCAGTCGATTGAACATACCGCCCTTGCCGAAAACATCCCAGCCGGAACGAAGCTGATGACGTCGGACAAGCCAGCTAAAGTCAAGCGCTGCCTTTCGCTGAATGAGCACAGACGAGGTTTCGGTCAAATGCTTTCGCTTACTCAAGCTGGTGGGCACACGTCTGGGCCTGTCAACGTATGGAGAGATGCGCCCCGAATGTTAGGTGAGGTTGATGCGCAACTTGATATTGAACGGGAAGCCCTTCAAGCGCTGAAATCCGAATTCTCGGATTTGCAGAACGACAAGCGATCGGAAACCCGCAAGCTAGAAGAATGCCGAAAAGATATACGGAACCTCACCCATCGTGGAAGAGGTTTACTTGTTGCCCAACAGCGTGCTGAAGGAGACGTGGAATCGTTAGAAAACCAGATTACGGACAGCACCCCTGAGCAAGGAAAGATCAATAGCCTCGAGGACTTCTTGGCATCCAAAGAGAAGGAGCTAGATGTGCTCGAGAGGACGTTCGCCCAGTTTGCGGAGACAATCAAAGGTCTCAAAGCCAAACAAGCGGATATCGACCAGCACAGCAAGGAGGCTCAGAAAGAAATTGCTACCATCGATTCCAATATCAGCCGATTGGAGGTGAAAGAGGACAAGCTCAAGCACAAGCGGCAACAAGCTCTCTTTCAGAAGAACGAGGCCATTGCGAAAGTGGCAGATGCCAATGTAGAATCCGAATTGATCAAGGAAAATATCGAGAAGCAGCGTGGCACGGTTGAGGAATTCATCGAAGGGGCCTCGAATATCTCCGCGCGGGTCGCAATCGAGCCAAACGAGACACACAGATTTCTTGAGTCGAAGCATGAGAGACTTTTGAAAGAGCAGGCCGACAGTACTAGAGAGTAAGTCTGATTTATATGGTTTCGATTGTGTCTAAACGCTGACCGCTTCCAGGCTCGGAGGGACAGTGGAAGAACTCGAACAAAAGGCCTTCGACGCCAAGATGCTGTTAGTGATGGCAAGGAATCAGCAGGCGAACCTCGAACATGCCGCTCAGATGCTGAAGAACGCGCTCGTCAATCGCCGTCTCCGATGGCAGCAGTTCCGGAAGATCATCACCGTTCGAGCTAGGGGCGATTTCAGAATGAAACTCGCCGAGCGCAAATTCAGAGGCGATATGATCATCAGCCATACCAAGCACGAGCTGGACATCAGGGTAAGCTTGTCCTTTGTATCGCTAGGTTGACAAGGGCTGATGTGGTACACAAGGTCGAACCGGACATGACTCGAGGGCAGTCTCATGGCCGTCAAACCAAAACTCTTTCGGGTGGAGAAAAGTCGTTTTCGACGATTTGCCTGCTGCTTGCTCTATGGGATGCGATGGGGTCCAAGATTCGTTGTCTGGATGAATTGTAAGATATCGCCCTCGCGCGGCCTTCAAAGCATACTAATTCCATGGCAGCGACGTTTTTATGGACAGCGTCAATCGATCCGCCAGTGTATCGATGATGGTAAGTAATTATGTTAGCGATCTTCCGATTGAATGCTTGCTGACCTGAACAGATATCTGCCGCTCGGGATTCAGTGAGCCGACAGTTCATACTGATCACCCCGCAGGCCATGGGGAATGTGGAGCTGAAGAGCGACGTCAAGGTGATCAAGTACGTATCCCCCGTTTTATATTCTTTTGAACCTTTGCTGACGTGGAACACAGGATGAGCGACCCCGAACGAGGACAGACGACCCTGAACTTCGGACGACAGAATTGATGCCAGGGCTGACTTCATCGGGTCCCTCGATACAAGAACGACTCGTTCGGCTGTCCATCGGGAATATAATATTCCTTGCCTTGTTGTGATACCTGCATAATGTCTTCCTGGTGGTCTAGATGGCCTGGGCCTTGCCAATGTTTCCACGCTGCGTTTAAGGTCGATGGACTAACAGGGACCCAAGCAACGACAGTGAATACCGGAGAGTGGATCAACAATCAACGCTGTCATACACGGAATATTCATGCTGTCCTACAAGAAGTTATGTCCTACGAGGAGTTATCATGCACTTTGTAGTGGGAACTACGGAAGCGCATTGTATCATTCTTGAGCCTTTCATTGCCCATTCTGGTTGATGTCCGGATAGTCGACCAAGAGAACAATGAGCAGCAGGACAAGAAGCAGTCATTCTGCATTCACTCATTCAAGATCGTACCACCATCCAGCACCGGAAATTCCAATGCTTGTACTACGACCAATTCCTGTAAAATCGAAGGGTTGATGTAACTATTAACCATTGACCAAACCATTCACAGCTTCGTGATACCGGTAACTCCAAGTGATTGAAGGGGGAGATGTTGGCTCATGGCTGGGCTTTGCTCGAGGTATTCGTGACGTCAGGCATCAACAGCCGCTCCCACGACGCGCCAAACATCACGACAGAACGACGACGACCTTCTATTGCCCATTTCATCAATCCGCATCCCTTCGATTGCCCTCGAATTCTATCCTATCCTTCATTTTCTTACCCTTCATAGATTGCATTGCGCTGATCTTCCCCACTCAGGCCTCAGCGGCTCAGCGCCTCAGCCATTAAAAGCCCGCACGAGCCATCGTCACGACCACGAGCTAAACATCATTGCTGTGCTTGGCTGCGACGCCGCGTAGGCAATCCAAGCCGCAGCAACTAATAATAATCCTCACGTCCGACGCTCTTTAAGACCCTAACGGTCAGCTCTCCTCTATTCTATTCTCACTTTCTTCAACCTAAAAGGTCAAATATCCTATCCTGTCTCCTAGTTGTCCGATCCTCGCGACCCGCATCGCGCCGCCGTGTCGCATCCATCATGGCTTCCCAGCCCGGTCCCTCAACCGGCGACCCATATCACTCGGTCCCAATTCCCACCAACCCTTCATTCCTCGACAAAGGATACGGTCTGCCGACCACCTCCGGATATCCACCGCCGCCGAGCGACTATACAACCACGCTCGGGAATCCAACCGAGGCGTCTCCTTTGTCCCGTTCGATGCACCAAACTAGCCGCTTCAACGAAGGCTTCGACACCCCTTCGCGCACTAACTCCGTAATGAGCCATTCGATGTCCCCGGATCTGTACCGGTCGTCGTCGCGAGCATCCAACGCGAGCCAGGGCGCGCTGCCGTCGCGGGGCAATACGATCAAGAAGCAGGCGTCAGTGCGCCGGAAGTCGAGTCTCAAGAGGAAAGGAAGCAGGCGGAGTATTCATGCGGGGAGTATCAAGGGATATAGCCCGACGGATGACGCACCGGGGGAGTCGACGGGATTGACGAATAGCGCATTTCATACGCCGGTTCCGACTTCAGGATCGCCGACAGATATCCTTGCGAACCGGTTTCAAGGTAAGGGGAAAGGAATGGTTGGTTTGAATAGCGGCTGACGCATTCGACAGCATGGCGCAAGTTCTTGAAAGATCTAATCACGTACTTCCGCGAACTCCAAAATTCCTACGACCAGCGCGCGAAGGCGTTGTTAAAAGTCTCGAGCGTCATTAACAACGTCAATGCGCCGTCCGTGTTTCTAACCGACGGCGGGATCAATGACGCCAATCGGATCCTGCGCGACTACCATAAACAAGCGTTGGTGGAGTCGAACAAGGCCCGGGACATGGAAAACGAAGTCATCGCGCAGCTCAGCGGACTCCGCGCCGATCTGTCGCAAAAGATCAAAGAGATCAAATCTCTGGCTGGCGACTTTAAGAATTCGGTGGACAAAGAGAAAGATCAAACGAGGAAGGTGGTCACGGTACTCGAGGAAGCCCTCGCGGCTGTCGATACGGATCCGTCCTCTGTAGTCGGCAAAGATGATCCGTTTGTGATTCGGTTGCGAGTCGATAGACAGGTTGAGCGACAGATTGATGAGGAGAATTACCTCCACAGGGTAGGTTTACGGTTCTACATCAGCTGGGATTGCCGCTAATCGATGGTAGGCATATTTGAACTTGGAGGGTTCAGGACGGGAGCTGGAGTCCATTGTTGTCGGCGAAATCCAGAAAGCATATAATGCGCTGGCTAGTATTCTGAAGCGGGATGCCGATGAATCCTACTCTACCGTCGACCTGCTCCGCTCGGGTCCGATCGCGATGCCAAAAGAGTACGAGTGGACGACATTTATCGGCCGTGATCCACACTTTATCAGCCCAGATCTCCCTCTGAGGCGGATTGAAGAGATCGAGTATCCTGGGAAGCATCACCCTGCCGCTACGGAAGTTCGCGCTGGCATGTTGGAACGGAAGAGCAAATACCTGAAAAGTTACACACCTGGATGGTATGTTACACGTTACTGATAACCTGTCCGTCATTGGCTTACATTTTCCAGGTATGTGCTGTCACCTACGCATATCCATGAATTCAAATCGGCCGACCGTATCTACTCCCAACCTCCGGTCATGTCGCTCTACCTTCCCGACCAAAAAGTCGGCTCGCATTCCCAACCGGAATCCTCATCGCACAAATTCATCCTCAAAGGGCGCCAAACCGGAGCCATGCACCGCGGTCACACCTGGGTGTTCCGCGCCGAATCGCACGAGACCATGCTCGCCTGGTACGAAGACATCAAAGCCCTCACCGAACGCTCCGGCGAATCCCGCAACGCCTACGTCCGCCGCCACGCCCGCAGCATCAGCGCCGGCAGCGCCCGATCCATCAGCGGCGACAGCGCGCTCGAAGAAGACGAAGCCGACGAGGTGCCATACTCCGCCAACTCATCGACGCTGTCCAACCCCCGGGTCGCCGAGCACGATCCGAAGACAGAGCGCGGACCGCCGCGACCGCAACCAGGTGGGCGATTCCCGTCTGATGTCAAGATCACACCGCACTTACACGCCCCGCTTTCGGCATCTAGTGGGAGCTCCGAGATCGACCATGACCTGAGCGCGATGGCCGGTGGCCTCCACGAAGCCAGCCTGGCCCACCCGCCGTCTCCTTCGAATCCTGCTCTACAACACGGTCATGCCGCGAGCCCGACCCCATCGGGGTACGACGCGTATCACCCGCCCGTCAACCATCAGCAATCGCCGAGCCCGGGCGGGATGCCGAGGATGACCTTGACCGATACCTCATACCTCCCTCGAAACCCACGCGCCGACCCTCCGAGCGCCGGCTACGCGTCCGAGCAATCGACGAACGCGGCGAATCCAGATAGCTTGCCACACCACCCTTCAAACCCCGGCTCGGAACAAAATGGATATCTCACCGGCGGCGCGAGCGCGTTCGGAACTGCATCCGCCCGGTCGATGAACGCGGGCCACGAGCCCCCTCCGCGCATCAACCCGGTTTACGCAAACTCCACCGAGCCGCTAATAAGTCCGAGCACGCTTCCTACAACTCCGTCCAACGACTCGATATCGATGATGAAAGGGGTAGACGGGACGGATCCGGAAAAGAATTATTTCCGGACGTATAGGACGCATAGGGAGAGCAGTGGTAGTAGTTTTGATCTGCCTGGTGGGTATCCTAGAGGGGGTTGACGAAGTGAGGCCTGAAGGTGATGGAAACGAGTGTACGATTATTGAAGGGATTATTGTGCGGGAATCGAGCTCCCGTATTTTTGCATGGTTAATGCGAATTATTGCATGCTTGCGAGTGTCTTTTGGCATTCCTGCCAACGTTCGATGATCGTGCAAGGGGTCCTAGATTATATATCCCCGACCCAGTCATAAACGCCAAAGGCCCATCCGAACCTCTCCATGTAATGGAGAACACCTAACTCCACTAATTCCATCCCATCCCTAAAATCACCACCGCATCACCGGGCCATTTTCGCAAACAACCCCTCCCTCCTCCCCCTCAACTCCCCCAACTCCCCCTCCACCCTCCCCACCTCCCTCCTCGCCTCCTCCACCCCCCGAGGCAACCCCTTCCATGCCTCCCGCTCCCTCTCCAACCTTTCCACCTCCCCCCTCAACCTTTCCACCTCCCTCTCCCTCTCCACCACCCTCCCCACCACATCCACGCCCACCTCCTCACCCTTCGCGGGACTCGCGGACCCGAGCCGGTCGGTGTACTCGGCGATCTTGGCGCGAAGGGTCTTCGTGGCGCGGGCGAGGTCGAGGGTCTGGGTGGCGAGGTCGGGGTGGGGGGTGGGGAGGGTGGATTGGGTGTGCGCGAGGCGGGTGATGGTAGTGTCAGTGAAGGTGGGGAGGAGGGAGGAAGCGGTGGTGGTGGCGTGGGGTGGGGGCATGGATTTCGAGAGGATGGCGTGGGCGAGGCTAGCTCCGGGTTAGATCGTGGAAAGAGTGGGAGGTTGTAAGGGGAGGGTAGAGATGCATACCTTTCAGCATCGTATCCGGTAGCATCGTACTGTACCATCAGTGACGACAGCGACTCCAACATCTGCCTCGACCTCGCATCCATCGCACTCCCCACCTCCCCAAGCAACGCATCAATCCAATCCGGTTCGTTCACCTACCGCCCCAATATCAGCTCTATCCTCAAAATAAATCCACAAACACCTCAAACACCCCCAACCCGCACCTTTTCCCTTAGCTCCTCCACCGCCTCCGCCTCCACCGTCCACACCAACTCCCGCTCCTCATCCGCCCGCTCGCTCGCCCCCATCAGAGCCAGCAGCGCTTTCAGCGTCGCGTCATTCCGCTCGAACTGCACGGTCCCGAGGCGTCTGGCCGCAAGCCAGGTGTCGATGAAATGCCAGTCTTTGGCTTGGGCGCGCTGGGCGGCGGCTTTGGAGGGAGAGAAGAAGGCGGACGGGGTGATGGGGGGGAAGTCCATGGTTGGGGTAGGGTGTTTGGAGCTCTTTTTTGAGGGGCTGGGTTATCCGGTGGCCATTACTTGTATGCTCGGATCTTGGAGGGATTTAATTTCGACTTCTTCTCTCCATTTGCGTCGATGGGAATTGGGAGTCCAGGCAGTATGGCAATTGATTGTTATTTACTGAGACACTGGGCCGTCTCGTCCGCCGTAATCTTACTACCGTTCACCTTGCGCCTCCAAGCAACCAATTATATCGCCGCATTAGAGACATCATGAGCTTGAAATGTGTCGTCAACAACATTAAAGATCATAAATCGAGTTAAAATAATGATAAATTAGCCTCTCGAGCTCTGTCATCATGTTCGGGGCCCTAAACCGGATCATCGGCCGCCTGGACGCGGAGCCGGAGCAGCAGCACCCTCTCCACCGCGCCTCCGGCTTCCAGGTCCTCAGGAACGCGAACCCAGATATCCCCATCGAGCCGTGGTTTGATTTCGTGATCGGCATCAATGGACGCAGTATCGTGAGTGGAAACCTCCGAATATCAATTCGCGGAAACGGAGCGCTGATTCGTGGGACAGGACAGCCCGGATCCCGACCTCTTCGCGACGGAGGTGCGGAATTGCGGAGGCACGTCGATAAGTCTGGGGGTGTGGAGCGCAAAGGTACTGGATCTTCCCGAGACGCGGGGATGGGATTGTGCATGCATGCTGACTATTCGCAGGGACAGAGGATTCGCGAACTGTACGTGCAGGTCCCGAAGGACGCGCCCGCGCTGGGCATGTCGATGCAGTGGAACCCGTTGAATTCGACGGAGGACGTCTGGCATATCCTGGATGTCACGGCGAATTCTCCGGCAGACCAAGCTGGGCTGCTACCGTATGGCGATTACGTCGTTGGGAGCCCCGAGGGTGTGGTGCGGGGCGAGTCTGGGTTAGGTGAACTGGTTGAAGATGTAAGAATATGGCATTCGGATATTCCTGAATGTTTCCTATTTACATGCCATGGCTTTCAATGTGCCCTCTGAGATGATTTTGTTCTCAGATGATTGAGGACATTCCCTTCGTGCTTGAGCGGCTCCCTTCCTCTCCGAGCCCTCGGCGTTCATCCCGGCTAACGCCCTTCCCAGTTCCTCAACCGCCCTCTCAGACTATACGTCTATAACCACGAATACAACGTCGTCCGCCCCGTCACTATCACTCCGTCCCGCAGCTGGGGCGGCCAAGGCGCCCTAGGCTGCGTCCTCGGCTTCGGTGCCCTCCACCGCATCCCTCCCCCACTCGACGAACCCCCCCAAGCCCCTGGCGAAACCCTCTACGAAACCCCCTCCGACTCCCGCCCCCCCAGCTCCATCTCCACCGAACACCCCGCCCCCACCCCCACACCTGCTACCAATCTTCCCAGCCACGGCGACTTCCTCGTCCCCGCGAACCTGCTGCAGTCTCCGCCGCCGCCCAAATCCCCCGATGCGCCGGCCGCCCACGGCGTGAAGCATGGGCGGAAGGGACGGCATCATGCGCCGCATGCACGAGCGGGCAGCCCGGGGAACGCGATGGATGCGTATTTTGCGGAGGGGGAGGAGAAGAGTCGGATGGAGGATCGGGAACCGTCGAGGGCGGGGGGAGGGGTGCCGCCGCCGCCGAAGTCAGGGCCACCGAAATCAGGAGGGCCGCCGAGAGGACCGCCGAGAGCGAATGTGGAAGAGGCGCCGGAGGAGTGAGGATGATGTTTTGGGGCGGGAAAAGTTCGAGGTGGCTGGCGGAGATATATTTGAGGGTGTCTCGATTCATGGATTGGCGTTCCTCTCGACTATGGCTAGGAGGTCTGCGTCGAATGTGGTGTAATAGGGTACATCGTCCAGATGCTCGAGGAAGCGCGATGTATGCCGGCGTTGCGTCATCGCCGGGATGGGCGCTGCTGAGCATTAGCTTCTGGGTAGCGCAATAGAGGGTTCGTCAGTGATGTACGTACGGATATTGGCGTACGGCAGTGAGAGCGGCTGTAAAACCGGAGGTGGTCCCTGCGGAGGTCGATGGACGAGGAACGGAACCTCGCTAGGACTCTGCGGCGCTCGTGGTTTCCTCTTGATGCGGAGTTTCTGGCAGATGTTGCGCATGATGCGCGTGGGGGAGCGGCAGAACACCATGTTGGCGACTAGGACGTAGTGCGGTAGTATGTGGAGATGGGTTGAATTATGATTCCGCAGAGATGGTCAATCACAGATAGATAGTTGTGTAAAAGCTGGTGGAGAGTGCTACGTGAAGGTGGTGGGTTAACACGGAATTTATATCACAAGGAAGGGCGCTGATGATGGGAACGTTGGTAGACAACAAAGTCACGCGCAGCAAGAAATGGACTGGACTTTGGTCGATGGGAGAAAGTACCGGACAACAATCGATAATGACTCAGGATTTCCGATATCTGTATCGGTACCGATATTCAACGTTGGTTGTCCTTTCCCAACTGGATCAGACCCAGCGGTTGTCATCCTGATCAGGGCATGTCCTACTACCGGATACTAGGCGCGATCACCACATTTCTCGAAAACGTAGCACTCAAACTCTCGTCCTGGGCTCTCGACCTCTGTCTCCCCGTGATCCCAATCCGATCCGTCACCGGTGTCGCATTGATGATCTGGTCGAACTCATCGTCCTCCCCCAACCCCAGATCCGACCCGGACTCGGCGTCGGAATCTTCGCGGAGGACGGGACCCTGGGGTTCGGGTCGTGGGATCGTTGCTTGCTTTTTTGATTCGGCTTCAGGGTTGGTGAATGTCTTCGACTGTAGGACTCGTCGGCGGAGCTCCGCCATTTCCTCCTCGTCGTCGGATTCGGGAGGGAGTCCGTAATCCCGTTCCTCCTCCTCATCCTCTTCCTCATCTTCCTCTTCGTCCTCTGCCCCCTCACCATTGCTACCACGTTTCCCTTTTCTAGCCCCCTCGTCATCCCCACCCTCGTCGTCCTCATCCCCCTCCTCATCCGACTCATCCAACCGCCTCCGATTCAAATTCCCCCCCTTCCACACATCCCCACCCTCCACCCGACTCTTCTCATATTCCCTTTCAATCTTCTCCAGCCATGCCTCTTCCGCCTTTTTCACCTCCTCCTCGTTCGTACACGCCGCGTACCTCCTCAACAACGCCCCATTCATCTCCAAAAACTGTTCCCCGTATGAAAACGACGCTAGGATTTCCGCCGCCCACTCCCCTCGCCCGCAGATCGCGAAGCACGCCGCCAGCGCCTCCACGCAGTTCAGCCGCCACGGCCGCCCGTAGTTGGTCGGGTTCGCCGCGATCAGGTACGGGAGGAGCCGCTCGCATTTCCCGCCCAGCCGCGAAAACGGGACCTCGTCAACACGGTTCCACGAGCACTCAACCACCGCGGCGCCGTACTGCTCGAGGATCTCCTTGTCGGCCGGGGAGATGACTTTCTTCGCTTTGGGGGAGACGACGATGCCAGCGGATTTTTGGCCGATTTGGAGGGAGCGCATGAGGCCGAGGCGGATGAGTTTCTTGCCGGAGCAGCGTTTGGCGTCGCAGTGGCCGAGGTCCCAGCAGGCGGCTTTGAAGGGGGGGCGGGCGCGGTGGGAGGAGGAGGAGTCGGGGTTGTCGATGTCGGCGTGGGTTCGGGGAAGAGGGCGGGTGGAATTGCTGTATTTCTTGCCGCGGCCGAAGTCTTTCTTGTGGCGGACCATGGTGGCGGTTATCTTGATTATGGGATTCTTGACGTGTGATGAATGGGATAGGGTTGTAAGATGTTGGAATTGTAGAGTGTTGAAGGTGATCGGCGTTGATGTGATTGTCGATATATTGGACTTTGGTGATGGTTGAAAACTTGACCCCCACCTGAACCGGACCGCCACACTTCTCCGTCCATGATTCATGTCCGCTGAGCGCAAACCCCATGATATCGCCCCAAACAATGGACAGCTCATTAAAATCCATCGAACCCACTTCTATTCATTGAATCTTTCATACAGTATGGGCAAGTCACGTTGCCATATTAATAATATCATGACCGGGAGGGCTCAACCCAGAAGTCTCTATCCATCGATCTCCTTTATCCGTAGCCCATCATCCAAACCCCTCATGATGAAAAACTCATGATGCACACAGTAAACTCCTCATGATGGAAACTATGATGTCCCCCATCACCGCGACGCACTTACCGTCTGCGCCCCCACCGCCAACGGCCCTATCCCCGACCTCATCGCACTCCCCCAATCCCCCCCGGCATCCTTCGGCGGACTCGTCGCCTTCACCTGCACCATCTCTCTCTGCGCCGATCCTCCCAAATCCCGCTCCCCTCCCCCCACACCCATCCCCCCCTCTATCTCCCTCCCGGCCCCGTCCCTCTTCGGCCTCTCCCACCGCCAATCCTCCCCGTGCCACTTCACCTTCACGCTCGGCGACTCCGCCTCCGATTCCCGCTGCGTCCGATGGTGAGAGTTGGGCGGCTGCCCCGCGACCCCGGAGTTCGGATGGCTGGGCATCTCGATCGTGCTGGCGGAGTTCGCCGCCGCGGGGTGCGAGCCCGGGTCGTGGAGGGTGCGTTGGGTGGTTGGGGTGACGAAAGGGGCGTCGCCGGGGGGTTTGGAGGCAGGGGGTTGGGTGGTGGAAGGGGCGGCGAAGGGTTGGTAGGTGGCGTTCTGGTGAGCGGGGTGGTGGGGGTTGGCCCAGGGGGTTTGGGAGAGGAATTGTTCTTCGGCGACGCGGGTTTCGCGGGCGACGTCGAGGATGGGGGTGGGGCCGAGGGGGCGGACGGGATGGACGGGATGGACGGGACGGTGGGCGATCTGTATGACGACGTCAATTCTCGTTCATTTCAAAGGGTGCTGGTTGTGTTAGGTAAAGGAGAGCGCCTCAACATACCTTCATGGCTTGCAAATCACTCTCGATCTCCGCGTCATCCAGTCCCTTCATATCCGGCGCTGCGGGGAACCCGACATGCTTCGCGATGCCCGACAGAATCGACACTTCCAGGTTATACGCCGTCTGCTGCTCGACCTGCGTCGATCGCTTGGTCGGGAACATGTGCATGTAGTTCGTGTCATCCGCGCCGAACCGTCGTCGATCCCGTTGCAGCGCGTGGAAATACTTATATCCGTCTTCAAGGGCTTTCTCCCGCGCGACGCGGAGGTCTTGGAGCAGCTGGCTCTGCAGCTGGCTCCGCTCGCCGACGACCTTGATGCGGAGGGTCTGCATCCGGTAGCGCTTGTGGATGTGTTCGTGTTGGACTTTGTTGGTGCGGCGTTCGTCGATGCATTGTAGCATGGCGAGGTATTCGGAGTGTTGGCAGTCGGGTTCGTTGAGGAGTTCGAGTTCCTTGTTGATGTGGTTGATTTGCTCGTTCAGGTGCCTATGACGTTGGTCAGCTTACGTCCACCGCGTGGATGTTGGGTCATACCGTTCTTTAAACGCAATAAACTGCCGTTCGACTTCGCCGAGCATATCCAAAGCGAATTTTCGTTTCGTAAGAGCTAACTGAATGAGCTTTGGGCCATAGTTGAAACGAACCAAGGTGGGTATACCTTCTTCCTCCTGGATAGCATTCGGATCTTCCTCATCAGCCTCTTCCTCCACCACATCCTCACCTTCAACCGGACCAAGTCTCGGCGTCCCACTGGCCCGGTCGAGCTCCGGATCCTTCACTTTCTTTCCTTTTCGCTTGCCTTTTCGGAATCTCAAGGCTCGACTGGGTTTTTCCGGTTCCTCCTGCTCGATGACCGCATCCTCCTTTTCTTCTACTTCGACCTCCGGCTCCAACTCCGGCTGCGCTTGAGCAGCCAGTTCCTCGACGAGTTGTTCGGCGATCTCTTCGTCGACGTTCTCATCCGGATCGGGTTCCTCGGGTTCCCTTTCTTCTTCGGGATCGGCAATGCTCTCTTCTTGTGAGGAATGACTTCGTTTCGCGGCCGGCTCGTCGGGATCTTCTCCGGTCATGAGCGGATCTGTTAATCCGGCGGCTCGCTTCCGTTTTCGAGGCATAGTTTCCGGTTCGGTCGCCTTCAAGATATCTGGCGTCGGCTCTCGCGTGTGGGTACCGGTTGACGCGGCATCGACGTCCTCTTGATCTTGTTCCATCTCGTCGATCTGTGCTTCAGCGTCTTCCTTCGCCTTGTCTTCGTCAACTTCTTCAACTTGGACCTTCAGCCATTTCTGAGGGCTGATGTCCAGTCTCTCGGTCTCTGCTTCCGTGTCGTTCTCCGCATCACTGGCGGATTCCTCTTCAACCTCATCCGGAAC
This sequence comes from Eremomyces bilateralis CBS 781.70, assembly GCF_010015585.1. Classification (NCBI taxonomy): domain Eukaryota; kingdom Fungi; phylum Ascomycota; class Dothideomycetes; order Eremomycetales; family Eremomycetaceae; genus Eremomyces; species Eremomyces bilateralis. The sequence goes on from NW_022985080.1 coordinate 425,179, forward strand.
GACGATGTCGCGTTCCTCGGTTGGGTCTTCTGGTTCGCTGAGGCTGCTGGAGCGATCGTCATCCATACTCTCCCATTGCTCCGGGCTAGTGTCCACTGCAGCGGATTTTAGGTCCGCCAAGCCGGGCTGTTCCTGGGATGCCATTGCGCTTATGGTATAACCGTCGCAAGTTGTTGTAATGAATTTCTGGCGATCTTGAGTCGATGAGGGGGATTCTGAAAGTTGTTACAAGACAGGTCGTGTATCATGCGTGATCGTCAGGCGTCTTCTGCGGGTATAAAATAAATTAGCAAGACTGGAAACATAGAACTGGGTCGTTGCCAGCTGGGTAAGGGGTGTTTGGGATTCCAATTCTCAAAGCGGTCGGGCACGCTGCCCAACAACCAGACCGCCGTCACAAAGACGATCATTGAGGCATAGTAGGCTGTCGGTGGAAAATTCTGGAGAATGTACGATAGGACATACTGTTCAATGACTAAATATTCGTCTTTGTGAGTACCCCCACCCGTCAGGTCGATGACAGACCACTCAGTAGCGCCAACGACTCTGGACCGTCGTCGCGGATTTTGTCCCAAACCACACGAGTATAACCACCGCAATCGATTTGCGATCCAGAAAACGCCGTCGGATGTCTCGATCGACCGTGGATAGTGCGTCGTGACAGTCGGGCGATCTGGCGTAGGAAGGACGGAGCTTCGGCAAAGTGTGGAAGAATGCAGGGCAGGGTGACGAGATCGGCGGCGGCTACATTGAGAGATATGGCTTTGAGGACGAGAACAAAAATGGTGGCATGCCAAGGGGATAGGAAGCGGTGGTCGAGATACAGGGAAGTGAATGGAGAGAAATGGAGTATGAAGCTGGAGAGAGACAGTGTGAAGCGTAAGAGAGTTCGGGGCGGGCAGGTGCACGAGAAACGGATCGGAATCATCACCTGGAGGGTTCGCGATTGGACACCTGAGGCTGCAAGGCTACAAGGGACCCGATGACCTCACAGCCACATCCGCTAACCAGCCAGCAGCCACACTTGCAGCTGAGTGCTGACTATGTGAGGCGTGAGCCATAATGCCATATCAGATAACAAGCCACACTTGCAGCCACACTCCACAGCTGTCACGTGCATATTTAGCATATGGTGCCTGACAGCCTTACAGCCTGGTCCTGCGAAATTTCCGGCTTCCAATAATTCGGTTCTTCTCCAAATTAATTCCTGCCTAGGCGTGTTATGCTTAAGAGAAAAGATATTGAACCCGGCAACAATTGTCGCTAGATATCTACAAAATGGCTATCGCAACGGGCTTTCCTCAGCTTGCGAAGCCTTCGGATTGGGACAGCGGTATCGCAGGTCTCTTCGCTGTAAGTGTTCCCCATCGCGGTCACAACGATTCAGCCCTAATGGTTTGATTTTTCCAGGCGCCCGTGCCGCAGGAACCCCCGAAGCAAGTGACTGCTCCCAAGGCAGTTGCCGCTCCCAAAAAGGAACGTAAGGAACGGAAGGAACGGAAGGAACGCAAGGTGGAAGAATCGAAAGAGGACGAGGAAGAAGAAGAGGCACAGGCATCCTCTTCGGAAGATGCTGAGCAAAGTCCCGAGCCTGTCGTTGAACCCAAGACGGATCCAGCCAGTCGGAAGAGGAAGCGAAAGGCCCGTGATGGAGAAGATCTGGAGGAGAAATACTTCGCGAAGCTCCAAGACGAGAGGCCCGCGAAGACCGCCCGAAAGGAAAAACCTGTAGCAAGCGGTTCAGACGCCGAATCGGACGCTGAATCGGACACTGAATCGGACGAGAGCGAGGCCGCCTCCGTCGATGGTACAGAAGAGGAAGATTCAGACGACGCTGCCAGCGACGATGATGCCATGTCCATTGATGCTACCTTGGCCTCCGAAGGCTTGGTACACGAGAGCTTGAAACCCCCGCAACCCCGTCCCGAAGACGAATCCGAGAAGGAGAAACGAACCGTATTCCTTGGGAACGTGGCCTCGAGCGCTGTGACCTCCAAGTCCGATAAGAAAGCCCTCCTCAAGCACCTGGGTTCCTTCCTTCCGGACCTCAAGACTGGCGACGTCCCCCACAAAGTCGAATCCCTCCGCTTTCGATCCACCGCGTATTGGAACAACCTCCCCAAGCGCGCCGCCTTCGTCACCAAGAACCTCATGGAAACCACCACCAAGTCGACGAACGCCTACGCCGTCTACTCTACCGAATTCGCGGCCCGCGCGGCCATGCGGAAGCTGAACGGATCCGTCGTGCTGGACCGTCATCTGCGGGTCGACAGCGTCTCGAGCCCCGCGAAGGTCGATAATCGGCGATGCGTGTTCGTGGGGAATCTAGGGTTTGTGGACGATGATACCGCGATGAAGGAAGGCGATGCGGAGATGAAAGGGAGCAGTGCCAAGCCGAGGAAATCTACTCCGGGCGATACGGAAGAGGGGCTTTGGCGCCAGTTTAAACTGGCGGGGGAGGTTGAGAGTGTGCGAGTGGTGCGGGATCCGGCTACGCGTATTGGGAAGGGGTTTGCGTATGTGCAGTTCAAGGTATGTAGATTTGGTTGCCCTCTTGCAATATATTCCGCTCACGATACCAGGACCCGAATGCGGTTGAAGCGGCCTTGCTGTTCAACGACAAGCGATTCCCACCCATGCTTCCGAGAAAGCTCCGTGTTACTCGAGCAAAGGCGCAGGATAAGCCGAGGAAGGATTCAGGTTACGCTGGAGCCAATGAACGCCCTAAGAGGCGGCCAAAGAGCCGAACTGAGGGAGGCCGAGAAGGCGGCCCACAGGGACGGCCTCAGAGGGGACCTCAAAAGGGGCCACATGGCTCTCGAGGTCGGTCCGGCGCGAACGCCAACATGGAGCCGGTAGGGGCCGCACGACCTAGACCCGGCCAGGCTGGAGCATTCGAAGGGCAGCGCGCCTCTGCACCGGCCCCAGTCAGAGCGAAAAGGGCGAGAAAGACCAGCGAGAAAGGCCGGCAACGAGCCAGCGCGTGGAGGCGATCCGGCGGCACCAAGCCCTAATCGTCGTTCCCATAGCCGTATTATACAAATTTCAACCGTGTACTCAACCTATCTACATCCGACTCGGCATCCTCATCGCCCCATCCAACCTAATCACTGCCCCATTCAACATGGTATTCTCCGTCGCCTCGCCACACAGCCGCGCAAACTCCTCCGGCTTCCCCTGCCGCACCGGAAACTCCATCACCCGCTCCAAGCTCTTCCTTACCTTATCCCCCATCATCGCCGTCATCGCACTCTCAAACAAACTCGGCGCAATCGTCACCACCCGGATCCCATACCGCGCCAGGTCGCGCGCCATCGGCAGTGTCATCGCCGACACCGCGCCCTTGGACGCCGAGTAGGACACCTGGCCAGGTTGTCCGTCCGTCGCGGCGGAAGAGGACACCATGAGGATCACCCCGCGCTCACCGTCGGGGGTGAGCGGCTCGTTGGCGACCATGGTGGGGAGGAATTGGCGGATCGTGTCGAGGGTACCGCGGAGGTTGATGTTCAGGACGAAGTCGATGCGCTGCATGGAGAGGGGTTCGCCTTTCGCGTCGATGATCTATGCCAACCGTCAACATTCCATCTCGCAATCAACATCCGCCCGTCCCCCAATCCGACACAGTGCGTGCAGATGTTCGCTGTGAGGGTAGTAGATTTGAAAGTACCCACCTTCCCCGGCAACCCAACCCCAGCTCCCGCAAGCACGCCCGCCACCGGCGCCTTCGTCTCCGCCACCCAGTCCGTCGTCCCCTTCACCGCCGCAGCAATACTCTCGCTGCTGGTCACGTCGCATTGGAAGAAGCGGGCGCGCGCGCCGAGCTTGGCCACGAGCGCCTCGCCCTTCTCCACGTGCAAGTCCAGGATCGAGACATAGCCGCCTTTTTGGTGGTAGTGCTCGACGGTGGCTTGGCCGAGGCCGGAGGCGCTGGGGGAGGTTAGGTTGGAGAGGTTATGGGGGGGAGGGGGAGTTGTGGGGTAGGGATGTCTGATATGGAAGACTTACCCGCCGGTGACGACGAATGTGCGGTTCTCGATCTTCATATTGGTCAATGGGTCACTTGTAGAGGAGTTTAAATTTAGGTAAAGGGAAAATATGGACTGAAATATTAGAAAGACACTTGTTTTCATGATTGAGGTGCGGTAGTATTATGCCCGCGGGCACTTCCCCATACCGAGGCCCATTCCGAAGCTCCACCATAAACCCTGAAGTCTTAATCTCAAGAAGCTACTACGTACAGGACAACATTCAGGTCGCTGCCAATAGGGACCTGTAGCGAAAGGTGTTTGGGAGGATGAGAATTACTAGCCTAAACAATTAACTGCCTTTGTTTCACTGTCATCTAATATTACAAGACGAAACTGGAGCACTGGCCGTCAATCTGGAGAAGAACGTCATCGATCACGTGCCTTTGTTTAGCTGGCTTCAGTCGATATCTCGACGAAGCGCCCAGCTTGAACTCTCCAGCAACGCCTCTACAAATCTCGAATAACGTCTCTCAACCCGCATTAATACATCCCTAAGATTCATCTAACCACCCCTCCAAAATGGGCGACCTCCTCCCCTGGGAATCCTCCCCCCATCTCTACCTCTTCTCCTCCCTCACCGCGGGCTCCTCCCACATCCTCACCGCCACCTCCCGCGTCGAGACCATCCTCAAAGCCAACCGCATCCCCTACACTTACGTCGACACTGCTACCAACGACTCCGCCCGCAAGCTGTACGGCCGTCGCGGGAAAAACAAGAAGTTCCCCTTGCTTGTCAAGGAGGGCTTCGTGCTCGGGGATCTGGAGGAGGTCGAAGAATGGAACGAGTTCGGCGAGCTGAAGGAGATGGTGGGGGAATTGCCGGCGAAGAGCGCGTTGCCTGGGGAAGATGTGGACGATGCTGGGAGCGTGACGGCGGGTGGGGCGGCGGCGGGAGCGGAGACTAAGGCGCCGAGTCAGGTGAAGGAGGAGAAGATCACAAAACCCGAGAGCAATGTGCCTTCCGCAATGAAGGAGTCCGTATTCGCAGCAGCGGCGTTGGCGGCAGCGAAGACGGCGCCGGCACAGTCGCCCATGACCGCGACGGCACCAGAGACAAAAAAAGCGACAGAGAAAGCCCTTGACAGCGGAGCGCTACCTCTGACTGCCGAGAAAGAACCTACCCAGCCCGACACATCCGCCTCCTCGAGCAAACCAGAACCCATGACTGGGCCTCCGATCACCCCCGCAAGCCCTCGACCGATCGACACACGTGCCCCGGACCAGTCCACGTCAAATCTGGGCTCCACGGTCGTCTCCCCGACCGGGTCGCAGACCACGCTGCCGTATCGTCCCCCTACGCATAGAGGAAGTGAAGTTAGTGTTGCGAGCGAGGAGGAAGTTCGGGCGGTGGAAGAGAAGACGGTGATTTTGGAGGAGGGAGGGGAGAGGGAGAAGGAGGAGTCTGAGGAATCTGAGGAGGAATCTGAAGAGGAGGAGGAAGAGAAAGAAGAGAAGGGGGAACGGGTCAAGGATAAGAAGGATGCGGAGATAGAAGAGAAGAGGGCCAAGGTCAAGGACGAGGAAGAAGACGACGAAGATGAGGACGATGAGGAGGAGGATGAGGACAGTGAGGAGGAAGATGAGGGTGAGGACGAGGATAGTGAGGAGGAGAATAGGGCTCAGGCTCAGCAGCAAGGACTGGAAGCAAAAGGAGAGGAAGTAAAAAAAGAGGATAAAGCAGATAAAGACGAGAAGAAGGAAACGAAACCGGAGAAGGGGCTAGAGACGGCGGCGGAGACGAAGCCTGCAGAAGCAGCCAAGTCGGTGAAGAGTTCTGGCGACTAATCCGACCGGAAGGAGCACTTGGATTGGCGTTTGATGATTGAACGGTTCATGATATTGGATGGGCGGGCGACATGTACCTGATTCTTGCCTGCGGCATCACAGAGCGGTTGCGTGAGGATTTCTATCACCAGCGCGATTACGACGAGACAATGGAACCTAATATGTCCTTATCGACTGTCTATTAATAAGCGCTATCCATTAATCTACCTGTGTAAACTGTTCTTCGTGTCATCGGGTTCGTTACGCCAAACCCGACATGTAGAAGATACTAGCTAATACCCTGCCGACCCTGGCTTACATTTCGCCCAAACAAATCGAGAATGCAAAAAATTTCCAAAGATCGTTCGGTAACTACGCCGGTGTTCCCCCGTATTCAAATATCCCGTCCCTGCATGCCATCCGTCGCCAGTCTTAAAAACCCCATATCCATCCATCCATCCTGTCCCGTTCCAAGCCAAATCATGGGCACCGTAAACATCCCAAGGGCGAAATGCAGGGGCCAGTGAACCGCCAATTCAAAGGAGCGTAGGAAGTGAATGGAAAATCACGTTGAAGTCAGGTTCGAGAATCCTCCTTGAAGAATGCTGGAATTGATCTAGCCGTCCTTCTGTTCGAAGATCTCAGCCAGCGCCTCGCGAACGTCGAGTTCCTCGAGGACGGCGCCGAAACTAAAGCTCCATCAGCAACGTTATCCAACCGTCAAATCCCAGCCTCGGACTCACCCATAACAGCGAACCTTCGCCGTCAGCGCCTCCTTGATGTTCTCGAAATCCTCTTTCCCCATCTCCAGCACACGCGGATGCTTCCGGATCGTCACCCATGCCATTATCGGGGTGATCTCGCCGTCCAGGGGCAGGCGGTTGCTGAGGTCCAGCAGCTTGACCAGCTCCGGCATAGACATGTCGGGCATCTTGTGCGGGTACTGGTCGTCGGGGGAGTGTGCGACGTGCGACTCGGGGGGGCAAGTCGCCATGAGCACGTGGCCGGAGATCTCGCCCTCGGAATCTTGGGAGCGGACCATGAGGAATTGCATGTGGTCCATGCAAGGGCGTTCGAGGCTGGGGAAAGAGGATGTTAGTAAGGGGAGGGGAAGGAGGGGTGATGTGGAGGAAGGATGTGGAGGGAAGAGAGAAAATGGACGGGTGGGATGTAGCGTGGTATATGGGACGAGGTAAGGAGGATGGGGTTGTGTAACGGGCAAAGCTGAAAGGGAGGGATACAATTTTGCCACGACCAACCGATGGTCGATCATGGGAGCAACAACAAGATATAGATGTCATCAACCCCATCCTCCGGATGGGAAATGCGTGTAAGAGAGGGACGCGCTCATTCATTGGGTGGTGGAGAAAGGTATGGATTTCGGTCGTACGTTAGAACAAAGTCAATCCCAATCTGGTCATAGTCGACGCCCTGTTGGCCAGGGGCCATGGTTGGTACGGGAGGTGGTGCTCGGCCTGGTGGCATATTGCCAGGAGAAATGTTCGGAGGAGAGGTGAATCGAGTGGATTCGGTGTTTGGTCCATAGCTATGGACGCTGCCGGCCGAGCTCGCATCGCCATAGGAGCTATTCTGCCGATTGATGCTTAGAGACGGGCTGTTGATGTCGTAGTGGATGCCATGAGCGGCAAGGACCTCTTTGAGGCGACGGTTCTCTTCCGCAAAGTTGTCGCGTTCGTGGACGGTCTGAGCGAAGAGATCCTTAAGGCGGAGGACCTCCTGCTCTAGTGCTTTGATGTACATCTCTTTTCGCTCGCGGTGCGTCCTGTGGAACGTTAGTGGCGAATTTTCGGCGGTCACGTCGTACAAACCGTTGCGCTTGTCGATTTAGTTCTTGACGACGTGTCAACGCGGGTTTGCTGTCAGGTTTCGGACCACGACGCTTGGGAGTTTGGCCATCTACGAAGAATGAGTGCGCGCTCCGTATAACCCTACACAAGCTGCCGTACCTCGAGTGGTCTTCTTATCCCCAGTAAGATTCTTCAGAAAGCCGAACATCTCCAGAGGGCCTTTAGAGTTGCCAGTATCACTATTGTCGTCTAGAAAAATCAATGTTAGCCACGAGAACCAAAAAAAGTAGACTAAACGCAAGCAACAATCAATCCTTAAATTCAGAAGTGACATGTGTGTAGTATTATTGGAGAATTTCCAGAAATAGTTGGACTTCATCGAGTGCAAGACTAGTGACCTCTCGCTGATCCACTGCCCAAAATGACCGTATGGCATCACCACATGAATCAGAACGATCCAACAATGCCACAGAATTCTCGAGCTTGAACTAGAAATGACACGACGATCGCAAAGATGACACTGTCTTCTGACAAGAGCATAAAGGAGAAATCAATGGACTCACAATTGGCCATATTATGATCCTGTTCGATATATCCTCCAGCGGGCATATGCCCAGGCGGCGATACTGAAGTAGACATGGCTGGTCAAGATCCTCAACGTCTCTCACAAATGTAGAACTTCAGGAAAAGAGTCGCAAGTTTGGGTTTAGAAGCTGTTGGAAAAGATGTCAGAGTTCGTCCTTGAGATGGATGATAAATGAACATGGAACGTATAAGAGTGGCTGAGCGAGGAACCCGCCCCACATGTAAATCACATGGAGATCATAGCTCGAGATTAGAATGCAGAATTGAAAGAACACAAGTCCTCGATTGATTCGGTTTGAAACGAGACATGCAACTGTACGCCATTGGGGAAACAATGGTACCTGAGAAGATTGACGGTTCGAAAATTGAAGGTCTCCCCAGTCAGCTGCCCAGAGTAGCATTCGTGAATACCAAAGGGATACTCTTTCGGAGAGGGCATCCCTTATGCCAAGTACCCCGGCATTGATGATGTGGATATGTATGTGTGGCAAAGGCAATCATACGCACCTATACGTAATGCATTTCCTGGTCTTCCTTCAATGATAGATATCAAGAGGCTCCTCGTCCAACTTTATTGTATGTGCCGAACGCGTTTTCCGATTCAACGAGACTGGAGGAGGCACCGATTGAAGCTCGTCAGGCCGATTTTGCGGACAGTTCCGAGGTATTGGGTACGTCCGAAATGCGGACACAGAGTCGATATTTCTTAGAGAAGAGGATATCGTTCAGGTGCGTGTCGCGAGCCGTAGTATCGTCGACTCGTCTCGATTCGTCGTCAACCGGCGAGTAAGGTAATGGGTACGTATTTGGAATTTTAGTGTCCACACGCCTGTCAGCTTTGGTCTCCGCCCGCCCCTTCCGGCGCGAGGAGCGTAGCCTGATCCCGGTGGAATTAGCGCAGCAATGGTCGATCTACTTCCCTCCCCGCAGGACAAGATATCGATGGGACGATGGTCACACTCGCGAGAGTGGTCTTGGAGTCAAAGTGGTGGGGAAACTATCAAGAGGAACTGTGGTTGAGGTGGAAGCGAAGTACCGCAATGACCCCCTGGTCGACTGTGGCCCTTCTCGCCGGCTCGGGTCGCGATCCCTTCTCTTGCCTGGTTAGACTGTCAGGTTAGGTCAATGTCCGTGCCGGTGGCGTTTGGTTCGTTGGTAATTGGTATTGAGCAACAATCAATTCAGTTGTCCTGGTGGACGAGATGGATGAAGAGGAGAGTGCGAAAGTGTAAGACAAGATGAAATCAGGCGTTCTATTCAGCGACAGGAAGAGACGAAGTGATCATGCAAGCGCAGGGGGGAAGCGTTCCCGGCTTGAGAGCTCCCAATTCAGACTTCGGAGCTTGCACTATGCTGCTTTGGGGTTGATCTGCAGCATGATAGGAGATGTTTTGTAACGTGAGAAGCGAAGGAACTTCTAGAAGACAGTTACTAACCGCCTGACAGAGTTTCACAACATTCCCCGACTTATACGCTATCGGGATGGGTATCACAGGACTGAGGACACCGAGGGCGACAATAGGGTAACGGGCTTGGTTATATGGGGTAACATTGGGTTCTTCCACTCATGATGATGTGAGTGATAAACGAAGAGATGATGGAAATTGAACGAATGATTATAATCTCCATGTCCAATGATGATGCAACGACAGTGGTATAGCAGGAGAAGTTCCGTTGGCACTTTAATCTGGGGTTCTCGTATTAAACGAGACGTGAGCTGCCACATTTCACCTTGTGCCTTCGCAAACACCTCATCGTCTGAATTTACTGGACTCCCACATCTTCGGGAACCGGTCCGATTCCGGTTCCACCTCCACCGTTCTCATGCCGATCGGAGTGCCAGATGTCTGATCAAGGAGGACCAGTATGGGAATTGCTGAGAGGCCTGCATTCCATTTCCAAATAGACACCTTCTGGGTTTTATCGACACAGCGATTTTCGAAGGGGATGGGCGGTGGTATTATTTAGGTGTTTCCAGCCCTTGAGGATGTGAGGGTTTGAAAACAAGGGGGAGTTGCTCCATCCGAACTCGCCGAAGGCGGCGCGAGCCTGGAAGTGGAAGTTTTCTACTCCGTACATTGGGTGCTACGATGGAGAATCTGAATGTTGAAATATTACAGCTCATCTTCGACCATGTAAGGTCTCTGCTTCACCCATTCGAGAAATATCTAACACCACTAATAGGTATATCTCGAGAATCGCAGAGATATTTTCGCGGTAACACTCGTATCTAAGCTATGGCATTCTATTGCGCAGATAGTTCATGATAGGAACATCGAGATCGTCCTCAGCAAGGGATCATACAACGCTAACCGGAAGGTCTTCGCTCGGCTCCGCTCTAAGAGATTCCTCTCTCGAGTTCGCAGAGTCCATGTAGTGGACTGGTTTGGGTCTGGTCTGATACCATGTTGCCCAGTATGGCCGTATGCGGAGCATGATATGTCTATGGAACTACGCGAGGATAAAACTTGGATCCAATTCCGGGCGCTAGTGAAGCAGATGAGCAATATGAGACTCACTAATTTCAGGTATATTTCTACTCCTATGGAACTTGGAAACAATCATACTAAGAAATTCTGACTCTAGATGGTCAGTCAGCTCAGGCCGCCTTGCCCGAGCCACTTCTGGAGCTGCTTATAAGGAAACCACACTGTCGAATTCATATCGACCTGCGAGATGACCTGCCTCCTTGGACCATGTCCAGCTACGACTACCTGTTCCCAGCCATGGCTTCAGAAGGTCAGCTGTCATCTCCGGAATTGTTGACATCAAACTTTTCAAGCTTGGGGATCGTGATCCGGGCAAAAGACGTACCTGCGCTCGATCGTCTAGGGGAGCTCGTTGCTTCATGTCACAATCTCAGAACCCTGAAGGTGTCGTGTATAGGAAGAATCACCAGGCCTATCCGACGTAATGGGCAAGTCGAACCATTCAGAAGGCCACCGAGAGGCCACCCTTGGAATTGCCAATCCAATGAATGTGGCGAGACCCTTCCAGGCTTGTTGGAGCTCGAGCTATCCAGCTTTTGTATTTGCGGAGACGTTGACGGTGCTTCCTATGAAAACCTGCCGTGGCAGCAATTACGGCGTGTCAAATTTACCTGTCCTTCCTTTCTCACCCGATTTGCCGGACAGATGACGCATCTCTGTGCTCTCGAGCTTCACTTGGATTTAAGATCCCCCGACATTGAATCGTTCTGCATGGATCCTTCATGCTCTCCTTCAACAGAGGATATTGGACAATGCTTAAGAACATTTACGGGATTGAAGGAGCTTCATCTGGTCAATGGTACGCACTTGCTTGATGAAACGCTGATCGCCCAAGTTGGTCCAACCGTTCGATCGATATCAGCGCACCAGCAAGAGCAAAGGACAACTACGGAAAGGATAATCCTTTCTAAAGAGATGCTGTTCACCATTGCAGCAATGTGCCCGAATCTGCGTTCTTTGAGTGTGGATATGCTCGATAAATCGGTATTGGTAGGTGCCTAGAAGCTCTACAATGTTACCGCCATCAATTTGTTTCCATCCAGCTTACTCAACTTTGAGACTTTTGCTAATGTAACAAATCATAGTACGATGAAATTTTGCCATTGATAGGCGAACATTTGTGGCATCTCACTGAGCTCGGTCTATGGTTTCCATCCTGGATGCCAAGACCGTATGACATGTCCCAACATGGTTGTCAGATGGTTCTCCATGGACATGGAACAGGTATTACGAAGTTGATCGTATCGACTCCAACACCAACGGGGACTATCGATTGACAGTGACATGTGTTGAAGGCAAAAGATACCAACAAATTGGTGAGGAACGTGGGGAACACAAGGACATTTGGACGCTACCAAAACATCCTGATGGTAGGAATAGTTATGCCCTCTTATCAGGACGGAGACATGCGCATTCGCAACACTGTGGAATGGGATCACTTTGTCCGTTGCGGAAGATCGAATCCGAAGCCATGTTAGAAAGTTCAATCCGCGTCGTATCATTGGTCGATGTCATGTTCGCAGACCAGACGTGGATCCTGATGATTTTGCCCGTTTTCGACGCAGGCGAGTCAACTAGATATAGTTAGATTAAGTTAACTTAAGTTAAGTTAACTAGTTAGTTATCGCAACGATTCTAATTGTTAAAAACGAAATGATATTAAAGGAATTGTTTACTAAGCGACTTTCAATAAGTCTCTAGAATAGAAGCCTCCTGGCGGCGTCTGGTACAGTGACTTTGATGGTATACCGGCGCGAGGGGATTCGATAGACATAGTATCGCTTTATACCAGCAAATTATCCACTCTAATCGATCAACCCACTGGAGAACCTGCAACGTCTGGTACGTTAGAGGGATTGGTGATATGAAACACGGGATAAACTGCCAAATTGTATGATGGATAGACGAATGAATGAATCGATGATTAGTCTACGAACCTAAGAGGGGATGAGCCGACTAATTAACTTTCTTGCGATACCTTCACGCATAGCAGTTGCAAACCGAGCTATCTACGTCCGGAGACGGATGTGTGGTGCTGGGGGGTTACACAGATAGACGATATAGCGAGGGAGTGTTCAGAAAAGATAGGTACTTAAAATTACAATAACTAGCTTCTTCCTTACGGTAGATAAGGAGTGACGATATGAAGAATGTCAGTTACGGACGGATTGATCCTGCTCGATACGCATCGCAAGTGAGGTTCTGAATATTCCTTCGTTGTTACGACCAGCCAGGCTGATGGTGTTGGTTAACGTCTTATGGCCTCACTATCCTGTACAGTGTACGGCCTGGTGGACACCTTATAGGTGGGTTCATAGGTGCCTCCAGTGCCAGGTGCCTCTGCTGTGGGCTGTGGCAGCTGCATGTGGGCGGGGAAGGAGCCCAGGCCTAGCGGGATAGGGGCCCTGCGTTTTGTTGGCTCATACGTAGCCATTTGTTGGCACATGTGTAGCAATTTAGGTGAATTCACTGCCGGCTAAACCTCGGAAGGCGGACGAATGTCTTAGCAAGAGATTGAGCGGCGGCCATTATATATCTCTACCTACTTTAAGGCATTTCTACCATATACTAGACGCCTAGGGAGTTGCCCAGGGGGATGAATAGGTGGGTGGGGGAGGTGCCCACGCCGTGTGGGGTAGGGGCCCGTATTTTGCTGGCCCATACACTACAATTCAGGTAAATTCACTGCCCCTATTCTCGTGCAAGCTTTCCTTACGCTCCCTACTCTCGTGCAAACTTTCTCATACAGGCTTTCTCGTACAAACTTCCTCGTAAAGATTTTCTCTCACGCACCTACTCCTCGTGTAGACTTTCTCCTACGCACCCAATTCTCGTGCAGACTTTCTCTCACGACCCCACTTACCGTGCGAGCTCTACCCGCCTGATCCATCATGGAGCCGTAAAAGGTGGGCAACATTTTCTTCACATACGGCAAGACGTGATGTTGACAGCTACTTGAAGATATATCGCATATCATTCAATTCATCGAATGCCACGTCTGCAAAGCACAATTCGACAGAAGCATTGACGGAACCTCACAGGTCGGCCAACGTCCCAACCTTTCTCTTCTCTCGAAACACCCCGGCTGCATACAAGATGCCGCAAAAGCATAAGCGATCGTGGTCCGTGGAAGGCTCAAGGGTGCAAGGTTGCATTAAGAAACGAGCAGTAGCCAAGAGACGGCGAGAGGATTACAAGCTCGAACGAGTTAGAGCACTCATCGAAGAAGGAATTACGAAACACGATTTGGATGAACGGCGTGCCAGGTATTACTGTATGAAGGAGCATCCGGGAAGGTTCTGTAGTCAATGTAACCCACGGGCCGACGAAGAGGATAGTGAAGGTCTCAGCGATGAGGAGGCCGAAATGAGCGATTCTTGGAGTGATGGTCCGGTCTCCGATGATGATCAATCCCTAACATACTCCGAGATTTGGGGCAACGAAGAGGAGAAAGATACAGTCGTCAAATACATCAAGGGCAAGATCAAAGCTGTGGACACGGCTGCCACGCGACTTAAGACGTTGGTAGATGATCAACAAGCGGGGAAACCCCTAATTGGCGGGTTGCGAGGCAAATGGACTCTGTACAACTTGGATGTCTGTCCGAAGCGATATGAGCCTACTGGCGAGTACCACCGGCTTACCGTGAGCGAAGCGGCTGTCAAAGGGGAGCTGGTCAACCAAGATCGTGTTAGACACCCACCTTACGAAATTTTCATGGAGTGGTTGATTAAGGATGCTGCTGGGGACATTATACCTTTTCCATTCCCAACTCACGCTTCACTCGAGCCGGTCCCGATCCAACTCATGACAAGAGTTTCCGATGATGTTCCCGCCGAGATAGTCTTCCTAGGCGATGATTGTCTCTGGTTAAGAGTCCCGAGGTCGACTGTTTACCCGAAAGAGGCTAGTCGACTTGGGACGTCTTCCCCAATGATAGAATTTGCCGGAGTTCGCCAGACAGAGGCCGACATTGAGGAAATAAAGCGAAGACATGAGAAAATGGCACAGGAATGGGAAAGAGCAAATAGTCCCGAAACTTCTATTGCGGCGTCTTTATGTGGATGGGACTATTGAGATTCTACACGAGGCTCTTTGAGCTTTGCTCTCAACCACAGAATACTATGGCGAGTCTTTTCCCATTTGCTCGGCCACTCTGCGGTCCATTTCAAACTCGTGAAGACCACCCAGGTCCATAAAATCTAACATTATAAGTTCGGATGAATTATATGCTGGGGATCTTATGTGGTGGAGGTACTGACTGGATTGAACAACATTACAAGCTGGATATTCACTCTCTTGTTCCCCCGCAAGCTTTGGCTTCTGGACAATGTCGCGTATTTCGGTCATATGCCCATCGACCCTTGTATGTATGACCTCCGGACTGGACCAAGAGAGGATGAGCCTGAAAATCTTCTTTTTTTGGTTTCGCAGCCGATTCTACCACAATTTTCCAGTAAGTGAGATCTTTCAGATACTAACCCGTGTGAAATAACAAGGAAGCTGGAATGTGCAACATCGCTAAAAGTATATTAGCATTGGGTTCCAGAGTCGCCATGCGTATTCCGCCTTTCGTTGCCACTCCAGGGATATATACCAAAGTCCTTTATGCTCGGAGCTCTCCGAGCCCTATAGCCTCTTGTTCTGACCACGAAAAGATGTGCCCAAGGAGAACCTGGCGCAATATGGCTTTTTACCAGTCCCCCTCTGGCTAAGGGTACCCTATGCCGAGGAAACCAGCCTCCTTTCTAGCCAGGTCGCTAAGGACATGACCTACTTCTTACGACCCCATCGATCTCGGATCAACGATATCCAATATCATCTGGCAAATATCGACAAGAAACTCCCACCGACCCAACTGTTTAAGAAATATGAGGTTTGGGATGATCGACTGAGGCAATTGAAAGCGCACCTGGACAGCTAGAAGCCAGGAGGCATCAGGGGTCTCTGGGCAGACAAACGGGATAGCGGGCAGTGGTACACTTTCTGGGCTGTCATCATCGTCATTGGAGGGATTGGCGTCGTGCTTACGACTTTTGCACTAATCGTGTCGATTGGGCAGACGATTGGGACATTCAGGGGTGTTGAATGAGAAGAAACTCTGTTGCTAAGTAGCAACCAGTCTGTCCGAACTCTTGCTTAAATCCAGATCCGAGTAGCCCGTAACCAATCTTCCCCTGGGTAGGGGCTCCCAGAAGCGCCCCCAGGCGCTGAATGCGTTTTGTGATGCAGAGGGTCACCTTTTGACTTTTGTGAGCTACTGGGCACGTCAATGCTCATACTGATGCCTGACCCACCCCTGTATAAACCCTCACTCGGGCCTTTGGTAGCTATTACAGCCATTGTGAGGTCGGAGTTGCTGTAATTTTCCCTCAGGGTAGAGTCGAAGTGTCAGCGCGATATCAAGACACGATATAGAAGATGAACAATAGGGTACTCAGAAAGTAAAGTCCTTGTCAATATTAGAATAGTTAACAGGAATCGAGTTCTTCATGACTAGCATAAGCTTAGAGACTTAGGTTTTGACTTGAGAATAATAATGAACATCTTCGCAACCGACAAACGACTTGCAGTATGCAGAACGGACTGCTGCCACAGAATCAGGAAAATACCTCATACAACCCAAGATACAGACAAGCTGATGCAAAGCAATCCCTTGAAGCAGTCTCCAGTTCAAAAGAAAAACATGAGATGACCTCCGCCACAGGAACGGGGGGTGTTGTCATAGTCTTCGTCCCGGAGGTGGAGGGCAGTCCAGAAGCAATCTGTATCTATACTCTACTAGTCAAGGTGATAATGGGTTAGCTGTGGCGTCCAATTGAACTTGCAGACGTAGTGGAACATTCTTGAGATATGTGATGCATTTAGTCAAAGAAATCAATGAAGGTACCTAGTGGATGAAATAACTGTTTTAATGAAGTTTCGATTTGTGAAGCTCTGTCATGGTTCGTGATAATTATGGTTAATTGCCATACCGCATCGTAATAGTGGCCCAAGCTTTCTGAAGGTTCTCGAATAGTCGAATTCACATATCAACTCGAGCTTCGGAGATCGCAGATCACCGCACCTTCACTCTCTCCTTTATATATCGATAAAATGAAGGCATCTGTGTCTAGCTCCCTATTGCGACCAATATGCCGCCCAAGGTCGAGCATATCAAGATGCAGACCGCTTGATCGGCGGCCCTTCTCCGGAGCAAGCTTTCCCGGAACATCAGGTCTAGGAAGACCATCACAACCGACCGGATGGGCACCAGTACCATACGTGACGGAGACAATTGTAAGAGACGAATAGTCTAGACTTTCACTAAGGATCTCAACTGACTTTATAGGGAGGAGGCTGGCTCACATGTACTTCCTCCCTCCCTAGCGCTGTTGCTATTGAGTGCGTGAACTGACTCTCTTCTGAAGCGGATATCTTCTCAAGATTATTGAAAGAGCGCATTGTTTGCTTGAATGGCGAAGTCAACGATGCGGTATCGGCATCCACTGTGGCCCAGCTGCTATTTCTGGAAGCGGAGAACCCGGATAAGCCGATAAACCTATATATCAACTCCCCTGGAGGATCAGTCACAGCAGGTACGGTCTCTTACCCTTCATATAATCTGTCTAGAAATCATGCTAACCCAGTTCCGCCACAGGACTCGCAATATATGACACGATGACATACATCCGCTCCCCCATCCGGACGATCTGCATCGGCAGCGCATACAGCATGGGCTCCCTTCTCCTCTGCGGCGGCAGCCCCAATCAGCGGTTCATCCTTCCACACGCATCCGTCATGATACACCAGCCATCCGGCGGCTATTTCGGACAAGCATCAGACATCGCAATCCATGCGAAGGAGATCCTGCGGGTACGGAAACAACTCAACGAGATATACGTGCGACACATGGAAGCAGCGGGGAAAATCAGGACACTGGAAGAGGTGGAGAAGCTGATGGAACGGGATTACTTCATGAGTGCGAAGGAGGCGGTTGAACTGGGCCTCGTGGACAGCGTACTGGAGAGGAGGGACGAGAAGAAGGAGGGGGGGAAATTATGATTCTAGGGAGTATGTGGCGAGTGTCTATGATATGGCCGCAAGATATGCCCCCCTGCGACGTACAGGTACGTGGAGTTCAGGAATAGGTATGTACAACAGGTGTACAAAAGATGAACTTATCCACCTATTGAATGCAACCAACCGGCGCGAAATGCCCAAAACGCCGTTCCCATGCATCGTCACTCCGTGAATCGTCAAGATCTATGCTCCGGCTGGAGATTGCTGCTTTCTCGCTTCCCCGTGGGACTGCATACTTCGGGATTAAGAACCAGCTTTCGCACCTCGTGGTCTTTCCATGCAGCTGGATCCCGTTTCTGAAGAAACTTCTCGATCCGCTCTTTTTTCAAAAGTTGATTTCTCTCCCAGATGTCCCGATCGCTCTGGGATGCTTCGGGCTGATCGCTCACTTCTACCGAAGGAAGAACTTTTGACGCCGACAGTGTCTCACGCCTGGCCATCATCAGATGCTTCGACGCTTCATCATGCTTTGCATCCAATCGCGCTACATAACCCGCCGCGAACGAATCCGCTCGGATGGCGTTGAGCCCTGTGCCCAGAATTGTGAAGAAGACCATGACCGATATGAATGTCATGTGAGAGAAATATACGGGCTCCGTGCGCTTGCTAGAACCGCTGCTGTTGAAGAAGTCATACCATTGGGCGTCGGATGCTCCGGCACCTGGCTGTTCCCGCGCTTGGTCTTCTCGCAACTTCTCCCAGTCCTCCCAGGTTGCGCATCGGCTTGCTGCCCGCTGCCATCGAGGATCTAGAGAGCTGTTTGGGGTCCAATTCATCCTATCCAGTGGGTTCTCCATGTTTCCAGCCCATCCGATGCCATAGTTATCGTAGTTCTTCCGCTTGGTCACGTCACTCAAGAGAGCATGCGCGGCGACGATCAGTCGGTATCTTTCCAGGCGAACGGTAGGGTCCAGCGATTGTATCGCCGCATGTGAGCAATGGAGGGAGTGGTCGGGATGATATAACTTGATCAATTGCGGGAAGATGCTCGCGTTGCGGTCATACGGCGTGTCTCGGGAATGGTGGAGGACTTGATATGGAGTGGGGTGTGATTGGGAGGGCCATGGTGGAGGGGTGAATGAAGACGGCTGTCTATTCGGCTGGGACGAGATCGATTCGCCTGAGAGATCGTTTTGAGACTTCAGGAAGTCGTCGGAAGCGACGGTCGCATATTTCTTGCATTGTATCGGGCGCCATTGGATCTGATTCTGCTGAGATGCTCGTAGAAGTGGCAGGTTGCCACTACCGGCATGAAGGTGACATTGCAACGAATTGCATGCCGAAACTAATACACTCTGTTTTCGTAGGATCATCCTCCTGACTCCGGCATTGTACGATCATTTCAACGAGCAGAAGTGCCCGACGGAATTGTCAAACGGGAACCTGTGCGAAAGAGTCGGAATCACGAGAAGAACAAAGGCAGTGTATGATTCGGACGAAGTGGCACTGCACGTGACCTCGTGATGAATGAGAATCGGAAGTCACTCGGATTTCATAGTTACGCGTCTTCGAACTGTGCCATCTACTTGAACCAAACTGCGCTAATACAGGTTGACCTCATTATGAAACCTATTTTACTGGGTGTGCTAGTCAACATGAGAGTGTCTCATTGTAATACAAGACACCGTGGTTAGCTCGAAGCAGATCTCTCATCCAAGGCGGAGGCAGAGCATCAATTCTTCTCACCCGGATAGTCTCCGGCCTACTGAGTACAAGTTTTCCTTTGTGGTTGAGTGTGTTTCATTTTTCAATCTGGCTGTCTGGTAAAACAGGTCCTAAGAATTACAATAACTATCAAATTGTCAATGTCGAAAATTCCTGTCGCTATCCGCTTTTGTGGTTCCTCCCCTCGTAACCCCTCTGTGCCTGATATGTCCAGCACATATGCGTCCCATCTAGTCAAGTCCATTTCAACCTATCCAGCAACTATGAGAACCATGCTAGCACCAGGAGCATGTTAAATCAAACAAGAATGTATCAATGACCGATTCCCCCCGTCTATTACTAACACCTAAAGAGAACGTCGTGCATGTGGGAAATCAAACGAATGCATGGAAGTCGCAGCTGGCGATATGGAATTGGACATGTCTCGTTTGCAACCATCAGAACAACCCGAGAGCGAACTGGTAACGATTAGCATTTCCTCGATATTGCAAGAGCTGGGATACGTACCGGAAGAAGAGCGTGGCAACCGATTTGATTGGCCAAAGGAACGATTGCTGCGAAATCCTTGATCTCCCAGGCCCGCGGAGCATACTGGGCTAAATAAATGATGCCACCAGTCATCGGGACGATTATGAGGTACATATACTTAAAGTCTTGGACGATCCGATCGAGGCCGGCACGGAAACCCGATTCTTCCAGTTCCTTTGCAGTCGTAGTCCATTCCATCCTAATGCTGAAGAAATGGCAGGCAATGGCTTTGAGCAAATGGTATGACAGCCCTCCGAAGAAGAGAAGGAACATCGGTGTCCACTTCATAGTCTCGAGCAGCGACATAAAGAAGGTCTTCTGTCCCAGTCGATGCCGTAACATAGCGTAGGCGAGGGGGGAGACAACGTTGAAGATGACTGCCATGCCCACGAAGATCTTCCACGAAGTGATGTAAAACTGGTCGACATTATCGCCGAACCACCCGACAATCAGATAATTGGCTAGAGTTAGAGGGATTGCGGATGCGATGGCATAATATGTTCCGATATACGCCAGGATGGTGATTTTAGAGGTGATTTTGATGTTGCTGAACATGAATCGGAGGAAGAGCCGGGTAAATGGTCCTTTGATCGGCCACTTTAATAAGGGATTGAACACGAGTTCGTTACAACCGTACGCGTACTTCTCCCATCGAGCGAGTTCGTCGTACACAGTCAACGAGACACCCTCTTTGAAACCGCCATTGTGGTAGGCTGCAAGGCGTACAATAAAGCCGGCCATTTGCAGTCGGAGGGAGACGTCGAAATCTTCGGACACATGGGATTCAGACCAGAATTTGGTCTGTCCATCTTCCTGGAATGAGATGCTCTGGATTGCTTTCCAGCGGATAAAGGTATTGTGGCCGACGAATGGAGCACAGTCCCCGTTTCCGACGGCGAATTGGATGGAGGTATAGATCAGGTTCGTGAAATATGTGATGCCATTTTCGAAGACGTTGTTGACGACCTGTAGGATTCCGGACGCGTGCTGGATCAATGCCACCTCAGGACTCTCGTACATTTCGAGCGCACCGAAGATGAGGCAGTCCTCTGGCTACAGCGGATGTCAGCATTTTGTTGCGACGTTCTCAACAAATTACTTACCACACGCGTATCTGAGTCGATAATGAGGATGATCTCGCCCAGTCGCACATTGCCAGCGGCCCAAGTGCGCCCTTCGTCGGATTCGATCATCGCATTCAGTGCTTTCCCGTACAGCTCTTCCTCCTCCTCGACGCTCAGTTCTTCAGAGGTGCATCCCCGTTCCCGGCACGTTGCCTCAATCAGACGAAGCAACTCATCTTCAACTCGGATCGAGAAGTCCAGGCAATAGTTCATGTTGGACGCTTTCTTGAACTGGCCCTTCCGAAGGAACACTACGTCACCTTCATTGATCTCTTTATCGCAATGACCCGGTCGAGAGCACCATCCGATGCTGTTGATCTCGTAGAAAGCCTTGCGCGCTTCCTGGAGCTCGGGCTTGACAATTTGCATACCGTCATCGTTGACGTATATCGAAACGGTACCTCCTTGCTCTTCATAGTGCCTCACCGCCGCAAGAAGAGAGGTCACGGTAGGAATGATGACACCTTTCAGGCCTTCCTTATAGACAGGCATCTGAATGGTGATATGAGGGAGCTCATAGTTTTTGTGACGAGCGATGATTGGTGGTTTAGCTGCATTGCGAGGTTAGTCAAATCAGTCCATTCTGTAAATTTGCTATCTAGGACCTTTCACTTACCGGAATAGAATATAGAATTTCCACTCAGGCCCGATAACGGGAAGAATAGCTGGAACGCGGATCCGGTAATGACGATCATGAAGAACTGCATGTGTTTGAGTTAGCTCCATTACTCCACCAGACATCAGACACAAGATCTCTGAGATCTGCATCGCAAGATCGCAATGTTTCGCGTATCTTCAGCCTTGTGCATCCGCGACTTCTAATCGAGCCCTAAAGCGTAGCCCTTGCACGTAGGGCAACATAGTGTCGCCAAATTTGCCGCGGATTGGCCACCAGTGCAGCCTGATCAGCTCACAAGTGGACAGCCTTCGACTCACCATGACCGACCATCACCTTGATTCAAGCAAAATACCTTGCCATAATTGGTCATGCGGGTACGCCATGGGGAATATTGCGTCCAATCCGCGATATTTGGAGATGAAATCGAACGAATGAATTTTCCCACTTACCAACGAGAACATGGCGAATAGCGGGATGGTGGCCACCTAATAAAGCTGCATCAGCCTCATCTTCTTCCAACTTCAGTTGATGTGTTCGCACAACTTACCAGAGCAAACCGGATCATGCTTCCATCTAACCGCACTTCGGTGATGAGCTGGTAACGGTTAGTTGCTGGAGGAGACCTGAGTTGTCGGGTAAGGCGGCGACGTACCTTCGCGAGACATGCCATTTCAACGACGACCACAAGAACCATCGCGAGGCCAATGATGACGGCATGAGTGAGGAGCATTTGTCGTTTTGGTGGTGCATCTCCATCCTTCTCGGGGTCGAATGCTTGATCGCCTTCTTCTTCGCGCTTGATGGCTGCTTGAATCACACCAACCTTTTCGCTGATGATGGGGTCGTCTGGTGTATGGTAGCCGGACGGGATTCCAGAGTGCATGCGAAGGGTGGATTGCCGGGTGGGTGCTAAGGACGTCCGATAGGGTGACAGTTGGGTGTCGGGTGTGGCTACCTGTTCTCCCCAAACCTGCGGTATGTTAGAGAAACGAGGAAGTATATACAAGAGCTTGTACTAACAATCCCGAGTAGCCTGTTCTCAACGTCGGTACCGTGTGCGAGGATACCTTGCGCAGTGTCGCCCCAAACCAAGACAAACTTCTCCGCTCTGCAAAGGCAGATATATGCGTCTCGGGTCACTGTGCACTTGCCAGTCGCGATGCTCTTGACCGAGTCGACAATGGGAAGGGCGACCCCTCGCGGGTCCAACGGTATCTCGGTCTGGAACGGAGTCGTCTGGTTGAGAAGTGCTTGAGTGATCTCGGATGACATGGTAAAGGCGGCTGTCACTCCGAGTCGTTCAACTGCTTTGACAATGTCGGGATTCATGAACATTGGTTCAGCCGTATAGATACCATCCGGCCTCCGGAGCAGGACTCCAAGATTCGAGGCTCCGCCGTCGATAACCCCATACTCGCCTTCTGGTGGCTCAAGCCATTTTGAGTTCCCGACCTTTCGATGCAAGTATTTGACCATCTATACTCTTCATTCAGTTTTTGGTTTGCTCTAAGGGGTGAAGACATATACTTACAACATCGTGCTTATCCTGAGTGCTCGATCCACTTACTATGCTTGACGTTGCGCTGTCCCTGAAGCTCACAGGCGGCGGCATGGTGAACCGGACGCCGGCGCCGAGATCGCGTTCACTTCCTGAAGAACCCATCGCGAGATACGGGTTGGTGGACAACGACAAGAGATCAAGGCGGAAGAGAATCGAGTTGAAGATGGTTATCAACAAAAGTTTGGTCGCCTGGGCGGCTGGAGTTGCTCACAGGTCGGCGACTTCCACTAAGCCTCAATGCCAATATACCTGGGAGCACTTCAGCCTTGCAGGTTTACAAAGGCTCTGGAAGTCTAGGGCTTTCGAGCAAACATCCGACAACATCCCACGTCACGCTGGCTTTCGCTTGGGCTGGAATTCAGCTGAATTGGAAACCCAAAATTTATACAGACCAGGTGGATAACAATGTGGAGTTAGACATCAACGCGCAGATGTTTCGCTTTTTCCAACCTCGAGGATTTCATCCAGATGGGCAATCGAGCTCCAGGTTTACCGACCATGCAAGCCAAAAGCGGCACTGATGGAGTATAGTCCCAATCGACTGGCTCAAGGAGCGTGGTCTTGGTATCGAGAAGCCATGTGCAGGGCCTAGACTGTTACTACCATTGTTACGCCGCTGCTTGTTAAGGTTCGAAACGGGTATCACAGGAGACCAGGATAAGCGGGCTCCGGACAGATTGGACCAGATTGAGATACAGGACTCGGCGACATCGATTGCAGGCCATCTGGCGAGATCCGTGCAGGGAGCCACAATTGACACTAGCAAACACAACTCTCGCGAACTGCAGCATATTGACAGCCACCACATGAGGTGCCAGGTTGTCATGTTTCAGTCCGGCCTGGAATCTAGTTGGCTAGCCGCCAGTTCAGATCTTCTGTTATCGAAGCAGGAAAATGTCGCAAGCACTAAGGTTCCACGTAAAGACAGAGAATGTTTGGAGGATCGTTCGATACGAAGCAACGCATATAGTATGTCAACCTGCCAGAGAAGTGAGCTCGGGCTCCGCAAACTTCAAATTCGGCGTCACCGCCCGATTAGGTAACGTCGTCCAATACTCCCGTCTTTCACCCGTCAAACCGTTCTTTACGAACCATGGCCAGGAACCCTCGTTGGGCTCGTAAGTCCCTCAGTGGCCGTATGTAGCCCTTGATACTAAGGGACCGGCTACCCTAGCTACAAATTTCGACGTCAACGAAGTTCCGTCATGGGGAAAGAGCTGGGATCCCTCCATACCTCCCAAACACCGTATTTCAAATTCAGATATATTTTTGTCCCTGTGGCGCTCCCCAATGCCCAGGAAACTTGGCGACTTGATCACATAATCGCATACTGGCTGTTCTATGGGAATTCGGATGCCTTGTTGTAAATGCTCGTTTCCTCCTTGCATTTATTCTACAAACGCAGGTCGAAGATTGGCTGGCGACCTCTAAGGCTCGAACTATCTAGCGAGAATCCTGAACCCGATACGGATAGGCTGCTCTGAATTATGACCAAGCGGTTTCCAGAAGCTTGTCCGAGCTCCACCATGGTTGGACCACCGGATGGCCCGGATGTACCTCCTGCCTAGAACATGTGCTGGCATGACATGTATTGAAGACTTGCATAGACGAATATTTTGCAGCATCTTGCCGAGCACTACTTTTGCTTGCGGTCCGGAGATAGCTGATAATTAATATCGAGGGGTTCATTCGTTCTAGATTAACATACGACATACCCTCGAGGATCGACAGTTCGGGAATGTCTCAAAGCGTTCATCGACCTGCAAAGTGCAATCGTAGAGATCTATGATGCGGGGAGCGACAGATTACCGCCCGAGAAATCCAGAACACCACCGGAATTAAGCTCTTGTCCGCTCGTGTTAGCTTCCGTCTTCTACTGCTTCATTTATGCGGTTATGCCGGCAATATGTATGGCATGGACGACTCCCAACCCATTTCTATTGACGAAGTGATGGCGGATGGTGGACCTCGGAGTCACTCGGCCAAATACCAAACGAAACCTATTGAATCTTGGCCGACGAAGAGTATCGTATAACAGTCAACAGTTGAGCGTATTAGAACGCCTGATAGGAACAGGCAGTTGAGGTCTTGAGGACCAAGAATCCAAGACACTGACGGAGGAAGCGTGGGGGTGAAGAATAGGGGGAGACAGAACTGAAGTATTGAAATTTGCAAGCGGTGAGGCACCAAGGCAGCCTTGCCACCCGCTAATGGAAGCTTGGCACAACGTCCCTCTGCTATCCACATCAGCATCCCCAATCTTCATTCCTGAATCCTGCCCACCCGCAACACACAACGCCACCGCACAAAGTCAACCAACAGGACAACACTGATTCTTGGTTTTGCTCCTCAATCTGCGGTCAAGTACTGGTCCACCTCGTCGATGCCACTCTCTAACTGATGTCGTAGCTCTTTGTCTGGCTACCATCAATGGATAACGTTACTGTCTTGCTCTCGTATATATTTTCTTTCTGCCTCGTACCTGACTGCTCAATGAGAGAGTTCATCTCACGGTACACAGATGTTTCTATATCTGGGCTCACCTGGTGTTGACACGGTCAATCAATTTCATTGGGTACATATTCTTGGTATCCTAGGATTTCGGTATCATAATGCACGGCCAGCCATCGATACCTGTATCTGGGAACATTCAAGCAAGGGTCCGGAAAAGTAACAAAGGTATTCCGTATTGCATATGGATATCTCCTGGGAATTAATTGACGACCAGGCGGATCAGCCCCCTAGAGGCCTAGACGCTGCGAGTATGCAAGGTGAGTTTTGCCTTCACGCAAAGACCATTTGCCAATTGTCATCCATTGTCCTTGACACGGGCCATCGGACGATCCACGTCACGAAGCCCTCGGTCTCAAAATCCATTATCAGGCGACTGGAAATTACGGCGACAGCAACAGCAGTAGCACGCCAAAATGGTAATTGATAGCGATTGGATTTACGATCAACTCAAGCATCCATGCTTGGTAGATAGGAGGCTGGCTTCTGGATGGGTCCTATGAGGCACCTGGCTGGACAAGTCTATGCGGGAGTCTAGCGATTGTAGGCGTCTGATCTCCATATTGGGACATCATTTGTTTCCAGCAACATCGGTTTGAGAATCAGTGCCCGGTTCAGATCAGCCCAGTCTCCAGCCTCGCGGCGAACCTCGCGTGGACAATTCTCTATCTGGATATCGGACTAGTCGAGAATCTTGATTGGGAATTCATTCTAGAAGACGACTGGCTTGATTAAGTATATGAGCCTCAGACGATCTCTCCACTGGTTGTACAACTCCATATCCAGCCAGGAGGATAGTGTCTCTGTCGCTGATGGTGTTATTTCCTATATCAATTTTGCCTTCAACCAAACTTGGTTGACACGTACTTCTTCGGCTTGTTCCAATCTCCCCCCCAGTATCTTCAATCTCCACCCTTCATAACCGTACTGATAGCTAGTCTTTTATCGCCCAATTTAATTCCTACCCCGATAGAGTCTTTTCCTTGAATGTTTACCTAGCTCAAGGCTGGTCAGGGCATATTTGCAACCCAAATATCTCCTTGGAGAGAAGCATCGCCCAGGATGTCCACCTCCGGCTCTGGTTCTCGTGCACCATCAATCCATACTCCTTCTTCCAACCCATTTTCTACCCCATTACGATCAAGTCGGGTTCCCAGCGAGGATGAACGACGAGTCTCATACTTCCCGTCCACAGCCATCCAGGGTCATGCACCCAGGCAACGAAAGTTCAAGTCTGCTCGGTTTACTGGAGAGTACGAAAAACCATGGCTCGACGAGCCGAACCCGCGGAGGAAGTGGGAGCGTCTCATTCTCTGGGGCAGCGTGGTGATTGGGTTTGCCATTGGCGGTTTTATATGCTACATGGCATACGCTTCGGTCTCGAACTTCGAGTACTGTCTTGTGATGGATGATAACTTCGAGTCCATCAACTCTGATCATTGGGGATATGAGATTCAGCGGGGAGGTTTTGGCACCGGGGGCTTCGACTGGACTACGGACGACCCCAAAAACGCATATACCGACAGTGAAGGACTTCATATCGTTCCCACTTTGACTATCGAAACCACCAATATCGACCTTGGCCAACTTACCGATAATTACGTCCTCAACCTTACTACCGATGGCACATGTACGGAAAATGGCATCGATGAATGCTCTATCCGAAGCAACATCACCTCAGGAGACATCATCAACCCCGTCCGAAGCGCGCGGCTGACCACTAAAGGAAAGAAGTCCATCAAATACGGCCGAGTCGAGGTCATTGCAAAAATGCCAAAAGGCAGCTGGCTATGGCCTGCCATCTGGATGATGCCTGAGAACGACGTCTATGGTATATGGCCGCGCAGCGGTGAAATCGACATTGCCGAGAGCAGAGGTAACCATGGAGACGACTACCCTGATGGTCGCGACAGCGTGATCAGCGCCTTGCATTGGGGACCGCTCCCAGAAGTCGATGGTTTCTGGAAAACCAGTGGAAAACACAATGTCCGGCGGACAGATTACTCAGAACAATTCCACACCTTCGGTCTGGAATGGAATGAGAACTACCTCTTCACCTACATCGACAGCCGTCTTCTCGTATGTTTCCGATCTACCAGTATCTACATAATTCACCCCATCCAGTCACTAACCCCCTCCCAGCAAACCTTCTTCATTAAATTCAACCACGGCCCCAAATCCATGTGGGACCGTGGCAATTTCGGGGAGACCATCGTCAACCACTCCGCCCTCTTCGACCCGTGGTCCCAAACTGACCGTGCCAATACTCCCTTCGACACCCCCTTCTACCTGATCCTCAACGTCGCGGTGGGTGGCACCAACGGGTACTGGAAGGACGGCGTCGGCAACAAGCCGTGGGGTGACGCCTCCATCGACGCGCCGCGCCAGTTCTGGGAGTCGCAGGGCCAGTGGTATCCAACATGGGGCGAGGGGGCGAAGCGAGGGTTGACGGTTAAAAGCGTGAAGATGTGGTCGGAGGGAGCGTGTGGGAGCTAGATGCGTGCTGGTAGGCGAGGTGCGGTGGAAGCCGTCACTGATGCAGGCGGCTAGTGACGAGCCGTCATCTTGGGTCGTGGGTAGGCATTGGACTATTCCATGCATGGCAGCTCGTTCTAGGAGGTACAGAAGCGCGTACATGTTTTTCGCTCAGCTTATTGGTAGCTGGGCAGCTGTTTTCTACGTGGCATGGCATGTTGCCTTTCTTTTCTCATGCAAGGAAGGCAAGGCACCTATTGAGGTTACAGCAGGATTTGGATGCTAGCCTCCCTACATCTTCCTCATTTATCCTACGAACGCCGGTGAACCATGATAAAAACCGCGGCGATGACTTCTAGCGGGCTTGGTATGCAGATAGATATGAGGATCATTAATTACGGCTGGTTTGCGGAATCATTCACCTCACGCCCGTGCAGTGCTCGTGGAACTCGGCCAAAATGCGTCTCGTGTTCATCAACTCGCATCTTCATTCTGATTTCTGACCTTAATTCCGAGTAATACTTTGGGAGAGCCTGCCCAACCGCAGACCCGACTCATGCACTCTGCAATCCTTCGCCAGTTTATTGAATCTAACCAATCTAAACCACTATTTTTGGTCGTTATCACGAGAAATGCCAGGGGCGGTTACACTTTACAGACCAGGTCTGGACCCTCCCGCTGTTCCGCCCCTGTCTATCAACCGTGACTAGGGTCGGGATCTCACGCCTTGAGATCTCGACCCTCGTCCCTGGTGCTCCTAGCCCGGCCTCAGAAATTAGAAACGAGCTCCATCCGGTTAGTTGCCGCGGTGGGGAGAGTGCTAGTGGAATACCGGTGCGCATCCCTGCCGGCTGAACCTCCCTATTACCGAATTCGACGACGGTTGGGGAACGTCCCTCGCCCTTGTCTCAACCTTATCCCTTCGCATGCATCCTGCTGTCCGACGTTCACAATTCACACTTCGCACTGCGCTGCTGCAGCGGTAGGTGCCCACCCGTGACTGGGTAGCTCGTTGTCGTCATGGGAATCGGCACTACAAGGCCCAGAAGGCTGTGGAACAGTGCTGGGCGAGTGACAACTACCGACAGCTACTGTACAGTGGGCAGATGCCTTGGATCCTGGTATGTACAGGTACGGTCTAAAATTCTGCTCGGTAATAATACCGCCTGTTCCATGGTGATCTGGACCGTAGTGGGTACATGTTCACGCTCGTTGTCAATAAAGACACCGGCTTGACATGGCAGCTCGTTAGCGCCGACGGGTAGTGCCGACGCATACGGAGTACATCTCATACCATCTCTTGGTATTGGAAGCACAGGTGCCAAATTCACAAACCTGTTGTCTTGACAATGACAATGACAATGACAGTGACAGCTGCATCAGTCGTGGCACTGTTGTCAAAACTCAAAAGTCTCCCCAAAGGCCAAAGCTGAACATGCATCATCAACGTCCCTGAAGATGGTCCTCGCTTCGAATCGCCCTTTTTGTGATCGGTTACCTCTCTCTAGCGCTCGCATCAAAAGCTTATTATCTCATCTCACACAGTCACGTCTTGTACGGATCCACTTAGACCATCCATCTAGACTGTTCGAATTCCGATGTGCCCGATGGCTTCGATGATACGGAGCACAACGTCTCGCTGAAGCAATTGTGCGCTTTGTGGTGGTTATGAATCTCTGTGTTGGTCCCTAACTCCTGAGGATGTCAAGTGGCGTTTTGGACCATTGATTAGGAGGTTCCGTCTGCGTTCTCCAGTCTCCTTGATATCTGCCGATTGGAACTCCGAATGACGCATAATTCGCATGCCCGAAGTCTTTTGCTGTACATGCCAGTGATGCCACATAGCTAGAATAGGTCCCCCACGCGGCCATACCTGTGGAGAATGTGTACGATTGGTCGACGACTGACTGTTTGGAACTTTGAAAGGGTCTGATCAGCGTCTTTGTTCCAGGAAACACAAAGTTCGCATTTATGCTTCAGATCTGGTTCCACGGCACTGGAGAGAATGCTTTGTGCTGTCGAGATCCCATTGTACTTTCTGCATGACAGGAATCTGGGGAAGTAGGTGGAAAACATGTCGTGGAAACTCGTACCTCTTGCATACCTGTATATTTACCACTGGCGGCAGTCGTATCCATGCGTCAGACACAAAATCAGCTGGTTCTTAGGCTGAGCCATATAACTTAAAAGGTGTACAATCTAGATTCCAGAAGACTCCTGTGTTGAATACGAAAGGAGAAAAATAACCGCTCGCTGAAATGATCACTGTCAGCAGTCCACACGCCACTGGCTGCGACGCTTGGGACATCTCCCGCCTTGCGAAATAGGTGGAAATATTATCGATTCTACCACGGGCACCAGAACATCTCATTTAATCGCCCAACCTATACTAAACGCGACCGATGAATGGGGGTTTCAACATTTCCGTCTCTAACCCCCCGCCAATTGCCCCAACTATAGATAATTGACCACGATAAGGGACGCAATTATCAACCGCCACCAAATCTCGAACGCAAAACGATCAGATCTCATCATCCAGGCTTCATATGGGCATGGTCAGCGCTCAGATCACTGATACCAGTGAGCACCGAGCAGGCTGGAAGAGTCTCGACCCCACTCTCGCGAGTTATTGGGATGTGGAAGGGATACCTCCAGGGCCCAGCGGCGTGCCTGGGCCCTGGCCCGCCGACCCCTGACACCCGTACGGGGTAGCATCGCGACCCCCCGGCAGAGCATGCAACGCCTCGAGCTGCCACCCATGATCGACTCTCTCCACCGTGACCTGAGCATTTTTTTGGACGGGCTTTACATACCTTTGTGACCATTTTGTCAATCATTTATAGGATATTTCGGGCTGCTTCATGGAGAAACTTGGGTGAGTTTGGACGGAAGAATTTTGGATCCACTCATTTATTTCTTATCTTTAACCGTTGCATTCGTTTATAAATGAGATATTGAGAATTGGTTACCTTGTCGAAGTTCCGAGCAGGTTCAGAGTTTCGAGCTCCGCTTGATCGCGACAATGGCGCGAAGCAACTTGAAAATGCGCGTCGCATTCGCGATTGCCGCGAGCTTCGTAAGTCCCACCACATATAGATTCCTCGCAGCCATACAATCCGACTGATCGTCAACAGCTATCACTCACCAGCGCCAATCCTCTATTATTGAAGCGCGCAGGCGAGATCCCCGACCCCCTTCCCGAGGGATGGGAGTACGAAGGATGCTACACCGACGCGCAAGGCGCCCGCACGCTGAACGGACCGTACACCTTCAGCGCGACCGCGATGACCATCGAGTCGTGCATCGCGTTCTGCCAGACGGGGGGTTACGTGTATGCGGGAACGGAGTATTCGGGGGAGTGCTGTACGTGCTGCGACGATTTTCATGGGATCCTAAAAACTCCAGACTGAGCCCGGTGGAGGTTTCGGCAGACGAGGCTAACGGCGTGGTTTCGTAGATTGCGGCAACTCAATCGCAAACGGCGGCACGTTGCAGCCGGATTCGGAGTGCGGAATGACGTGCTCCGGCGACGTCGTGCAGGCGTGCGGCGGGCCGAATCGGTTGACGACGTTTAAATCGGACGCGATCCCGCCGCCGGATCCAGTGCATAACCCGGGCGTTGGTACGTGGAGTAGGCTCGGTTGCTATGCGTAAGTAACCCTGTGTAGTATCTCTGAGCAGTGAGACCCAGAACTGATCTGGCGGCAGCGAGGGAATCACCGGCCGGGTCTTGACGACGGGGATGGGTACGCCTGGGGGTGGAAGTGCGCTGACAGTAGCGCTGTGCACGAGTGCTTGCGCGGCCGGGAACTTCAAGTATGCAGGTGCCGAATACGGCGGGGAATGCTGTGAGTAGCCGGCTGGTGACGTTGACGATGTGAGGATATGTGCGCTGACAGAGGGGATAGTCTGCGGAAACACGATCGCTAATGGAGGTGGACCTGCTCCGGATGGTGATACCTATTGCAATATGCTGTGCAATGGTAACAACGGGGAATATTGCGGTGGGCCGAACCGGCTTGACCTCTATGAGTATGCTTCCATTCCTCCTCTTTCAAGGTCTTATCAGCTTGGTGGAATTGCAGTTCGAGTATACCACGGCGCAAAACTGTGGCTGGACTGACCGTTGAATTCCAACAGGGACACCACCATCCCCACATCAACCATCTCCTCCTCCTCATCCACCGTGCCCACCCCAACAAGCACCGTTCTCCCCACCGGCTGGACCTACAAAGGTTGCTACGTCGACGGCCTCGCCGGCCGCATTCTCGCCCACCAACGCCCCGACACCCCCACCCTCACCATCCCCTCCTGCATCGGCGCCTGCGTCTCCGCCGGCTACACCGCCGCAGGCCTCGAATACGGCGTGCAATGTTTCTGCGGCAACGACCTCCGCAACGGCGGCGTGCTGGCCCCCTCGGAGACCGAGTGCGCGATGCCGTGCGCGGGCAATGCGGCGGAGATATGCGGCGGATCAAATCGGATGAGCATCTATGCGAACGGGGAGCTGGTGGTATACCAGCCGCCGGCGCCACAGACGACGGGGTTGCCCGGGAACTGGGAGTATGAGGGGTGTTTGTTCGACGTGCAGGACAATCGGTCGCTGATGTATCTGATCACGTTGACAGAGAATACGGCGGAGACGTGCTTGTCGCTGTGTTCGGAGTATGGGTACGGGGCGGCTGGGATGGAGTATGGGAATGAGTGCTGGTGCGGGGATATGAAGACGGTCGAAGAGGCGGGCGCGCAGATGATGCCCGAGGCGGACTGTAACATGCCGTGCGCGGGCGATCCGCAGCTGATCTGCGGGGCAGGCGGGCGCATCACGTTCTACACGTGGGGCGGCGCGCCGTTGAACGGGTGGGATTTCCCGACCGGAGCGGCGGCGGGCGAGTATCGGTTCCTGATCGGCGGGGTGGTGGTGCCGTTGATCACGACACCGGGGATCAACGGGAAAGTGACGTTCCTGGAGAAGTACGGCACGGGGGCGCCGAACACGACGGGGGCGTATGAGTTCGACCCGTTCTTCGATGACGACTTCGAGAACGCGTGGAGGGAGATGCATGTCTCGTCGGATGTGTTCTGCGCCGCAGGGTTGACGTTGCCGGACCGAGCGGGTCGGCAGTTGAATATTGGGGGTTGGGCGAATCTGGATACGTATGGCGTGCGGCTCTACTGGCCGGATGGACAACCTGGGACGCCCGGGGTGAACGACTGGCATGAGAACAAAAACACGCTTCTGCTCCAAGCCGGGCGGTGGTACCCAACGGCCATGATGATGACGAACGGCTCGATTCTTGTCGTGGGTGGCCAGGTGGGCGCGAACGGAGCGCCAGTCCCCAACCTCGAGATCCTGCCGAAGCCGGTCGGCGGATACGTGAAGCACTGCGATTGGTTGGAGCGGACGGATCCGTACAATCTCTATCCCTATCTCGCCGTCCTGCCGACGGGGGACATCTTCGTCGCGTATTACAACGAAGCGCGCATCTTGGATGAGTCGACGCTGGACACGGCTAGGACACTGCCGAACATCCCCGCGTCTGTGGATGATCCGAACGGCGGTCGTACGTACCCGTTCGAGGGCACCGCGGTGCTGATGCCGCAGTCTCCGCCGTACACTCAGCCGCTGGAGATCATGATCTGCGGCGGCTCGAATCCCGGCCCGGAGATCGGAATCGACAACTGTGTCTCGATACAGCCCGAAGTGGAGGAAGCAGAATGGGTCATCGAGCGCATGGTAAGTTACTCTTCGATGACAAAATCCCCACACTAACGGTCCAACAGCCATCCAAGCGCGTGGTGACCTGCATGACCGCCCTCCCCGACGGTACCTACCTCATCCTCAACGGCGGCCAACAAGGCGTCGCCGGCTTCGCCACCCTCAACCAACCCAACCGCAACGCCGTCCTGTACGACCCCACGAAGCCGCGCCACTTCCGCATGTCCGTCATGGCCAACACCACCATCAACCGCCTCTACCACAGCGAAGCCGTCCTCCTGGACGACGGCCGCGTCCTCGTCTCCGGCTCCGATCCCCAGGACCCGCGCTTCGAGAACCTCGGCGAGGAGTATCGCGTCGAGGCGTTCCTGCCGCCGTATCTGCTTAACGGCAGCCCACGCCCGAGCTTCGTCATCACTGACCGCGACTGGGCATACGGCGATGCGGTGACGTTCACCGTGAGCTTGCCGGGAAGCACGGCGAATATGAAGGTCTCCCTGTTGGCGGCGGTGTCGTCGACGCACGGCAATAGCATGGGTCAGAGAACCATCTTCCCGGCGTTTACGTGCACTTCCGCGACGAGCTGCATGGTCACGGCGCCGCCAAATGTGCATGTGGCGCCGCCGGCGTGGTGGCAAATGTTTGTTTTGTATAATGGGACGCCCAGCCATGCGGCTTGGGTGCGTATCGGGGGGGATCCTGCGGGCTTGGGCGACTGGCCTGCCACAGGAGGATTCAGTTTGCCTGGCGTTGGGCCAGTCTGACGGTGGTGTATAATCTTGATTTGCTTTTGGTCTTGAGGTGTATATGTTCAGTCGTCAAACATGGAGGTCGCCAGGTCGATGCCAGGGATTTGAGCATACCCGGGAGGAGGTTTACAGTAATTTGATAATGTATCTACGCTCCTTTGAGGCCTTGGTTCGGATAGGAAGCCATTGATGACTAATAACCAGAGTGTGATTCGGTATGATTTGCCCACAGAATTGCAAACATGAAGTGATAATTAATCTTGGCTGGATTAGGCAAGCTGGATGATGCTGGCTCGAGCTTCGATCTTATCTTGCACCCAGTAGTGCTGACGTTGGCCTTGACAACGGCACGAACTTCGAGACGACTTTGATAGCATCATCACATGGAGGCAGCATGTGGAAACATCAACCCAATTACATCTTACGGGTATGAGTGGCTCGACAATAGCAAAACAAGTACTTGGAGATAATGGTAAGGAAGGATGACCTGACCGATTAATGAATAAGACGAAGGATTAAGTCAATGCGGGAACAACAAAGGCGAAATTGCGATTCAACGGGCAATCAAACATTCTGCACACAACCACTGGGGGAAGGCCGATGGGTTGTCAAAAGAGGCATTGGAGTCCAATTGATTTTCGACGCACAGCGGCATGGACGCGTATGGTCTGGCCCTGGACGCGACAGTGTTTTGCCAACACATGCTGGGTTGTCTGGGTGTTTCTGAGGTCGGCGGCAAGAGGGAGATGAATGGATGGTAAGGCTCAGAGGGAGAGAAACAGCACGGGGGCAAGGTTCCGGATCAATATGGAGTGATTGATAGATGAGGAACACGCAACGATAAGTTGGATGTATTCAATATCAATATTATTGTTGAGATCTTCTATCATGAATCAGGATCAACCATACGTAGTAGACATGATTGATGAATTTAGATTTTCTTTGTGCCCGAGTAAGCAGTGCCGTGTCGATCTACGCCTTGACGCCTTGCACATCACGTGCTGACACCCAAACTGAAACAGCAACCGCAAACCAGCCAACCAGGCCGGGGTCAGACTGGCACCTTCCTAGCGGGCCACACCGACTCCGACGGCTCCCACGCCAAACCACTGGCATCACTTCCTGCACCAAACTGCGGCGTTCAGAAAGGGGCGTCCAATCCTCACCCTCACCACTCACCACTCACCACTCACCTCCACCACCTCACCACATCCCCGTTCACCCTCCCTCACCACCACCACCCTCACCTCCATCCTCCTCTCCCAAGTCCATACGTACCCTCTATTCATCCTTCGGTCCCAGAGGAGCTTCAATTCTCCCTTTGTCCTCCCTTGCTTCCCTACGAGACGCGTCCCATTGTCGCGATCTGGCTGTCGCCCTCTACTCCTACTAGGGTCGTGTGTTTCCCCGTCAACTCACCCATCGTGGATCGCTCCCCCCTTCAGGTTTCTGCTTTCACTCTCCATCCTTCTTTCTTCCGGACAGGATATTAACATTCGACCATCCTTCGAATCGCGCTGCACGTTTCGGACCCTAATCGGTCCGCTTGACCATATCAAGCAACACCCGCTTCCTCCGAACCATCCTTTTGGAGGCATGTCTTCAGCTGCCGTGTCAAACCGACAGTTTCAACCATCTCCACATGCTCGCGATCAATACTACCCGCAACAAGGTCCGAATGTCGCGACTTCCCCAGCGTCGACGAGAAAAGCCGTGAGGTCCCACCCCGGTAGCAATGGCTCGTCAACACATTCTCCTCCGATAACATCACAACCTCACCACTCTCCTTCGGGCTCTCACGTTACTGGCGTGACCACTCCCCGTGCGCAACCCGCTCATCCATCATCCATCACGGCTCCGACCATGCAGACACCGCCTGGTTCAGCTGGACCGCCGATCGCGCCTCCTCCTCGTACCTCCTCACACCGCGGCGCAACCACGACGCCGATGGATCCGCACGCAGCAACACGTAGAACAGATGAGCGGTCCGGCTCTTCCCGTCACCAAGCAGCGGCATCAAGTTCTGCTGCATCCCCCTCCACACATGAGCAACGAAGACGCACCCATCACTCCCCGCGGGATGCTCCCGCTCAACAACCAGGAAGTTCTAGTGGTAGTCGGTCAAAGCAAAGTCCAGGCCACAGTCGTTCCGAAACGCACGTCGGCGGCACGAACTTACCGCACGAAGACAGCACCATCATCAATCGGGTGGTCACATCGGATCCGCAAGAGGACCTGGCTCGCGAACAAGAGCGCATGCAAGAGGCACGGCCAATTCCGAAAGCCGAATCATCGAAAGCCGGCAATGCTGCTGATCCTGCTGAGGGTACCAGCCGCTCGGGTAGGAGCAGGCAAGATCACTCAAAGTCTGAGCGGCGCAAAGAGACCAAATTTGGTGATTATATCCTGGGCCAGACGATCGGCGAGGGCGAGTTTGGAAAGGTCAAGATGGGCTGGAAACGAGAAGGCGGTGTACAGGTCGCCATCAAGCTCATCCGACGCGAATCGCTCGGAACAAACCCCAGCCGACTACCCAAAATCCACCGGGAAATCGCCATTCTTGGACAATTACAACATCCAAACATCGTGCGATTACACGAGATGGTGGAGACCGAACGACACATTGGCATCATCTTGGAGTACGCCTCTGGCGGCGAGTTGTTCGACTACATTCTAAACCACCGATACCTGAAAGACAACGCGGCGCGGCGGCTCTTCGCACAATTGGTGTCCGGAGTGGGCTACCTGCACAAGAAAGGGATCATCCACCGCGATCTCAAGCTGGAGAATCTACTGCTAGACCGCAATCGGAACATCATCATCACCGATTTTGGCTTTGCCAACACCTTCAACCCACACGATGAGCTTGACGACGAGATCGAGCTGAATCTAGGTAACCGCGACTTCGTGAAACGAGCCGGACTGGACAACCTGGGACCGGACGGACACAGACGAGGCGATCTCATGCAGACCAGCTGCGGTAGCCCGTGTTATGCAGCTCCTGAACTGGTGGTGAGCGATTCGTTGTACACTGGTCGCAAGGTCGATGTGTGGAGTTGCGGCGTTATTTTGGTAAGTCTCCGATGGTGTACCAAACAACTTGGATATGCGCCCACGCTAACCGATTCGGGCAGTACGCGATGTTGGCCGGGTACCTGCCCTTCGACGACGACCCCGCTAATCCCGATGGTGACAATATCAACCTCCTCTACAAATACATTGTTTCCACGCCATTGACGTTCCCCGAATATGTCACCCCTCATGCTCGCGATCTGCTCAAGCGCATTCTCGTCCCTGACCCACGCAAGCGAGCCGATTTGTTCGAGGTTGCGAGACACAGTTGGCTGAGTGAGTACTCCCATGTCGTTGGTTTCATCACCAGTAGTACGACCACAACCAACGATATTGCCAATACCACTGTCCCGGCCCGTAAGTCTTTGAATTTCATTTCCAACTTGCAATTGGTGGACACGCATGACTTACACATTTATTAGAAGATAACTACGAGACGCCATCACTCGCTCGCAGTGCCTCCGTACGTGAGCCGACGAAACCCCATGCTCCTGTCTCTCCAGTCGGTGGTCTTGCTTCGAAACAAGGCACGATCGACCAGACCGAGCCGGACGAGCGGACGAAGCAGAGAGACGCCAAGCGACGGACGGTGCAGGTTGAGTATGTCGCGCCGAGTTCCTCGACTCAACGTGGCGATGGCGCGCAGCCGACAACAACCCTTCCGGCCCGAACACGCACTCATAACCAGGGGTTTGTCGAAGCCGAACGTATTGATCCAGCGCGATCCTCCGCGATGCCAGACCGAAAGTCAGAGCGATCTGCTCGTCCTCCTCAGCGAGCTACGTCAGATTCCCGTGCGCTCGACAATTTCGCATCAACTTCGGCGACCCGTCCATCTACTGGTGGCTCTATAAGCGGTGCACGACTCCCTTCCCGGGGAAACTCATATGGTCTGCCATCAGAAGCCACCGTCGCGCAAACCAACGTCACTGGTCATTTCTCGCAACCTCCACGTGGTAAACAATACAGCATGTCCGGTCCTCCGCCGATGGAGGAGATATCCATCGGCCGTCCCAGCACTCAGCGACGCCCCTCGAACTACGACCAGCTGGAGCAGAAACAACTAGCCCCTCACCGTGGCCACAAGCGGTCCAGCACCCTTAGTGGTATGACCGATAGGCTCTTCGGCCGCAGCGGCTCCATCTTCGGTGGCGCTCGCCCTTCCCACGATGTGAATCGGGAGAAAAAGAGCTACCCACCCACGAGCATGCCGCAATCGGTCGCGAACGACGAGCGGGGTCCGCCTCGTAAAAGTACGGAGAGCCGTCGCACCAGCTTCGCCTTCCACCGCAACACCAGCAACCAGGACACCTCCGCACCCGCCTCATCCACTAAAGGCGCCCGCCGCTTCTCCTCCCTCTTCTCCTCCTCCAATCTCATGGGCAAGCTCGGCGGCACCGCCTCCAAAGACCACCCCCTCCCCCCCGGCTCCTCCCAATCCTCCGACCCCCGCATCGCCGGCCCCCCCCGCCGCGCCTCCCGCCCCGGCACCAACCCCACCCCCACCACCTACCCCCGCAACGACACCCGCTCCGCCAGCGACGGAACCACCGCCAGCATGCCGCCCCCGGTCACCACCCACCCTTACCCCGACGGCCCCCGCGCCGACCACCCCCTCCGCACTGCCACCACCGCCAGCACCCCCAGCTCCGCACCCCCGGGCCTCTCCCACTTCCGCGCCAGCGGTTTCGCTCCGCACCCCGACTACGACCATGATGACTCCGACGACGGCGGCCGCTACGCGCGACATCCCGAGGCGTTCTACCGCACCCCGCACAACACGACAGGATACCCAACGCCGCCATCCCAGGCGCAGCATAACTCTCACGCACAGAACTCCTCGCACAACTCCGCGCGACTAGACGGCTACGCGGACCCGAGTCCGCGCGCCCCTGCGCCGGGGATGTATCCCTCAGGCTTCAACTCGGAGGAGCGGATGGGCGGCCCGAGGACGCGGGAGAGCGCGAGGGAGCGGGAGGGGCGCGGGGTGCTGCAGAAGAGCAATCGGCGGTTCGGGGAGGAGTATGAGGGGCATGCGGGAAGTAGTGGGGCGGCGAGGCGGGTGATGGATTTTTTCCGGAGGCGGAGGGCGAGGGACGAGGAGTAGGATGTTGAGGGTTGAGCGAGGGCGAAGCAGGGCGGATCTGGGTGTTTGGGCGTCTATTTTCCGTCGTCTTTTTTCTTCGCTTCTCTGCGGCGTACCGTCCCAGCTGTCTGTTTATTCCGGAGTATTTTCTTCCTTTCCTTCGCAGGGTCCCGGGTCCGGGTCATACAGACCGAGGGTTTTGAGGTTTTGTCCGCGTTTTCCAATACCAAATTCGCCGCTTCTTGTCGTCCGCGTCCATTCCCATTCCATCTGGGTTGGGCTTTGTCGGATGTTTATATCGAACTTTCCGGGGCTTACATACCGTATAGTATTGTACCTTTTTCCCGTTCCATAATGTGTTGCGAACCTTTGATACATATGGTGCAACATCGGCGTGTTCTTCTGCTTCTGTATTTAAGTACGTACCATACCGGCGCACGCGTCGCGGTCGAGCTCGTTCTACACGTGGTTTCTTTCTCGAGACGATATTCACCCTTCGTTATACGCGGTGGTGGAATTCTATATTCTGTGGCTGGCCGCCCTGCGAATACTTTTCGTCTTGCCATATAAACAAACTCCTGTTGTCGGTTCGACCGATGTTCCGCGTGCGTTCTAGGGATCTCCTCTCTCTCACCCCTCTGCATGGTTACTCTATTCAAGGTTTTATTCGCTACCACGCTTGGAGCGGCCAGTGGACGGAAGTGAGCGAGCCCTGTTTCATAGCTGGATCTATATAGAGCAAGGGAGATGTTTCATTCATCTACTACCTATCCATTGCTGAAGCGCGATTGGTTTGATATGCACAGTGATTTGTTGACGCTTATACTACACTTGATTTTTGCCATAATATAATTCGCTCGCTGTTCTCGACATCGTCACCGTATGCCTTCTCCCTTATTCCGTGTAAGGCGGCGGCATGTCCATCCGTGGCCCATCGTATGTCTCGGTATAATACGCGAAGGTATCGCTCCCTGGATGCCGATCGTCGTCGGTGAGGCCGGTGGCGTTGGAGTAGCCGTCCTGGGGCGCCTCGACGCTCTTCTCGGCTGGGTAGTCATACTTTTCCTTCTCCGGGGGGAAGCGCTCTGGAGTTGGTTCGCGTGGTCGATAGACGGAACTAGGGCCACCGCTCCTGGGCCCTCCGGCGAATGGGTATCCGGCCTCGCTTGGGGCTCTTGAAGTGGTGGGTGTTAGGATGATCGTCGAATCGGTATAGGTTTTATTCTGTCCAACGTTATTGGCATCCACCATGGTGATTTTGCAGTGTCCTCAGATCAGTTCACTTACCGCATCCGCTCTCTTCTCCCACTCTTCCCTACTAACGTCCACCACCTCTTCATCCTTCCTCACCCTCCCCACCAAGTTCCCTCGGTCCCACACCCCATTCCTCAACACCCGCCCCTTGAAACTCGACCGACTAATCTGACACCCCTCCACCTCACACTCCGTAATCTCTCCCCTCTCCACCCTCGATCCCACCACCAAACTCCCCTTCACCTGACTCCTCGACACCCACGTCTTCCCCTCCCCTCGCTCCCTCCCCTCCCTCCCCGCAACAACCGAGCTCCCCACCACCTGACTCCTCTCCACCACCACCCCCCGCCCCATCACCTCCGCCCCCTTCACCACGCTCCGCTCCACCGTCGCCCCCTCCACCACGCTCTGCTCCACCTCCGCCCCTTCCACCTTTGCCGCCGCCGATATTTTACTGTCTTTCACGGTGCTGCGCTCGATGTGCACGTCGCTGAGCGCGCTGCTGCGGAGGAAGGAGCGCTCGATGGTGGATTTATAGGGTGAGTTGGAGTGGAAGTCGGCGGGGTTGTCCGGGTTGGCGCCGGAGGTGAGGGTGATGGAGGAGAGGGTGGAGCGGTCAATGCGAGTGGCGGAGGTGAGGTTAGTGAAGGTACAGTGTTTGAGGTCGCTGCGGTCGATGGAGGGATTGGCGGCGGGGTTGGAGGACATGGTGCGTGGGGGGATGGGAGAGGAGGATGGGAGGGACGGAGGATCGGGAAGACGGAGCATTTTTCAACGTTGGGGATGTTGTTGAGATATTTGGAGATGTGATTATGATCTGGACGTGGTTAGGTGATTTGTGAGGAGTGGACTTGTTGTTGACTTGGGACTTGGATACGGATGAAGACCAAGCGATGGACTTGCTTTTATCTACTTGATCATATTTCCGCTACTACACGTCCTGCTATGGACCGCGTGGACTGATTCCCGTATTCGTTAGATTCATCGACAGTGGTCCAGGGTTGGATGTGCGGCTTGCGTGGTGACGACCAAGCCTCAGTGCGGCCGGACAGGGGATTACGCAGCCCTACGCGTCTGCTCCCTTCCTAGAAATATTCGAGACATTGCAATGCACAAGCTGAGCTTAAAGATGACGTCCCAGTTCAGCGGAATAATTGCTGAAGGCAGATTAAAATGAATATGAATATGAACCAATGAAGCCACCACAGGTCAATAGGTATGAAGTCCCTCAATTCGTAACCCATCATTCGTCATCCCCGACCAATGGCCCGTCAAACCCTAGGAGAATCGCGCGAAACTATTGGAACCTATCCCCCTTCTCAGGCGGGTATTGTCCCTGAAGTGCTTGCCCTCCCAACGGCTCACCCACGCCGCTGGAGTACGCAGGCGGCGCTTGATTCCCATGCCCAATAGCACCACCCGGTGCAGACGCTCCACCAACGCTCGGCTGATACCCCCCGTGCCTATCATTCGACACCCCTTGCTTCTCATTCTGCATCTGCTGCTGGAACTCCTGGGGCACCTGCCCACCGTCCCCGCCTCCAACGACCACCTCTCCTCCGCCTTTGACGCGTCCAACCACCATCCCTTTGGCCACGCTCTTCAGCACCGCGCGACGAGACACGCCGGTCACGTCGATATAGACAAGCCCACAGTTCTTGACGCCGCCCGCGAGCTCCGCCGTCAACCCGCCGGCCTCGGCGCCATACCGGTGCCCGACCATCTGCGTTGCCGCCGCTCCGCCGCTCGTCAGCAGCCGCGTGCCACCGTATGCGATCCCGTCCGCGACCGTGCTGAATGCAATCATGCTCTTGTTCAGCAAGCCCGGCTTGTAGTTCTCGTTCTTGTACGGATTCCCCTTCTCGTCGTAGCCGATCTTGGATTCTTTCGTGCCGCGGCTCGCCAACTTGGCGCCGATGTTCTGGGTGATGTGGCTGAGCTGCCCGACCGTCTTGGAGGAAAGGCCGGCCGCGCCGCCGGTGAATTGGTTGATTTTGCGGACGCGCGCGTGGGTGTTGGGCTTGAAGTTCAAGGCTTTGTTGGCGGGCTTGGTCTTCGTGGTGAAGTTCTCGGCAGTGGATGCCATGAAATTCGAGACGTGGGAGGTTGCGGTTACGATAAGG
Organism: Eremomyces bilateralis CBS 781.70; assembly: GCF_010015585.1. NCBI lineage: Eukaryota > Fungi > Ascomycota > Dothideomycetes > Eremomycetales > Eremomycetaceae > Eremomyces > Eremomyces bilateralis. Next base: position 468,401 of record NW_022985080.1, read on the forward strand.
CGAGATGCAGCTGCGGCATTCTGTACCATGGAGCTGTCGCGGTAGGCCGGGTGTCGAGCCATCTCCAGATACTCCTCCGAAATTGCCTGGACGTAGATATGATTGCCATCTTCGGAGACTTGGATCTCCACGGGAGCTGGAAACAGTCAGATCAGAACCAAGGACGGATGGAAATAGATACCCGTACTTTTTGTGCCATGCTTGAGCTTAGGATCCTCAATGACTGCAGCACCTTCGCCAAGCTCCCCAACAATGCTTCCGTTCTCTTCATCGATCAACACAACTTGACCGGGCATTCCACCGCCAGTACCTGCCGCATATCCCTCACCAGGTTTGAAGTTTGAAGGATTATACCCGTGGAGCCCCTTCTCAGGTGCTGGCGCTTTCTCCCGTTCCAAGAACGCCGTACACTGTGCGAGAATGGTCTCGAAGGTATCGATATCATCTTGCGTTACGGGATTCGGCCCTTTTCCCAGCGGAGGGAACTCAATTCGTGTAAAGGCGCCGGACTCTGGACCTAGATCCCAACGAGGAATCAAGTAGGAGTTCGGCGGTTGGTGGTAGATCTGTGTGGTCGCGGGGAGGGAGAGTTCAAGCTCGGGCGGGAGGTTCAGGTGAAGGTAGAAGTCGTCCTCGGGGACCTCAGCTTGTGTATTGCTGTTGGAGGGGTCGGAAAATGGGCTCGACGTGGGGACCATGAGGAGCGAGAGGGTTTGCGGCCCAGAGGGGGTAAGGCTCGATTCTTCGCCATTCTGAATATGGTACGCTTTGATACCCGATATTGTGAAGAGAACGCGAGGATCATGATGTCCAGACATAGTGACAATTCCCCTCAATTCAACCTTGCTCTTGAACCAACAGGTGGCTTCAGGGACTCGGGAGGAGCTTTGGAGATGTTATGGAAAAGGTATAGTTTCGGTGTCGCGAGGGGAAGACTGTATAGGATATTCACGTCCACCGATAGAATACTTTGGGATTAAGAAACCCTATCGACGTCGTGGAAGGAAGGAAATGAAAGGATGCTGGTGGAAACCAACATGTGTGATCTTAGGCGCCGAGTCTTGTCGAGTTTGAGACGTCATTAGGAAGTGGCTGTGCATAATCAGGGTCTATGGCGCATCTACTATTCAGCCTCAACAGCGACTTGATGCCTGGGTGCCTTTGCCAGCTGAAACAGAAGTTGATCAGGATTTCTCAATCTCCCCCTTTCAGCCCTAGGTCAAGCCATCATCGAAAATACAACACGTATAAAATCCAAAAGCATATAGTCCAGTCTGGGATCCAATATATTGTCTGCATTGTTAGGTCGAGCTATTCGTTCGGAGCATCCCTATCCTGCAGTCTGTCGTGTATCTCAAATGAGTGTCTGGTACTACTCATGGATGCGTTGTACCCCCTTCAGATATGAAAGAGCATATTTTGTGCGACGATACCTTCGATGATGCAAAGACGCGGATGCAAGACTCAAAATTATGGTCTTCCTGTACTAAAAGAGAATTCCACCGTCGTATGCCCACGGATGGGGAAGAGAGAGGACTCCAAGTTCCCCCTACACTAATCTCGGCTGGCTGTACACATAGACTGTTCGTCCAAGTCTCTTCAGGTCGCGATGAACCACATCATCACCGTAATTGGCTCGATTAAGGCGTTACTAAGTCGCTCTGGCCCAGTGAAACGCATATATGGCGCCGTTCGACACCATCTTCCAGAGCCGAATTTCTTAACATGGCACTATACATACTTCATCACTGTCTCCATGATTACGGCCATTATCTTATGGGGCTCCTCAACTCCGGAACATACTCTCTCATTTACCGATGCTCTCTTTCTTTGCGTCTCGGCCGTGACAGAAGCCGGACTTGTCACAGTCGACCTTTCAACTCTCAATACATTCCAGCAGATTGTCTTATTCGGCTTGATCATGGTTGGCTCCGTGATATTCGTGTCCATTTTTGTCGTCCATATCCGTTTAGGGGCCTTCAAGCATCGATTCAAAGAAGAGGTGGAGATCGCCGAGGCGCGAATGCAGACGAGGCGGCAGCAGATCTGGTCGGATTCAATGCGTCTTCCGTCATGGACACGGTCAAAGTCAACCAGCGAAGTTGTTGACCCTGGTGATGGAATGGATATAGAAGGGCATCCGCTCCCGCAGCATCAGATAGAACGGACCCACCACGTACCTGTCAGCCCTTCACCAGAGCTCTCCAATGAGCCACAAGGGCGACTATCCGTCGAATCTGAACCTGTTGAAGATCTACCGAGAAGAGATGTGGATGAGCCACAGGCAACGAACAGTGACAGGATTTTGCGTTCAACACAGAATCTCGCGGCGACGTTACAGCCTTCGGAACCCGCGCCAGTTGGTGTCGAAGGGGCCCTTCAGCGAACGCAATCAAGTCCGAGCCGCAACGTTTCGGGGGGGCAACGAATAGGATTTAGGCCAGACACCAAAGAAGCCAATATAGACACCTATCATCGGGCACCCGTACGACCACAATCCATCCTACATCGAATCTTTACAGCCACCGGCGTCGGCGCAATTAGAGGACCAAGTCATTATGGTTTTCACCCATTGTCTTCTTCATTCCCAAGAACGCCATCGTCGGAAAGCGATTACCCAGGAACCTTCGATTCAGCACGACGGGGAAGGAATCACTCCTTTTTCGGCCTTTCCGACCTCGATAAAAAGAAGTTGGGAGGATGCGAGTATCGAGCCCTAAAATTCCTGGGGTTTGTTGTGCCACTCTATTCCCTTCTCTGGCAGCTATTGTCTGCATTGGCGCTTGGTGCGTGGATGGCACAACACAAACCAGATGTAGCGCGTCGGAACGGTATCAATCCATGGTGGTTAGGCGCCTTCAACGCCGTTTCTGCCTTCAACAACAGCGGGATGTCTCTGCTAGACTTGAACATGGTACCGTTTCAGTACTCCATCTATGTCGTAATCACGATGGGCCTTCTCATCCTGGTTGGCAACACCGCGTATCCCATCGTGCTTCGGCTTTTCATCTGGATGATTTCCAAGATCGCGCCGGATCGGCCAGAGTGGGACACGGACTACGGGACGCTGCGGTTTCTCCTCGACCACCCTCGACGCTGCTACACGTACTTATTCCCAAGCACACATACGTGGTGGCTCCTGTTGTCACTGGTGGTTCTGAACACGATCGATTGTGTTGGCTTTATTGTCTTGAACATCGGAAACAAAGAGATCACATCTGTACCGCCGGGAATCGAGTTTCTCTCCGCATTGTTCCAAGCCATCGCTGTCCGGCAGGGCGGCTTCTCCATCGTCTCAATCTCTGCCAGTCGGGCTTCCCTGCAGGTGTTATACCTCTTCATGATGTACATCAATGCATACCCCGTCGTCATCGTCCTTCGAAACTCGAACATCTACGAAGAACGCTCGCTCGGCATCTACGCTGATGACACTGGCGTTTCTTCCGAGCCTGCCACACCCAGCCCCACCGAGATCGCACAATGGTTCACAAAACGCTTCCTGCGCGGCCACCACCATCCTTCGCATGAACGGATCGAGTACTTTGTCCGCCATCAGTTCCGAGCCCAGCTTGCGCACGATGTGTGGTTGCTAATTCTAGCGGTGTTCCTCGTTGCCATCATTGAATCACCGCATATCGACCGCGATCCGTCGACGTACTCCATGTGGGCGATTATTTTCGAGGTCGTGAGCGCCTACGCGACCGTAGGTGTTTCGCTCGGGTTTCCCAACCAGACGTATAGTTTCTGCGGTGGGTGGAGAAAGCTGAGCAAGCTCGTGTTGTGTGGGGTGATGATGCGAGGCAGACATCGAGGGTTGCCTGTGGCCATCGACAAAGCGGTTATGCTTCCGAGAGAGGGGTTGATGGAAATGGAAGAGGAGGATCGGTGGCGGAGGGGAAGTCATAGGCCGGAGGTCGGGAAGGAGAGGAGAGATTGAAGATTTCCATCTCTGATCCTGAGAAGAACGCAAAAGACGTCGTCGTGGAAGCGCTGCTATGGTTTTCAAGTCCGTTTTGGCGTTGTGGACGTTCCAAATCCCCTCAGTTGGTTCCATAATACCTTGTACGCCGACCCAAATCGTTCATCACTTTCCTTCCGCGACCAACGCGAATGTTTCCCATCCCCTCCCTAGCAGATACGCCTATAGTAATGAAGATACGCTGTCCAGCACCCTCTCAGGAAGTCCAATGGGTCTTATGATTCCATGAGAGAGTATTGTATGGCATTGGTCACCATTGATTAATCTTACTGGAGACCTCGCGGACATGTTTGCGTGCTAGATTTATGGCATCGGGTGGAACATATCTGCAATCGTTGAGGCAAAGATACTCCAACTTCGGGCAGTTCTTGACGAGGGCGCGAACAGCGACGCCGGTGATTGCGGTATTGGTCAAATCCACTCTTTGAAGATTGGAGGCTTGGCCTAAACCGATAGTCAGCCTTACCTGGTTCCGTATTATTGGTCAAGAATTCCGACTCACTTGTCAATTCGAGTATTGCTTCGTCGTCAACCCCGAAAAAGTCCCCGTTTTGAAGAATCAAAATCTCGACGGACTCGAACGTTTTCCATTGAAACATTTGCAGGACAGGATTCCCGTCGTTAGTTGGGGAAGTAAAGCAAAGCGTAACTTCACGCAGAACGAACTCCGTCAACTTGATGTGTGTTTCTTGGGAGGCGTCATCGGGACTCTGGAAATGTAGTATTCGCCTAAGAGCCTCTAATGAGACGTCTGCGTGCGATACGCGTAGGCATTGCAGATTCGGCATCATGTCACCTTGAAGGCACGACTCATATCCATCTTCCGAAACCACAAGGTCCGTGATTGAAAGGAACGTTACTGTGGGAGGGACAATCGGATATGTACCCGGGGGAAGCTCGCAGTATTCCAGACGTTGCAGCGGGCACAAGTCGCAAAGAAAGCGAGTTGGTAGGGAATCCCCATTAACGCTAGGCAATCGAAGCAGTTTGACATTTGGTATGACTAGACAAAATAGGTTCAACTACTCGGGATCAGTGATCATGGTCTTTGAAGAACAGGCAGATTCGGCATACCCATGTCTCGAGATAATCGTTGGCCGGACAGTAAATATGCCTGATGGTAAAAGCTTCTAGCTCTCGGCTTGAGAAAGTTGGACTTGGCAGAGGTATGGAACGGTCTAACTCCATTGTCGCGTTAAGGTCGAGCCATTTTAAGCTAGGAATATGTTGAAGCAGACTGTAGACGGCGTGATCGCTAAAATTCATATTCGGGCTATTCAACGTCAGTCGTTGGAGATTCGGAAATCGAACGCTTCGCATATCGCTCATGAATGTCTGCCAGTCCGAAAAGGAGGCGCTGACTTCCAGAGACCGCAGCTGGTGGCTCCTTGATAGAATACACGATCTAGCAGATCGCGAAAGAAAGTTTGTGCCAATCCTCAGAGAGTTGATCAGGCCAGTTCGCGGAAGAAGCCGTTCAACGGTACCGGGCTTGATCCTTTTCGACTTGGAGAGTAGCTCGATATCTCTCCATAGCGTTTGGGCCTGAGAAAGTCCGTCACGCCATGTTTTGCTCACTTGTAAGCAGAACCTATTTGGAATCAGCAGGGTAGGAGTATTCCAGGCGACGGATAGTTGGGCCATGGTCATTGGGGACGACAGTAAGTCAACTTACAGACGCTCCTTATAGGAGAGATTAAGAAATATCATCTCCAGCACCTCCAGAGGTACGTTCCTCAGGGGATCGACTTTGGGGCCTATCTTCATAGAAAGCCTGTCATGCATTTGACAAAGTTCCTGTACAGTATGAGTCCACGCTGTATGATTAACACGACTAATGAGCAGATGATACCAACCTTGTAGTGCGAATTTCTACGAGGCACTGATTTCAACCCTAACTTGTACAAAGAAAGTGCCTTCTTGTCCTTGAACCTCCCCTGCAACAATTTCCCCGCTCGAAGGTAACCCTGGATAATCAGCTTCTTGCTGACTCTTAGGGAATACAAGTCGCACCTTTCCCTCGCCGGGACATCTCTTCATCATCTGGTGAGCTTCTTGCAGAGCAAGGTCATTGTCGCCGTCGGCAGAGTGCATCGCGGAGCTGATGTCAAGGAAGTCGACACATTGATCGGGGTAGACCCTCAGAGCCTTTCGAACATAAGTAGGTCTTTGATACCATCGAATCCGTACCAACCTCTTGGAGGAGTTCAAATGCCTCCTCCTTCCGACCCTTCTTATACTCCGCCTTTGCGCGCTGAATGTACTCTGGTGGAGAAAATTTGAGAGGCATTTTGATTAGATGAAGTAGGGAGCAGGCAATGAATCAAATGAAGAAGCCAATAATATAGCCTTAATAGTGGTATGTGAATCCAGCAGATGCTACCTAAGTATGAATGGAAGATACAAAATGGGAATTGCAATAACACGGTAAAGGGGACATTTCAAGGAGACGCGTGGTCACGTGACAGGGCTAGGAATAATGCATTTCTGGCCTTTCTCGTCAGCCGGAGTTCTTATCGTGACATCAAGGCAACACACCCCGCAAATCAGCAGATACAGGGGCAAAGTACTTATTTACAGTTCCTAACAATTCACAATCATATTTTCCTCTATATTGAAAAGCAGTTGACCTTGATACATTCTTGTCAAATGGTCAATCTTGTCTGAATTTTCGTTGCGCTGTCCCAATTGCAGGGCGTGGAGTAGTTGAGCTCAATACGATAGTCAACCAAGATGCGTCTCGTCCCTAAGGAGGTCCGTCTCCTTCCAATCCTTGAAACCACACACATACTTGTCGTGGCTCGTGACGGGACCACGCTATGGTTTCGTACTGACATTGTGGTCCAGATCGATAAGCTTCTCATATCTCAGCTTGGACAACTGTCCCAGAGGAGGTTGGCAAGGGGTGTGCGGCTAAACCATTCTGAAGCAGCTGTACGTGACAAAACTGGAGTTGGAGAAAACGAATTTTCAGGGTTCCAACGGCTAATTGCGTAATTTAACAAGGCCTTGGTTGCACATGTGCTTCAAGAGGTTTGTCCCCAACGATCCATTCTCTCCAAGGGGTGTCAAAGTATAGTAGGGCTGATCACTCACTACAGCTAATTCGCGATGGAAACCACAATGTTGCTGCCCTCATGTCATTTGGTGCCACGATCCTCGGACGGCGACATGTCCTTCCTTCTGTTGTCGAATCCCTAGTGCCCCTACAGGTTGAAGGCACCTTTCCCTCCGGGACGTACCTCGTGACAGTTGACGCTCCTATCAGCACGGATGATGGTAACCTAGAAAGAGCTTTGTATGGCAGCTTCCTCCCAATCCCTTCGCAAGACAAGTTTCCTCCTTGGGAAACCCAGGTCTGGGACAAAGACAAGATGCCCGGCGCAGTCATGGTCGTGAAAGGCGAAGCAGGCAAGATCAAACTAAACGAAGGCCGCAAGAGGATCAGATTGAGGGTAGTTAGTAAGGGAGACAGGCCGATTCAAGTTGGATCGCATTACCACTTTATCGAAACGAACCCCCAACTCGAATTTGACCGTGTCCGGGCCCATGGCTATCGGCTTGATATCCCAGCCGGGACATCCGTCCGATTCGAAGCAGGCGATGCCAAGACCGTGACGCTTGTGGAAATTGGCGGCAATCGTATAATTCGTGGCGGCAACAATATTGCAAGCGGTTGCGTCGATGATGTTGCTGTCAAAGCTCATATCGAGGAGAATATCAGAAAAGGAGGATTCCTTCATGCGCCGGATCCCACTGCGGATGAGAGCCTTGTGTTTGAGATGGCAACAATGGAGCGAGAAGCATATGTGACGATGTTTGGTCCAACCACCGGTGATTTGGTGAGACTCGGTGCCACAGACCTATGGATTCGAGTCGAGAAAGATTTTGGACGGTTCGGAGAAGAATGCTCTTTCGGTGGAGGTAAGACCATTCGGGAAGGGATGGGCCAAGCAAGCGGACGTAGCGACCACGAGACGCTTGATACGGTGATAACTAATGCTCTCATTCTTGACTGGACCGGTATCTACAAGGCAGATATCGGAATCAAGCACGGGATCATCGTTGGCATCGGACAAGCTGGCAATCCGGATATCACCGAAGGCATCACTGAGGGCATGATAGTGGGCAATTGCACCGATGTAATCGCAGGAGAAAACAAGATCATAACAGCGGGTGGGCTCGATACGCACATTCACTTCATCTGCCCTCAGCAAGCCGAAGAAGCTATCAGCTCAGGGATCACTACGATGCTAGGCGGTGGTACAGGCCCAAGGTGAGTGGTAAATTTCCTACGTTTCTTGTCCTGCTTGTGTTTATATACTCTAATTTACCAATCTGGATATATGTGGGTGGCTTGGGAGTGTGTTGCACCCATTAAGTGCCATGTTCTCAGGTTTCGGCACACAGGCCGGGGTTCACTTGTTAGATGCGTACGTGGGTTCTAGTCCTGCGTACGCGGTTTCGATTCCAGGGGCTAGCACCACATAGCAAAATATTGGCAGCGCTGGAGTATTTCTCCAGATTCTACAGAAAAATAATTCGCAAACCCTCGTAGAGAGTTTCGGGGTCCCCACCGAGGTGGACCAGCTTTTGCTTCTCATTCCTACGCACTCTTTTTTTCGCAACTCTCTTTTGATGGCTGCTGATTCGTTTACTAGTACCGCTACAAATGCTACTACGTGTACTCCAGGTGCTACTCATATCCGTCAAATGCTTCAAGCAATTGATGTTTTGCCTGTGAACTATGGGATCACAGGTAAGGGCAATGATGCGGATCAACTCCCTCTCAAAGAGCAAGTCGCCGCCGGTGTCTGTGGTCTCAAATTGCATGAAGATTGGGGCTGTACTCCGGCCGCCATCGACACTTGTCTCTCGGTCTGTGATGATTATGATATCCAGTGTCTGATCCACACCGATACGTTGAACGAGTCCGGCTTTGTTGAGCAGACCATCGACGCATTCAAGAACCGTACCATCCACACCTACCATACAGAAGGTGCTGGCGGCGGCCACGCCCCTGACATCATCCGTGTTGTGGAGCTCGAGAATGTGTTGCCGTCCAGCACGAACCCGACGCGGCCATTCACGGAAAACACCCTGGACGAGCATCTCGACATGCTAATGGTATGCCACCACCTCTCCAAGAACATCCCCGAGGACGTCGCGTTTGCCGAGTCCCGGATCCGAGCGGAGACCATCGCGGCGGAAGACGTGCTACACGACCTCGGCGCCATCTCCATGATGTCCTCCGACTCGCAAGCCATGGGCCGCTGCGGCGAAGTGATCCTCCGCACTTGGACTACGGCGCACAAGAACAAAGTGCAGCGCGGCCCGCTCCCCGAAGACAAAGACATCGGCGCCGACAACACCCGCGTCAAGCGCTATCTCAGCAAGTATACGATCAATCCGGCCATCGCGCAGGGGATGGGCCACCTGATCGGTAGCGTGGAGGTCGGCAAGTTCGCGGACCTGGTCCTCTGGAACTTCGCGAACTTCGGCGTCAAGCCGCAGATGGTGATCAAGGGCGGGATGATCTCACACGCGCAGATGGGCGACCCGAACGCAAGCATCCCGACTGTGGAACCGATCTACATGCGGCCGATGTTCGCCGTGTCGGTGCCGAGTACCAGCATCACGTTCGTGAGCCAGGCGAGCGTGGATAACGGGGTGGTGGCGGGCCATGGGTTGAGGAAGCGGGTGGAGCCGGTGAAGAATTGTAGGAAGATTGGGAAGTCGGATATGAAGTGGAATGATTTGAAGCCGAAGATGAAGGTGGACCCGGAGAGTTATGTAAGTGAATCTGGCTGTGGCGATAGATCAAGAGTGCTAACTAACGGGATATAGAAAGTCGAAGCGGACGGCATGCATTGTACGGCAGAGCCAGCAGAGACGTTGCCGCTTACACAAAGTTATTTCATATACTGACCTATGTGGACACATGTATTACGACGCAATGGATCGTTTCATTCGTAGTTAGATATGTCGGTCGAAGAGTTCACGAAAAGTCCAAGTCCGCATTTGCTAGTTCTCAGACATCCTGTTTATCGCTCATCGGATACCACCAGCATCAGATCTGTCCGTTACGCCTTTTCCGCGACCACGGCAAGCACCTGCATCCATATTTCCCACCCAGGTTCCCAAGGATACGTTCTCGCCATGGCCCATCTGCATTCACACCTGATTTCGCGAATCTGCCCGTGACTACCTTTGGGGAGTACCGCAAGTATAGTGAGGGATTATCTGCACTCCTTGGAGTGCCAGTTTGTCGCAGCAAGGGTGAGTATGAGCCTTTGAACAAGCGCAGCAGTGCATAGAACATTTTCCGCTTCGAGTAACCTTGTAATAAGTCAAGAACAGAGCAACCGCGATTACGGCTGCGAAAATGAAGAAATGCCAGTCAAGGTAGAGCTCGTGAATAAGGAAAACAATGCTACCAAGGATGGTGGCAAAAAAGGCGCCAAAGAACACCATCCCGACGTAATACCAGTCCGAAATTTCAACACGTGGTGGAGGCATGTTGTTCTGGACATAGGCCTTTCGAAAGCGAGTCGAGCACTTGAACAAGATCAATAGTGCTAAGTTAACAGCTGGGGCTTTGGGCCTAAGGTTCCTTGGAGCCAGCTCGTTAGGGGCCGTCGGAGTCGAGTGTAGCGTTCGAATATCGTTCTCCTTGGGAGTGCTTTTCCTTTTATATGCAAAATTGACAGCGATGGATGTGGGTTGAGCATCGTCTAACCCGAATAATCCAGGACTCGTATTGTCGGATGAGTGATCGCTCTCTCTTTGGCCAACCTCCTGGATAATTTCTGCCGCCATCGCATGGGAGTGAAGTGATATTTCAGGAGATATTTGTTCTATCCCCACCGTGCCGCGTTTGACTTGTTTCCGGGTCTGAGGAGATGTATCTGGGAATTCAATGCTGCAGTCCGGCGTTGACTCGTCATCGGAACTGGGTTGGAAAATGCTAGGTGGTAACCATAGCGTAGGCATGTTGCCACACTTGTTGCATACCATCTTCAGTGCAAACGGTTGATTGTCCCGCTTGCGTCGTTTAGTTGCTAGCATTCTCCTGATGTTGAACATCACTGGCTTTAAGGGTAGAACTTGAGATAGTGATCGCTTCGTTTAGATTGTGTTCAAATCTGTATGGCCCTGCCTAGACTTGCGGCTTCAAGGTGGTGATCACCAGTTGTTAAGGAGAAGGAGCTGTCTAGTGATAAGGGTTCACCATAAGCAGACGGATATAGATTAAGTGTTAGCCTTTGGGTTGGGTTGTGTTCTGTCGATATGTTTGCTAGCTGAACAAAGGTAGGGTCATATGGCCCCGTGGAGTCTTGAAGGCGGATTATGATCCTTGGCACCAAAATACTGCTCGATATTTGCAGATGATGAGGTAACCTGCTCATCCATGGAGCGAGGAGAGATAATGTGCGGCCGTTTGTATCTACCTGCTTCGCCGCCTACTAACAAAACGCCAGGCTCCAATGAATGCCCGATGCTCTAGCAATGATTGGGGGGGAACTCAGCAGCGAGACTGGGCAGGAACTAGCAAGTAGACAAGGACAGTGCCGTAAAGGCAGAATGAAGGGAAAGTCTTCATATATCATATATGTCAAGGTAAAAGAAATAAGATATGCAAGCAAACAAATACAAACTAATATAGGATATTGTATGCGTGAAGCTAAAGTGTTCAGCAAGGGATGACGGAGGAAAAGAAGGAACACTAAATTTTGTGTGAATGTCGGATAACTCTCAAGTAGCAAACCAACCTACCACCTTACGCGGCTAGAGTTACAAAAGAGAAGGAAGCGGTAGATATTATGTCCTCCTGACTCTTTCGTGATGGTGTTCTAAACAACAAGTATTACAAGTCGAAGCTAAGTGCTGCTTGTGGTTTCGGACAAGTTGAGTGCAACCTCTAATACAATTGCACTTAAGAAAATGTTCTCATACAGAGAGATTCAAGCACCTCTAATACCAGAGATATATATTTTCCCCATTTGTATGTATCATCAAAGTAAGGAGTATAGATGCTGATATGGTCGTATGTGTACACTGTTGATGTCGTCGAAGATTGGAGGTTGAAGGACCAAACGCTAACCTAAATGGGGAACTGTATGGGAAGTGCTCAGGGTCCGATATCGTTATGTTGTCATAGCAGATGCCACTATTAACTACTCCGTACTCTTATTCTAACGATTGATATCGTCTCCATGTCAATAACATCAATCCGCATTTAGCCAATGCAATTGTACAACCCCTCCTCATAACCTTACCATCCCCCATAAACTACCACAATGTCCAAACTCCTCCGCCAACCCGTCACCCTCGCCCTCATCCAACTCGCCTCCACCGCCTCCAAACCTCACAACCTCACCCATGCCCGCTCCCTCGTCCTCCGCGCCGCCCAACGCGGCGCCCGCATCATCGTCCTCCCCGAATGCTTCAACTCGCCCTACGGCACCAAATACTTCCCCACCTACGCAGAGACCCTCCGCCCCACCCCGCCGTCCGAGACCGATAGCCCCTCGTACCACGCGCTGAGCAACATGGCGAAGGAGGCGAACTCGTACCTCGTGGGCGGCAGCATCCCGGAATACGACACGGAGACGAAGAAGTACTATAACACGAGCTTGACGTTCGGGCCGGCGGGCCAGTTGCTCGCGACGCATCGAAAGGTGCATCTGTTCGACATCGACATCCCGGGCGGGTTCAAGTTCAAGGAGAGCGAGGTGCTGAGCCCGGGGAATAATGTGACGGTAGTGGACCTGCCGGAGTACGGGAAGCTAGGGATCGCGATCTGCTACGACGTGCGGTTTCCGGAGCTGGCGACCATCGCAGCGCGGAAAGGAGCGTTCGCGCTGGTGTATCCCGGGGCGTTTAACATGACGACGGGGCCGATGCATTGGGAGCTGCTGGCGCGGGCGCGGGCGACGGATAATCAGGTGTATGTGGGGTTGTGTTCACCGGCGAGGGATGTGGGTGCGGATTACCATGCGTGGGGGCATACTGTGTTGGTGGATCCGAATGCGGAGGTGATGGAGAGTTTGGGGGCGGAGGAGGGGATTTTGTTTGGAGAGTTGAGGGGGGAGAGGATCGAGGAAGTGAGGAAGGGAATTCCGTTGTATACGCAACGACGGTTTGATGTGTACCCGGATGTGAGTGAGGGGAAGATAAGGTTTGAAGATTGACGTGGTTCTCGTTGCTCGTGTACAGTATGAATTACGAAAATGTATAGACGCGAGTCTAGCTATGTATATGTCCCTTGGTGGCATCAATCATCCAGTTGGATAAAGGAAATGAGGTATCTTTTTAACCATTCCCGAACCCAGTGATGTCGCACCTCGATATCCCGGCCTGTCGTTATGCTGCGAATGAAAGGCGAACAAAGAAAAGGCACCATGTTTCTTTCAATCATATCCTCCTTGATCCTTTGCCCGAGTCGGCTAGGGAATAACAAATCCCGCCCGCTTGACCCCCGGAGCTGGTGAAATCGAGAAGAAATCTCTCGCAGCGTTCGCCACGCCCCAAACGTCTAGTTCTGCTTCCCTGATCTCGCCGCCCATGACGAAGGTACCGCTGTTGGTCATCATAATCCCTGATGGACGACGTGGTCCACCCCAATCTTCATCGCCCATTTCGCTCCTCGGTGACGAGGCTGGTGATCGCCGAAACCTCGAGGTAAAGTAGTCTAGCTCCTCGGTAGCTTTAGGTCTCGGTGGCGTATGCGGACGATACTTCCATTTGCTGGTCGGCGGCAGGTCAGGAGCGAAGTCTAAAAAGCTGAGAGCCTGAACCGTGGCGCCGCGGGTGGTGGAGGGCCGTTGACTGGGTGTGCGTAGGGGTGTGGGAGTGCTTGGTAGCATGGGGTTGGGTTGGAATTCTTCCATTTCCGTTTGCAGTTGAAGTAGAGGCCGTGATGGCGTGGGTAGTGCTCGCAATCTTGAGGCGCTTTGGTCCCGGCTTGGGGAAGAGTAGAGGGATGAGATGTGGGAGAGTGACGGCGTGCGATAATGTGTGGGTGCAGGATCGGTCGACCCGGCGCGATTGATGGCGTCTAGGAAGGAGTGGTTGCTTAGGTTTGGATGAGTGGAAACACTGTTGGACAGTGTATCAGGGTGGGCGCCTTGGATGGACGGGGAGCCTCGATTGTGCCCATGCTGTGCACGGGAACGTTTCCGCATGGTGTCGGCAGTCGACTTAGACTTGTGCAGTCGTCGTCGCTGGTGAGTTCGGCCTTCACGAGGTGGTGTGGTATACGGAGTGGAGAGTTCTGCTATATGAGGCGCAGGCGGGATGCTCGGCATTCCGGATGGGTTGACCATTTCGAACGAGACGCCATGCATCTTGACGATGGTCGGAGACTGAGGCGGTGATGTTGGAGCCATGGTCATGAGTGCGAATGGGGATGTAGCACTCGGTAAATTAAGTGGTTTATGCATCATGGGAAAGTCGAATGGGATTTCTGTGATTGTCCATATAAATTAATTGGTTCCTGCATTTAATGGTAAAATCCTGATTGGAATTTACCTGGTTTCCCCGCGTTGTTGAGCATGCTCCTGTTGAGATCGGCATGACGCGGTGGAAATATATCATCGTTAATATTCCCCCAAACAGGCCGGATGGTACCCTCACGATCGAGGTTCGAGTTCGAGCTATCGAAAGCACGAGCCACACCCTCGGCTCTTTTGAAATCGGGCACCGCTGGTCTTCGTCTTAATCGTTTCATCTCGGGCCGCGGAGGGGATGGAGGCGTTCGCTGCTTGAGACGGTAGTCGTGCACCGAAAGAGCGGATGCTGGTGAAAAGGGTCGGCCGGCATTCAACGACGTATGTGCCGACGTTGGTCTTCGTGGTGGTTCGAAGGGCGTCGTCGGTCGAGAGGAACCGAATTGGGAACTGGACATCATACTCGCCCGAGAATTCCGGACCGATTCATCGGAGAAAAGGCCAAATGCATAAGCCTTGACTCCGATTATGTCTCCTTCTCTTTTGATCGCTATAAAGAGGAGATTGTGGCCATGAGGAGACTATGAACTCATGAGACTCGTCCAGCTATCAACGATTGTGATGCCACTCACAGTAGGAGATTCATTTGGAGAATATTTCGACGTCGGACGAGAAGAAGACATGAGAAGGAGAGGTAGTAACGACAGACAAAAGGGCGGAGGTCAGGGTGTTCGACTCGGTGACACCCTTCCAGACTCGATCTTTGACGACAGAACACAGAGACAAACAGCGAACTAACACGAGAAGAAGAGACTCAGGATCATTTTGACAATGAACCCCGAATGAAAACCAGAGCAACAACGCGTGCATTACCTCGAACCATGTCGCAACACAGAGAAATCGGCCATGCATGTCGTAGACCACCGGGGCATTCGGATCTACCATGCCCTGTATAAGAGTCCAGTCAAATGCACCGCCCACCTCCCTCCCTCCAAATGAGCCAGAAAATAGGAGGTAAGCGTCATCTCTCCTTTCTGAAAGCAACCCTTCCGGCAGAAAAGACGGGGCCCGCCCACGCTGCTTCCGCGACGTGCAAGCCGAAAAGTGAAGATGAACAAAATGTGTGGTCAGGTCTCATCCCAGGTTCCTTGCAGGGTGGTGACCACTTGCGACTGGCGTGCCACGGATCCGTCCAATCAACGGCGCCGGCGGCCAGCGTTACATGGTGGCATGGTCTTGACCGTACGTCGAGCTCCCACACGGCCTGATAGGAGGCGAGGGGACGAGCAAATGGGAGGGGAGAAACGCGATGGACGGAAACTAATGCGCGTCACCCGTCCACATGGTGCAAACACTGCTGCGTGGATGTCCGTATCATCTCAGATTCTAGATTCAAGATGTTTGGGGTGCACAGGATTAGTGAGGTAGATGATGAACAAGTAATAACTCGAACCGATGCTGGAGCCGATGGCGTCCCGAAAAGAATGATCTGAGTAGCGAAGTTGGGATTTAGGCCACCAGGCTGTGGTTGCGGATCTAAATTCCTAGCTGGAAATAGACGAATATGTGCTCGTCCGATCGATCGTCGATCTATGCTTGTTCCACGAGAATGATGACATGATGGGGTAAAACAGCTAATAGGTAACTAAACAACGGTGACCTAAATAGTTTGAAACAGTTTCCACACCTAAACAATGCATCACCACATGATGATCTCCGCAAGTCCGTAGAAGATATCCAATAATCCAACGCGAAGCCTGTCCGATGGTAGTGTAGTTGACGACCACCACCCAACCCTAAGCCCCTACCAATGCGTATACCGAATACGCCGATGCCGTTCATGATCCACCCCATTCCATCATCCCTTTCGTGACCTTTTCCTATCCGTACGTCCGTTCCCATTTACCGCCCGCTCATCGCCACTCGCGACGCCTGTGGACCCCGCGCGCGTCTCACTCTCGTTCATCCATTCTTTCCCCGTCCCAGGACTCTTCTTCCGGAACTGGCCGGTCCCGATGGCAACAATCTCATCCTCGCTGTCCGCGTTATCCACGTCGAGGAACACGGGCATCTTGAACTCCTCTTCCCCCGAGACGAGCGCGATCCGCGCCACGTGCCCGGTGAACCGTGTCCCAGCGTCTTCAACCGTCAGGACGTCCACGTCCTCGTCTTCGCCGTCCAGTCGCCGCTTGTGGATTTCTTCGATCGGCTGGATGTCGAACTCGTCTTCCTTTTCCACGTAGTCGACGTTTTCTTCGACCTCCACGAAGTCCGGAGCAAGCGCGGACCAGCGCTGCGGGGCGAGGATTGACCATAGGTAGACGCTGCCGGAGTCGAGGCCGACGGCAGCGACAAATGGGCGGTAGGGATGCCATTCGACTACGGTTAATTCCTCCTTCGGTCCTTCGAGGATCTTCACTAAGGAACCGAGGGACCGTTCCCAGACGTAGATATCATGGTTCATCCATGTGGATGCGGTCACGTACTCACCCGTCGAGCTGAAGGTGACATGATTCCACGACAGCCGGTTCACCAGATCTTGGAATTTATGCTCGACCTCCAGATGTAGAGAGTCCCAGTCCAGTGATGGGGATCCGAGGTCGGGTAATTGAAATGTGCGGATGATCCGATCGCTCGAGTTCACCACCATATCTCGCCCAGACGCGGTGAGCCGTACCAAGATGATAACGGCCTGAGTGACTCGGTTGGAGTACAATGTCTGATACGTTTCCGGATCGATGATGTTCAGCCAGCCTTTGTTCGTCCCCGAAATGACGTGCGATCCATCTGGTGTGAAGAGTGCGACCGTCGCCGTGTTCTTCGCATCCTGCGCCGCTTGCTTCTCCGTGAGATTATCCTTCATGGCCTGCGACCGTTTCGGCATCGAGGAGAGCGACACCTTGACAGGGGCGCCGCCTTCGAGACTGACGATCATGGGCTGATCTTCGAAGAGCGCGGCGACGAAGCGTAGGTGATTCTTGGGGTGAAGTTCGGCCATGAAGACCGGCGCTTCGAACCGGATGGTGCGCACTTTGGTGCCATCTTGGAGATCCCAGAGGATGCATTTCCAGTCTTGCGAAGCGCTGAGGAGGAATCGATCGTTGGATGACCAGCTGAGGCTTTGGACTTGTTTTGTATGTCCTCGTAGTTTGCAGGCGACGCCGTTGGTTTCGATGTCGAAGATGACGATTGTCCCCGATAACTTTATGTGGTGTCAGTGTCTTGTGTTCGATACAGTACAGTGAGAGGGGATTGGCTCACTCTTCCTGAAGCCAGAAGGTCGCCATTGTGATTGAAACGTATGCATGTGGCATGGCCATTCCCTGTAGGCCGGGGGATATCAGCATATGCGCAAGGACAATGTGTAGATTTACCCACGTAATGTCTCCGTGAGCGCCTCAGGACAGTCCTGGGCGAGGACGAAGGGGTCCACGAGGGCGAGATTCATGGCGATCTGAAGACCAGGTTGTGTCTCTAAGTCTAGACTTAAGAGCGAGTCTGGTTGGACTCCATTTTGGGAAAGGCTGCTCCACTGCACCAGAAGCGAGTTCGCATACCTGCAGTGAATATGCAACTCATTCCAAGTGACAGGTCAAAACTCAAAGTGAATTCACCTGGAGATTCCCTAGTTATTGGCTTGTCGCGTGGTTTAGGTGTGGCTGGTGCGAGCGCGTCAGGTGTGGCTGACTACTGTGATTCTGATTGGACGGAGCGGCGACTGAACCTAGAATTGAGGCTCCGGTTGAAGCTAAACCTGATTGGGCAGGGCTGAAGGCCACAAGGCCACAAGGCGATAAGAAAGTCTCACTGCCAAGCCACTCACTCATTCTCTCTCTCACTTTCACTCATGATTCCCCTTGCCTCACTTAGCCTTTGTCATTCTTCATCCTCCACCTCCGACCACCATCTCCCTCCAACAACGCGTTCCTCATCGCACTGAACGCGCTCAATCACTCGTCTATCATTTCTGATCGACGAGAGGGTCTTTTCGAACCGGTCACATCGCCTGCGCACACATCCTGGAGACGACACCCATCGCGAACGAGGTCGGTCGCCTCATCGACGGTCGCCGCCGCGCGACGTGCGCATCCCGCACCTGAGGAGGGAGTGCTTGTGCCATCCAAGCCACTGCAGGGAAGTGACGAGAAGAAGACGAACTGGTGTAGATAGTCGAGGAGTTTCAAGAGTCATTCTCACAAAGTCCCCGAAGGTCGACGCGATCTCCGTCACCACAGTTATCGAACACTGTGCCTTTCATTTCACTCTGTCCATCGATAACGACATCCGCACATCGCAAGATCCATCGCCGTTCGCTTCGTTTCAGCTAGAGAAATAACCAAGTCAACAATCATTCAATATGGCGAACCTCAACTTTGCGTACTCGAGCGCGCCGCTGCGCACGATCCAAGAGATCCAGTTCGGGATCTTCTCACCGGAGGAGATCAAGAATATGAGCGTTGTCCATGTCTTGTATCCTGAGACAATGGTACGGACACTTTGGTTGATCTCTCTTCTAATGATTTGTTCGCTGACAGTGATTTCCTTGGTCTAGGATGAACAACGGTCACGTCCTCGCGAACAAGGTCTCAATGACCCCAAGATGGGCTCCATCGACCGCGGCGTCTCTTGCGCTACGTGCGGTGAGAACATGCAGGAATGCTCTGGTCATTTCGGTCATATTGAGCTTGCAACGCCAGTCTTTCATCCTGGTATGACAAGAAACTGCTTGTTCCAATTTTCAAGTGCTAACCACATTCCTCTACTCAGGGTTTCTTACCAAGGTCAAGAAGCTCCTCGAAATCGTCTGCCACAACTGTGGGAAGATCAAGCTAGATGAGAGCAATCCAGCGTTCAAGGATGCTCTCCGTTGGAGGAACCCCAAGAAACGATTCGATGCCATCCACAAAGTTTGCAAGCCGAAAGACATGTGCGAGGTGGATCCGGTCGACATGGACGAGGGAGATGCTGGTCCTGGAAAGAAGCGAGCTGAGAAGAAGGTTGGCCACGGCGGTTGCGGCAATCGAATGCCCGACGTTCGGCGACAAGGTATGAATCTGAAAGGCAAATGGAAGCCGGACAAGAGCGAAGATGATGCCGTTGTTCGAGAGGAAGAGATCTCTCCACAATATGCCTTGAACGTCTTCCGAAACCTTACCGGAGAGACTGTCGACCTCCTTGGACTCAGCAACGAGTATGCTCGTCCTGAGTGGATGATCATCACTGTTCTGCCCGTCCCTCCTCCTCCTGTCCGTCCGAGTATCTCCGTGGACGGCACTGGCCAAGGCATGCGTGGCGAGGACGATTTGACCTACAAGCTGAGTGATATTGTTCGTTCCAACTCCAACGTCCGCCGCTGTATCTCCGAAGGTGCGGCCGATCACGTCGTCCGCGAATTCTGCGGCCTCCTACAGTTCCATGTTGCGACATTCATGCAGAATCCCATTGCGGATATGCCGCCTGCGGTTCACAAGTCCGGGCGTCCGCTAAAGACCATCCGTTCTAGGTTAAAGGGGAAAGAGGGCCGTATCCGAGGCAATCTCATGGGGAAACGCGTGGACTTCTCTGCTCGTACCGTCATTACTGGTGATCCAAATCTGTCTCTCGACGAAGTTGGCGTTCCCCGAAGTATTGCGCGTACTCTCACTTACCCCGAGACGGTTACACCATTCAATATTGCGAAGCTGACTCAGTTGGTTCGCAATGGCCCGAACGAGCATCCTGGCGCGAAGTACATCATCCGAGACACTGGCGAGCGTATCGATCTGCGACATCACAAGCGTGCAGGCGAGATAAATCTGATGCACGGATGGAAGGTCGAGCGCCATATTATCGATGGTGATTACATCCTCTTCAATCGTCAGCCCTCTTTGCACAAGGAGTCCATGATGGGCCATCGAGTCCGCGTCATGCCATATTCGACGTTCCGTCTCAACCTGTCAGTCACGTCACCGTACAACGCCGATTTCGACGGAGATGAAATGAATTTGCACGTTCCTCAGAGCGAGGAAACTCGCGCGGAGATTATGAACCTATGCATGGTTCCCCTCCAGATCGTCTCACCGCAAAAGAACGGTCCGCTTATGGGCATTGTCCAGGATTCTCTCTGCGGGATCTACAAAATTACTCGTCGCGATGTGTTCCTGGACAAGGAGCAAGTCCAGAATCTTCTCCTGCATGTCCCCGGTTGGGATGGCACCATTCCGCACCCTTCGATCATCAAGCCGCAGCCGAGATGGACTGGCAAGCAGCTCATCAGCCTTACCTTCCCGGATGGCCTGAACCTGTTCACTGGAAGCGGTGAAGGCAGGTGTCCACTCAACGACGAAGGTCTCATGGTTCACGGTGGCGAGCTTATGTATGGCATGTTGTCCAAAAAAGCTGCCGGGTCCACGCCTGCTGGTATCATCCACGTTATCTACAACGAGCACGGTCCTGAAGTGGCGGTCAACTTTTTCAATGGCGTGCAGCGAATTGTCAACTACTGGCTTCTGCACAACGGCTTCAGCATCGGGATTGGTGACACTGTACCGGGTGCCAAGCTTGCGCAGGACATTCAAGACGTCATCAACGAACAGAAGGTCGAGGTCGAGGAGATTACTCGGGCTGCTACCGCCAATGAACTGGAGACGCTCCCCGGTATGAATATTCGCAAGTCCTTCGAGAGCAAGGTGTTCAAGGAATTGAACGGCGCTCGTGATAGAGCGGGTGGCATAACTGAGAAGGCTTTGAAGGACCTCAACAACGCGCGAACCATGGCCATGTCTGGTTCCAAGGGTTCTGCTATCAACATTTCTCAGATGACGGCTCTTGTCGGTCAGCAGTCCGTGGAAGGATCGCGTATTCCTTTCGGCTTCAAGTATCGCACCCTGCCGCATTTCACCAAGGATGACTACTCACCGTCGTCTCGTGGGTTCGTCGAGAACTCCTATCTACGTGGGCTTACGCCTTCTGAGTTCTTTTTCCACGCCATGGCTGGTCGTGAAGGTCTTATCGACACCGCAGTGAAAACTGCAGAGACTGGATACATCCAGCGTCGTCTTGTCAAGGCTCTCGAGGATGTTTCGGTCCGGTATGATGGAACTGTGCGCAACTCTCTGGGCGACATCGTTCAGTTCATCTACGGAGAGGATGGCCTTGACGGTGCACATATCGAACGCCAGGCCGTTGACTTCATTGTCTGCTCTGATCAGGCTTTCGAGAAGAAATTCCGCGTCGATGTCATGGATCCCAAGTTGTCTCTTGGCACGGACGTTCTTGAGCAGGCCAACGAGATCCGCGGTGATATCGAAGTTCAGCGATGGTTCGATGCGGAGTATGAAGCCCTCCTTGCCGATCGAGCGTTCCTTCGTGAGGGCAAGGCCGATGCCGAAGAGCAGTATCAGCTTCCCCTCAACGTTGTTCGCATCATCGACAACGCCAAGACCAAGTTCCGCATCAAGCATGGTGCACGAAGCGATATGCATCCTGCGGAGGTCATCCCGATGGTCAAAGATCTTCTCGACCGCCTAACGGTGGTCCGTGGAGACGACCCGATAACGAACGAAGCTCAGCACGATGCGACATTGCTCATCAAAGCGCAAATGCGGTCTCATTTGGCATTCAAGCGCTTGGTCAAACAGCATTCACTGAACAAGCTAGCCCTGGAGAATATTCTGGGCGATATCGAGTCTCGCTTCGCCCGCGCACTTGTCAGCCCTGGCGAGATGGTTGGTGTGCTAGCAGCCCAATCCATCGGCGAACCCGCGACGCAGATGACGCTGAACACCTTCCATTTCACGGGTATTGCATCCAAAAACGTCACCCTTGGTGTCCCACGTCTCAAGGAAATCTTGAACGTTGCTGTCAACCTCAAGACGCCGTCCATGAAGGTCTACCTCGAGAAGGATAAGCGTGACGACCAGCGCTGGGCGGCGAAATTGCGAAGCCGCATGGAGCACACCAGCTTGGGCAGCGTTACGGAACTGACGGAGATCGTCTACGATCCTGATATCGAGAACACAATTGTCGAAGCGGACCAGGACATGGTTGAGTCCTACTTCATCATCCCTGAGGACAATGTCGATGTGGAATTGCAATCCCGATGGGTCCTTCGTATCGTGCTCAGTCGACGCAAGCTCCTGGACACAGGGTTGACGGTTGCCGATGTTGCCAGTGCGCTCAAGGCCGCCTTCTCCCAACATGTTGCGATCATCTTCAGCGACAACAACGCCGATGAGCAAGTCATCCGTGTCCGTCTGGTCCACGGCAAAGAGGACGCAATCAGCGATGAAGAGGATGCCTCCTACCGCAAGTTCGAGGACCACATCCTCACCAAGTTCACTCTCCGTGGCATTCCTGGCATCGAACGCGCTTACCTCAGCACCAATGATCATATCCACTACGACAAAGAGGGCACGTTGGTCTTCAAGAAGGCGGATCCACTTTGCACAGAGCATTTCCTAGATACTACCGGTACCGACCTTCGCGCTTCGCTGGCCATCGAGGACGTCGATCACACTCGAACCTACACGAACGACTTCTCCCAGATTTTGGCGGTCCTTGGCATTGAAGCCACCCGAGCCGCGTTGATGCACGAATTGTGGCAGGTGTTGTCATTTGATGGTTCATATGTCAATCATCGTCACTTGGCTCTTCTTGTCGAGGTCATGACCTCGCGCGGCCTTCTCATGCCCGTCTCTCGATTCGGTATCAACCGTGCAGATACCGGCGCATTGATGAGGTGTTCCTTTGAGGAGACCGTCGAAATTCTCATGGAAGCCGCAGCTGTTGGTGAGCTCGATGATTGTCGCGGGGTTTCCGAGAACGTCATTCTCGGCCAGCTTGCGCCTTTGGGTACTGGCGATATGGAAATCCTTCTGGATCAAGAGATGCTCAACCTCATGCCCAAGGACAACCGACGTCTCGGACTGGGTGCTGAGGTTGGCAACATCGGCCAATTCGATGACACCGGTGCATCTACGCCATATCAACTGGGCAGCCCTACGCACGAAGGTCTGATGGCTGGCGTCGATTACAATGCGCCGTTCTCGCCGATGGTCGAGGCGGGAACCGCCGAAGCAGGTGGCTTCACCTCCTATGGACGCGATTACGATGGCTTCACGAGCCCTTACGCATCCACCGACCGGACGAGCCCAGCTTACAACGCTACAAGTCCTTTCACCGCTGGCGGCATGAGCCCGGCGTCCCCTGGGTACTCGCCGACATCCCCAAGTTACTCTCCAACTTCGCCTATGACCAGCCCGCGGTTTACAGGGTCTACGTCACCCAGCTTCTCCCCGGCGTCCCCGGCTTATACGCCGACATCTCCCCGCTACTCGCCCACGTCTCCCGCGTATGGGCACTCCCCGACGTCGCCTTCCTACTCTCCGACCTCCCCGTCCTTCTCTCCGGAGAGTCCGTCCTACTCCCCCACCTCACCAACTTACTCCCCCAACACACCCGGGCACCGTAACTACTCCCCCACGTCGCCCACGTACTCCCCCACTTCTCCCGTCTATTCGCCCACTTCTCCGCAGTTCGCGGGCGCGACCACGCAACGTTCGCCCACGTCCCCCACATCCCCTTCGTACAGCCCAACGTCGCCGATGTACTCCCCAAGCAGCCCTGCCGGCAACAACCAGTATTCGCCGACTAGTCCGCGGTACAGTCCGACCAGCCCGACCAGCCCGACCTACAGCCCTGGGGCAAGTGGGACTCCGGGCAATGCGGCATATAACGCGACCAGTCCGCAGTACAGCCCGACCAGCCCGAAGTATTCTCCAACGTAAGTCTACTTTCTTTCCATCCATCATGACCGGCGAATGCTTACAACGAATCAGATCACCACGATGAAAAGAGCATACCTCACTTGTGGGCGCGACCGCGAGAACGAACGGGCAGTGGAAGCCATGAATCCTCGTTTGATCCTTCGTTTCCCATTCCCCAGCACCTAAACAACCCACAATTTCCAAAAACCAGCAACTTCATCTACTTCCTGCGTGGCTTTTTTTTTGCTGCCAGCTGTATTAGCCCTCCAACACACACTCACGGCGTTTCCAGCGAGGGGTGCTTTCTACTTTTTTTTTTCACCGAAGCGCACCTGCATCTGCACACGCACGAGCACACGCACGCCCATCGGGGGGTGACATTCAAAAAGGAACATGCATTCAAAAATTGGAGATGGGGTTATGGTCCATTTGCGTTTTGCCGTTGCTTTTTATCGGCTTCGTTGTTCTGCATGCGCGTGGAGCTATGCTAGAGGAGCTATATTAGAAGGAGAGCGGCAGTCGGCGGTGGAAGGTCGCATGGTGGTGGTGGTGGTGGCGGCGGCGGTCTTCGATCGCTTCTCGGATGAGGGATGAGATTGGTGTGATGCACTTCTTTCGTTCGTTGCATAAGAGCAGAGGGAGAACGACGGAGGTGAGAGGGATGATGGTCACCAAATTGCGACGTCGACGGTTGAAAAGTAGAGGGGATAGCAGGGGATAGCAGGGGATAATTAAATGAAATCAAAAAATCATTGAACCAATTTGTGAGCTCTATTTGGACAGGGCTGTGACTTGTTATGAGTGAATACCAGTAAGTCGGTCTTAGATGGAGTATCTGACTCCTTGATGGTGATGATTTCATAGAGGGAGGATCGTGGACAGGGATGAGGGAAACTTGATGACAACGCGATAGAGGATGACATCTGGCCGGTTTCCAAGAATACCCCGAAGCTAACAATCACCCGTGTTCCTCCTCCTCCTCCACCACCACCAGTGTTTGCTTGTAAATGAATAGGCGGAACCTTCCTGCTCTCCAAAATCATGACTATCATCTTATGATCCCTTTGATTCTTTAGACCGCGGTGTACAGATGAGGTGTGCCTGCTTCACCAGCTGCAATGGGCAGACATCGTATAGGACAGCTCCTGAAGCTGCCGTTATTACACCGTATGAGTTGCCCTTGTCGATTATTGCTGTCCTCTGTGTATCTGCTAATATACGCGATCAGTATTACTGCTTTTCTCCCTCTTGCCTGTCATACAAGGTGCAATCCAGGAAGCCGACCGAGATAGCGCGACCGAAAGCATATCCCAAAAACCCATCACGTCTGGCGCATACAAGGATGGAGGTGGAGGATCCCAGGGAGCAACGCACAGCGAAGAAGGTATATCACCCAGGAGGCCCATAGGCAGAGACATTAAGTGCTCACATTGCGATCTAGCCGTTGCCGAAGCCATCTCAATCCTCGACTCCATCAAACCCCTCTTCTCCAACGTAATCCCGACCCCCAAACAATCCGGCCTCCTCAGCACGACATTCCACTACGCAAAGACCCTTCTGATACCCGGTTTCTCCCTTTCCGATCAATTCACAACGAATACCTCTCCCCAGGACGCGTTATCCGTGCACAATGCTGTGGAATGGCTTGACGTGGCAGCTGCCGAGGGGAGCGCCGACGCCATCTATCTCCTTGCCGAACTGAACTTCTGGGGCAACTACTCCCATCCGCGGAACTACACCGAAGCGTTCGAGCTCTACCATTTCCTCGCGGAAGAAACGGGGAACGCCACGGCGCAGCGAATGGTGGGATTTTTTTACGCAACCGGCCTCGGCGACATCGTGAAACCCGACCAGGCGAAAGCGTTGTTATATTACACATTCGCGGCGGACGGGGGCGATCTCCGGGCGGAGATGTCGGTGGCATATCGTCACCATATGGGCATTTCGGCTCCGCAACATTGTGAGGAGTCGGTGCACTACTATCGGTCGGTGGCTAGGAAGGTGATTGCGTGGGTGCGCTCCGGGCCACCAGGGAACTACGCGCTCATTCGAGAAGCGTATGCGCTATCTGATGAAGATGGGGGATTGTACGGCGAGGGCGCAAGTGTGAGCAGCACCGGATCGAATCAAAAGCATCCAGGTATTATCCATCAGGATGCGCCTGGACCCGGGTTGGAAGACATGCTGGAATACCTGGACCTCATGGGCAGGAAAGGAGATATCAAAGCGAAGTTCATGCTTGGAAAGTTGTACTACGAGGGTGCCCGCTCTCTGCCACAAGACGTCAAACTCGCGAAGGAGTACTTCCTTGGTATCGCGCGACAATACTGGAATAAAGACGGGAGTGAGAACGAGGGTCTGAGCCCACAAACTCAGAAGACTGCAGCTCGAGCTGCCGGCTACCTGGGCCGCATGTTCCTTCGCGGCGAAGGTGTCCTTCAGTCGTTCGAGATCGCGAGAACCTGGTTCCAACGTGGTATCAGGGTATCGGATCCCCTCTCCGAGTACAGTCTCGGCTTGATGCACCTCAAAGGACTTGGCGTCGAATCCGATCCGTACATGGCGGCCAAGTACTTCACCGCCGCGGCGGACGAGCACCTCCCGTCTGCCCAGGCGCAGCTAGGGATCTTGTTCTTGGACCAAGGCGATATCAGCATCGCGCTGCGCTACTTCGAGCTCGCGGCAAGGGCGGGCCATGTCGAGGCGTTCTACTATCTGGCCGAGATGACGTGGCATGGACACGGCCGCACGCAGGACTGCGGTCTCGCAGCGGCCTACTACAAGATCGTCGCTGAGAAAGCAGAGGCGTTCGTCGCGAACTTCCAGGAGGCGAACGACGCTTATGAGATGGGGGATCGTGAAGCTGCATTGGTGAGATATTTGATGGCGGCCGAGCAGGGCTTCGAGACCGGGCAGAGCAACGTGGCGTATCTACTCGATCAGTCTACTCCTCGCTGGTCGCTTTTATACTGGCTTCGTGAATTCCTAGCGAAATCCCTAGACAAGGCGCACCTTACCCTGAGCGTTCTCTCCTCTCTCCAACCCAAAACCGGCTCCATCTTCAACAACCCCACCCTCGCCCTTATCCAGTATACCCGCGCCGCCAAGCAATCCAATATCGACGCCATGGTCAAGATGGGCGACTTCTACCTCTCCGGCGTCAGCACCTCCACCGACCCCGAGAAAGCCGCCGCCTGCTACCAAGCTGCCTCCGAAACCTGGCAATCCGCACAAGCGATGTGGAACCTCGGCTGGATGCACGAAAACGGCATCGGCATGCCGCAGGACTTCCACCTCGCCAAGCGCATGTACGACCAGGCGCTGGACACCAACAAGGAAGCCTACGCACCCGTCACCCTGGCGCTGGTCAAGCTGCGGTGCCGCGCGATGTGGAACCGCGTCTCGGGCGGCGCGGTCCACGGCATCGACGACCCCGACGAGCGCGACGCGAAGCCGAAGACGTGGACGGAGTGGTTGGCGAATTTCTTGGAGAACGCGATCGCGGCGGACGAGGCGCGCATGGCGCAGATGGGCGAGGTGGACGATTGGGAGATGGGCGATACGCCGCGACTGGGGGGCGGGTCAGAGGGCGATGGGTACGGTGAGGCGTATCCGTACGATGACCTCGATTATTTGGACGATGGGATTCTCGAGGGGTTGATCATCCTCGCGTTCGCGGGAGTGTTGGCGTTCCTGCTCTTTTGGCGGCAGCAGCGGCAGCGGACGCGGGAGCGGGAACGACAGGAGCAGGAGCGGAGACGGACGGGGCAGGTCGAGCAGGATGAGGTGAATCGAGCGGCGGATCAGGAGGGGGTGCAGGGGCTGTTTCCGGGGCAGAACGAGCCGGGGTTCATGGATTGGGTCGCGGGCGGAGTGGGACATTGATCACGCATGGTGCTGTACAAATAATCACTGTTAATCAAGACTTTTCTTTTGCATTGTCGTCAGGCAGTCGTCCTGTTTTTCCGCTTAGTATCCAAGGCCGCTGGTTCCAGAAGTCTTCTTGGATGATGTCGATGTGTTCAATGGCAACGGTCGCCTTCAAGCGCCGTTTCCGGTCTTTCTCAGCAACCGTCTTCGACTGTGGTGTCGGGGTCTCAGGGGCGCTGGTTTCACTGGAGCCGAGCAGAGCGTGCCGTGACTCCAGCTCAAACGAACGATAGAGCACACTACCCTTTTTGAAGACATCGGGTTCGCGGTTGTAATTCATCCCGTCGCACTCCGCGTACAGAATTTCGTGCTTGTCTTTCGACACCGTCCCTGACAGACGCTTTTCTGCCGCTCGGGCGTCTAGGCCGGCTTTCTGAATCAAGCTCCAGAAAGAGGTGTTATAGAGATTGTTGATATGACCTGCGTCGATTAGGAGCCTTTCATGGCTGGACAGGAGATTGGGCACGTACAGTCGGCCTGGCGCCAGCTAAAGTAGTCCCGTAAACTGGTCACATCAGGGTACAGCACAGCTCTTCCATCGAACGATGGGAGCGGCGGGATCAGCGGTTTGTCAGGAAAAAAGTTGGTCCACAAGTGGACATAATATCCGGTGAATGTAGAAACGATGGTAGAGACCAGTTTACTGTGGCTGTTAGTGAAGGAGACCTCCTCTCCTGAACTAAGGATGCCCGTACTTTGAGCGTCTCTGGAATAAAGTACAGTCTTTATGAAACAGAAAGCTGTCTCGCATGTTAGTCACAGCTCAGAAGGCTAGACGCGATTGCTACCTACCTGAATTCGTCGCTCACGCCGTACGCGAGAAGCAGATCAGGGATATCTTTCATGACGCATTGCGCAGCGGAGTTCATGAGGTCGATCGCCCTTCGGTCGTTTGGCTTCTCGAACCCATATCTAGAACAGAGCCTGATAAAGAGTCAGTAAAATGCAAACTCATATTCTCGGGAGTTCGAACTTCGTGAAGCCTCTGCCGTCGATTCTGATCACTATCCATGTCCTTGATAGGAGGTTGTCGGGCTGCTCGAAGGTCTTGACGTATTCGTACCTGCGCCAATTTTAGTGCTGATATATTGGGAAGGTTTCGATATTGTTACTTTGAATTAGCCATTAGGAATTTCTATCAGGCAACGTATACAAATTACTCATAATCTTTTCAATGATTTAACGGCGAAAGCGAGAGGCATCGAGCATGAAGTCAAAGCCAGGTTGGGGTCACGTGACATTTTTGATAAATACTGATTCTGAGTCACAATGGACAAGAATTTCCTAGTATTCGAGAAGGACTATATGGATATAATCGCACTGAATCGAACCGCTCGAGTCCAGAGCCAAGCACTTGGCTTTCAATGCGTTGTCAGTCATGATGATATTCGGCGCGTCAGCTCAATCAGTTCCCAGGTCAAGTCGGGCAGCCCGCAGTTCATTGTCTGGATTCAATTCTAATATGCCAACTATACAGGTATATGGAGCGGATTCATCACCCTGAGATTGATTCAGCGCTGTGTCGGACAAGAAGGGTCTTTAGGGGAGGACTTACGATGCGCCTCCATCAACCACCAAGTTTGCTCCAGTAATATAACTACTGAAACCAGAAGCTAAAAAGCCAGCCACTTTTCCAACCTCCGAGGGGAACCCAGCCCTCTCTAAACCGATGACCTCTTTCTGAGTCTGCAGACTCGATGGCGGCAGCTGCGTGCTCGTTCCACGCATATCAGACTAGTCACGAGGTCAGCACATTGAGAGAGCCCGCAATGTCGCGTATTAAAGGTCTAGTACCGGTTTCAAATCGACCCCTACATCAATCTGCCCTGGACTAATACAGTTAATACGTACACCCGTTCCCTTCAGCACAGCAACGCCAGCCCTGACAACCCCCAAAGCAGCGTGCGAGCTCATCGTCAAAGCAGGGCCCCAGCAGCCACCATACGTGCTAGCGACGGAGCTCACGACAATGATGCTGCCATACGCGGCGTCTTTCAGCGCCGCGTTGGGGTAGTTGCCTTTTGGCGTGGTTTTACCCATTGCTGGCGGAGCATATTTAAGCGCGAAGAACGGCGCCATGCTGTTGGTCTCGAAGCATTTGCGGAGGTCGTCGGGGGAGGTTTCGTCGATTGAAGGAGGCCCGAGGAGACCCGAGGAGGTGACCCAGACGTCGAGACTTGACACCACGAGTTAACAGCGGATCGGTAGCGCGTGGAAGGTTAGCTTACCGGCCCCATTGGTTCAGGATATCGTCGATCAGACTCAGCGTGTCTTCCTCGGTCGCGAACTTATACGGGTATGCGATGATCTTCGTATTCGGGTAGATATTGGTGGTCTCGATGATAAAAGCGTCGAACTCCTTTGTGGAGGCATCATCACACGCTACTTGATACTCAGCGAGGAGCTCAAATACTTACTGTCACTGCTGGAGGAGCGGATGTCGTCAATGGACATACCGTATACACAGGCGGCACCGTGAGCTAATCTTGGGTCAGCGGACTTTGCCTTGGCCTGATTCTCATGCACGATTAACTTACCAGCAAGTTCCGTTACGATTGCTCTACCAACGGGTTGAGTAGCTCCGGTGATTATGCAAACGAATCCATACTATCCGGCGTAATCTCAGCATTGCCCTAGCTCTTCTTCAATATAATGACGTACCAACTTCCCATCTACTCTATATGGCGAAAAATGCTCCGAATCTATGTTGTTCATTGTATAATCGGCCATATTGTCCGCTGCTGCCACTCTGCGTCTATACAGGATCGTCCACTCGTCTTAAAAGATCTTGATCGTTTAGTTAACTAGTAACGGGCCAGAAAGTCAAGAAGAAGGATAATTCCCGCCATGTTTGATCTTTTTAGCGTCTCTGACAGCGCCTTGCAATCCATGGGAGATTGTTATTCGGTGGAGATATACGTTGGATTGGGCCGCTCAGCGGAATCCATGCATGACCTTATCTGTACTCCGTAATATCGCCTATCAGAATCGATCATTTATCAACATCACTCGATCCGCTAAATTCGCCACAGGCATAAGCTTTGGATTAGGAAAGATTCAATTTGATATACTCCATCCAACGTGGAAGAATTGATGACCTTGAAACGTCCCCCCGGACCGAGAGCGCTCGATCGCTTGACAATACCCCGGTATCTGTAGCCCTTTTGATAGTCGATAAGCTTCTCCTTTTCCGTAGACTGTGGGGGAGCGTCAAAGATGAACAACCATCGATTTATTACCCCCCGAATTCCTCTATTTGAGCTGCTGAGGTCATGGACGCAGGTAGGCCAATCGACTACCGTCCTGAGCGTAGGAGCTTCATCAAATCAGTCATAATCAGTCAACCCCTCTCTGGTTCAAACTACGACACCTGTTCATAACCAGTACATCCCGCTGGTATGTTACACAGCTAGCCCTCCCAACCATACAGCATGGAAACGTCCCAATCATCACTTTTGTTTACCAGAGGACGATTTCTTGACCTACACCCCATTTGCCCTGAGAATCCTGCGATGTACTTAGACTACCAGTAGGGAGAATGGGATCCTAATCAGTGATTGACTATCACTCCACACTGGAAATCCGGCATCGGTATAATTGCTGAAAACCGCTTTACGGCCCTCCGAGCTTTTCCATGGAGTAACTGTTTAGCCTGTTTCTGTTCTTCGCTCAGTTTGCTCTCCCTGGCGCCCACAATGATCCGTGATCCGTATTAGCAGGTTTCTTATACCCCAAAGTTTACAGGCGACTTACGCAGTCGCTTTTCCACACAGCATGTCACTAAGACTATGGGGCTTCTTGAAGTCCTCTTCATCATCAGAAACTTGTGGCCGCAGATACTCGTTGAAAAGATTCCACTTCTTCCGCTCCCCCGGTCCGTCACTTTCAATCGGGGCAAGCTGGCGAGAAAAGGTATCGAATTCGTGCTCTTTCATCCAACCGATTCGTTTCGGGATGAATGACGCGGATCCGGACTTGTGAGCAAGGTCCTCAAACTTAGGAGACCCAGCTAAGATTTTGGCTCCGTCTCTTCGGTTCCCCAGTCGTCCCAGTGTCTGCTTCCATTCTTGAACCAGTCTCAGCTCCGCCATCTAGAAGGTAACTACCGCCCTCGACGTTGGTTACTTTCAAACCCCTTTGGTCCCAGGCCTGTAATGTGAGAGGACCGGTATGGTTGAGAGAGATATCTTGGGAGAAATCCACGAGGTTTTCAAAGCACCGCACATGATAACACTCTGTGGGATGGCGAGCGCCAACCACCGGGGACTCCAAGCGATGACCCCATTTCTTACCTGCGATGGTTTGGATATTGCGGCCGGGATCCTCGGCGATCCGGTAATCCCTCTCTTCAATAATCCCATCGCAAGTAGGAAACTGGTATTTTGCGACCGACAACGAAGGAATCGTTAACTCAACCCAACAGAAGACGGCCTTTTGGCCTTTACTGCTAATATGCTCGCGAAGTCCGAGCGGAGCATCTCTGATGCGTTCTTCGTCTGTCGGTTTAGCCAGGGGGGCAAAGGATTGCTGTAGACGGGCACGGTAGGACTGAGATTCCTCCTTAACCTCAGGTGACCTTGATCTCCTCTTTGATGGTAGCTTTGCGGGATGCTTTTTTTTCTTCCGCCCTGCTCTCGTTCCTCGATAGTGCCAATATTCACCTTCTGGTCCCACTCGTGTTCCCGTTCTGTTCATGGCTGTCATTTTTCCGATGCACTGTGAGGTGGTGAAGGATTCGGGAAGTTTTATGTAGCGGGGAGGGTCAAAATGTTGGGGAGATGAAAGAATATTGGTTGGGATAATTGTTACTGTGGAGAGTAGAAGTAAGGTACCGGGCGTGTTTTGAATTCACCTGGTGTTGTCACATGTCGGTCATATAATTCATGTTGCATGTAGTAACAGTCATGTCTTTCGCCTTTGATGTCTGCGTTCAATCAGATAAGAGGCGCTTTTCTGGTCCTAACCCAGGCATATCATAGGATCTAATTGCACAACTAACAACCACTATTCCCAACTGCCATGGTTACCTGGAACCTACTCATCCTTCTCCTCCGGAATGGCCTCCACCTCGTCCTGATCCTCCTCGAACGTATTCTCAGGCACTTGATACAACCTCAAGAGCTGCTTGTTGGGATCCTTGATTAGTACGTACTTCCCATCCTCGCCCTTCAGGACCATGTCGCAAATGGTGCGAACGATGCCCCATCCATTGTTCAGGTTCAGGTTCATCTGGGTGGCGAAGTCTTTTGGCTTATAGCCAAGAACACCGAGGAGGATATGGTCGTTGGTGTTCTTCGGGTTGGCGCGGGAGACGAATCTAGTCGGACGGTTAGCTTTACGTTGAGTAGGCTTGATCAGGTGTCTGCTTACCCTAGCTTCATCTGGTCGGCGTTGGCAAGGATACTTTGAGTGGTCCATCTAGCCAATTTGCAGCTGTTGTTCTTCATCTCCGTCGCCACGACGGCACCACGCTGGCTCTGGAGCTTGGTTCGCCAATCCAGGGCACCACCGCTACCTTGAGCCTTGCTATCGAACTCGTTGAGGGCCTTCATGACCAGGTGTTGGTCTGCACCGACACTATTCTTCATCACAGCATCCAGTTCAGTTCGGACGATCAAGTGAAGCGGCTCCTCATCGCGCTCCAAAGACAGATCAAACCGTCTGTATCGGTAGGCTTTTGATGCGGGCGGGTCGGTCTCGACGGACGGGTTGTAAAACGGATGCTCGTTCTGCATTTCCTTCTTTTGGCTCTCCACCTCATTGACGACTTGGAGTGGGAAAAGTTGATTGATGTGGGTGGCTTCCATCATGAGGGCACCGGGGTTGTTGATCGAGTCCTTGCTGCCTTCTGAGATCTCCAATGGAGCATCGGTGGCATTTTCGTTGACCGTGACCATATCCAGATTCGATCCTTCTCGCTTGTCGATAAAGACCTTGTTGCCGTGCTTGGATAGAACCACATCCCATGAGTACACTGACCTCGGAGCGCACATGAGCATGGAAAGGATGTTGTCGGTGGCAAAGATCGTCGCCTCATCCTTCTCTGAGAGCTCCTGGATGATCGGGTCGCTGCTTGTCGTGACATTGTACGCCGCTCTCTCGAGCAGCTGAAGCTTCTTCTCCGAGGTCTTCGCGCCCGGTTGCTTGTCGAAAACGCGGTCGTAGTAATATAAGAAACCGTAGCTCTCCAGGTCTTCGGCATCGCCCGCGTCCAAGTTCAACTTCGTCAATCGAGCGAACTCAATTTCCTCAAGCAACGTCCAGTCAGGCCGGACCGCGACCGAGGGATCACGGTTCCGTTGCGGCTTATCATCGCGCCAGCCGAACCTTCGTCCACCGCGACCGCCACGACCACCACGGTTGTCATACCCGCCTCGCTGGTTTCGCCCGTTGTCGACTCGCTGGAAAGTCCCCCGCCCACCTCGCTGTCCCTGCCCTCGTTGGCCTCGGCCTCGGAAGATCGTACCACCACCACGTCCGAAAGTCCGAGTTTTGGGAGTGCGCGTGTTATCGACGACCGAGAAGGTAGCTTCCTCCTCCGCTACCTGGATGGCGAACGGATTGTTCGATTGATTCGCGCCATAAACCTGCTGCTCTGCTTGGAGTTAGCGAGGGATTCGGATAACGATGGAGTATGTTGTACCTCTGAAATTTCGGCCACCGTATCCGCCTCGGTTTCGATCTCGGTCTTTGCCATCAGTCCAATCGGCCATCCGCCCCAGCCTATCGGATTTTGAATATGGCGCATATGGAACGCCATCGAGGGTGGACTCGTTGGACACTGGCGGTCCCCATCCATCTGTCGATGGTGGTAGGGCGCTGATTAGGTCATGGAGAGAAGGAGCCATGACTGTTGTTTATCCAGATCAGTAAGATACCTGGACCGGAATAACTTGACGTGTGTGAGGGTGAAGTCGAGGGTGTTGGCGCATAAATCTTCAGATGCGGAACTTGTGGGTGGATGAATTTGGTGGAAGTGGCAGGGGTTGTGGCGAGAAATCTTGGCGGCATTCGATATTGGCGCCTTACTGCCTGAAATGGTGAGATTGCTGCCTAGGTACCTTGTTGCCTCATGCCACTGTATGTCTGGTGTCGCCACCCGATCATCGGACGTTGCAAGAAGTTCAATATCTGGTTTCGAAAAAGAGGTAGCTTTCAAGGTGTTTTTGGTAAGGGTAAACTCTCGAAAATGCACCTGAGATACTTTTGAATCAGTTAAGATACCCATGGCGAACTGCCCGGCAGCATGTTCGCTCTCCCTCCCGCCTCCGCAGATTCACGAGTCCAGCACGAGGTCGACTCCAAGGACAACTTGGGACATCAGATCAACCCGTCCCGACCATGAGCCCCAAAGTCAAGTGAGGTTTAACGTTTCATTTGAGCGGGATCCGTCATCCTATTCCTTAAGGGAAATCGAGATTGACCATGCCGGGGAATCCAAACTGCCCTGCACTCGCTTTTGCGGTGTCTGTGACTTTTGCAGCTTGGTCAAAAGTTTTCTCAGGGGACGTTATGGATCTCAAATGCTGGATTGGCTCCAGTCCACACCAGTGAATTCAAGCCCGAGCCCGCTCAAGGTGCTCGTGGAGTTAGATGCTCTTGCTTTTATGAGGGAATGCGCCGGGTGGCTTATCGATGGGCGCTTGACCAAAACTGGGGACCCATACATTCTCTCCCTGCGTGGCAAGATGTCCCTTATTCAGGATGATGAGTTATTGCAGCAGAACACGGATGTAGTCGTGCCGCTAGAGCTTTTTGCTGAAGACGGCAGCGTTGCCGCGGAATACTATGGAATCCATCGGAGACCGCTGGACAAACATGCCCTAAATGATCGCAACATGGAGAAGCTAAGAGCATGGCTGGATGAATGTGATAAAGAGCATGGCAAGTGCAATGAGCCGGAACTAAAGGAGGAGTGGGATGAAGAAATGTGGGAGGATATCCCAATGAGAAAATTCCTGCCAACTCGTCTTCTTGATGTCGGTGACGCTCACACTGGGCGTCAACCGAAGCTAGTAGTATCACGAGAGCATTTTAATGAAGGTCAGGATGTGAAATATTTCGCCCTGAGCTACTGTTGGGGCTACGAAGAAGAAGAACGGCCTTTCATGACTCTGCGGCAATCATTCTCTGAGCACCTAAAAAGCGTACCGTATCTGTCGCTTCCAGAAACCTTCCGCAACGTCATCGATCTCGCAAGAGATTTGAATGTCCAGTATGTCTGGATCGACAGCTTATGCATCATTCAAAACCTCCGACGTGACTGGCGACGCGAATCGGCTCAGATGCGGAAGATTTTCAACAATGCCTACTTAACGATCGTTGCTGCGTCCGCATCCTCGAGCCATGGCGGCTTCTTGCATCGGGATAATGGACCGACATGTACCATATCGATCGAACAGTCTGACGTTGATGCCCCGGATCCGGCACACTATTCCTACTCCCTCCGCCATCGACCCGGCGTCAAATGGTGGGGAAGCGATAAGATGGCCGGCATCTCTGGCGGGCGCTGGATCAAGCGTGCATGGACGTTTCAAGAAGAGCGACTCGCCAAACGGGTACTGATATTTGGCGAGTCGAAATTCTTCTTTGATTGCCGCGAATTCGAACGAGTGGAGGATACAGATTATCTACATCTGCGGCCGGACTGGTCTGAGACGCTCTATGGCGTACCAGAAAGTGAATTGATGCAGTCGATGATAAGCCAGGTGTCGGGCTTCAGTGCTGGGAGTGCAAGTAACCGACAGCGGCAGCAGCCGGGCATATTCGATCACTGGCAGACGCTTTGCAACCATTACTCGCGGCGACAACTGACGTTCGAGGACGACAAGTTGCCCGCGCTGTCGGGAATGGCGAGTACTCTCGGCCTGAAGGTCAAGTCGGAGTACTTGGCAGGGCTCTGGAAAGATCATTTGTACCACGACCTGTTTTGGCAGACCAAAGGCACGGCCACCAAAGTCGGGCAATATCGAGCTCCCTCGTGGTCATGGGCGGCGCTGAAAGCCGAGGAGATCCAGTGGAAATACTGGTACAGGTGCCTCGACGACAATTGCAAGCGCTACAGCGATATTTTGGAAGTGGATACGATGATCGATGGAATCGATCTTTACGGGGCGGTGGTTGATGGATTTCTGAAGATCGCTGGCCCAATAGTTCGGGTCATGTTGACTTGGGATCCGATTGAGGGGATGGCCCGACACCCTTGGAAAGTCTCTGTCGACAGCAATGAGATAGCAAGAGCAGACTTGGATCTACAGAATGAAGGCCCGGGACAGGATGATCGCGAGCGGACCGCTTGGGCCTTACTCGTGGCGAGATGCACAGGAAGCCAATCGCCCCCACGAGGATTAGTTTTAGAAGAAACGCACCGGCCCCACATACAGGAACGAACCTTAGAACGCATCGGCATATTCAGGATCTATCCAGAGAGTTCCCCAACTTCCAAGACATTCCTTGAGAGATGGGAGCACATGCCACGAGATAAATTAATCATCATATAGGGCAAGCCATTGTTATCAAGGGAAATGAAAGCAAAGTTATTTGGAAATCGCGTCCCATGGGTATCATACAAATTTTTCCTAGAACGCCACTTTTGGTTCAGTGATGGCCTCTGCTTTTGTGAAACTGTGAAGTGATGGGGAATTGATTTGGATGGGGCAGGAAACGAAGGGCCGATGTGAACTGTCCTATCACCGCTTTGTTCTCCGAACCTCAAAGGTG
This sequence comes from Eremomyces bilateralis CBS 781.70, assembly GCF_010015585.1. Classification (NCBI taxonomy): domain Eukaryota; kingdom Fungi; phylum Ascomycota; class Dothideomycetes; order Eremomycetales; family Eremomycetaceae; genus Eremomyces; species Eremomyces bilateralis. The sequence continues at coordinate 506,227 of NW_022985080.1, forward strand.
TGTCACAAAGCATGCTGTGGCCCCATTCCTAATAATCCAAGAGAACCGATCCTGATGAACTCCCATTATGCAGACCGTGAGCAGCCGGTAAAACTCCATGCCTCGCCCATCAACCAGAGAAGTCTCGGTATTTGTGGATCTCCTTGATGATGCCCTCGAGTTCCTCGTCCGAAATCTTGCCCACGAGACTCGGTATTAATGTTTTCGCTTCGTCGACGCCTTCGCAGGTGAGGGTGAGAAGTTGTGATCGCTCGAACGAGTCCAGTTTTGCAGAGTAGTCTTCCAGCCATCCAGCTGCTTCGATCAATGCTTCTTTGTCCTTGAATCGGCTGAAGGTGTCCATGTACTCTTGCATTTTACTGAGGGTCCTGCAGGCAGGTGAATGCGCGTTAGCCTCCAAGCTCTCACTTAGGCAACGCAAATGATGAGGCGAAAACAAAGACACATCAAATAGAAAGGAAATCAATCATATTCAAGAAATGAAAATGGGCTGCCCTACTCGGTCTCTCGGAATCCATTTGGATCGCGATTCTTACGGCGGGTGACAAGTGTGTCGATGACCATTTTGGCCTCAGAAACCGAAAGGGTTGGAACGCCTTGGAACTCGCCAAGGATCAACTCCGCTCCAGCCTCTTCCTCACCAGGTGCAACGGTACGTTCACGAGCTGCTGGCATCTTGCAGATGTTATCGGTGGTTAATGTATGCGAGGGTGCGCTGAAACTTGAAAGGAACGGGAATGTCGAACGTTTTGAAGTCGAGCCTCTGAGTGACAAGGATCTCGATCAATGCAGGTGGAAATTGTGGAGAGTGCACGTGACTACTTGAAAATGATATTCGCCTTAGAGATAAGGCACCAATGCCACCCCTGAATTGAACTGACTGCACTGAAATTATCGGTATTCACCTTTGCGAGGGTTTGGAGTTTCCGTCTGTACTGGATTTTCTCAGGCCACCGCTTATAATGACCCCATCCTAGGTTCCACTCTGTTCCTGTCCCCGGCTCACCACTGTCTGCGTCGGCCACCCGTCATTGTACAGTGTTCTGGCACGCAATCGTGCCGGCCGTGTTGACGAACGGGTTTCCTCTAGCATTGGGCAAGACTTGGAGCGGCCGGGCAATGTATAGCTCATCCCTGATTCCGAAGTGGTAGTTTTCCATGACTCCGAAGCTGCAGCTCTCCCCCCCAGCCACGGCCGGACTGGCTGTGGTGTGTACAAGACGGGCTCTTGGGGGCGGATCCGGCGACGATGAGGAACCCATGGCCAGCGGATTCCGAACCGGCTTCGACGGACTTGGGAAGGGTTGTACCGGCGACGGAGGGGGACCCAGGGCTGGTCGGGTCGGAACCGGTTCAAACGCCGCTGGGCGCGGTTGTACAAGGGATGGGGTCTGCTGCTGACCCCAGTGCCCCCTGCACCCTCTGGATCTACCGGCCCGTCGAAGGCTTCGAGCCATGCCACGACTCGTGCGTTCGTTTCTGAGGCCAAGCGGACCTGCTGGCCAGGCAGGAAGGATGATGGGCTACCGTCGCTGTTTGTGCATTAGCAACTGTATGGAGATCGGAAGGTGGCTAGGGACGAAATGACTTACTCTGCTTCCTCCTCTGGTTGACCGGTGATACAAGCACCACCGCTAGAAGCTTCTGCACTCTTGCTCGGCATTGCTCCCATCTTGCAGCTGTGGTGTTTCTTGAATAGGTTAGAATGTGCGGATTCGAAGAAAGGGTGGAAGGAAGAAGCATACTGGAATGGTTAAGGAGGATGGGATGGGGGACTGATCTCTTCAGCTTTCATACGCCGGAGGCTGCGGTCTTTGAGATAGCTACCAACAGTCCGGAATGCTGAAGATCGTCATAGATGAGTGGCATATCTTGAGTTAAACCTAAATGCACTGAGAAGAAGCTAAGGCCGCGATATAAGGCCGCGATCCAGATCAGGAGGAGACCAGCAGCTCAAGGAACCCCCGCCACCCCCGTTTCGTTGCACTTTCCTTCACCCCGATGAACTCTCCACCTAGCTCCTCTATCACCTCGCTCTTCTCTTCCTCATCACAACTCTTTGTTGATCCATCACAAATCCTCATCCAAAATCTGTCATCTGCACATTTTCTTTGTACTGAGAGCGGCGGGGAACTCATTTGTTGGCTGGTAGCTCACCTGCTGGACCTCGATTGCCGTTGGCATCATACAGATAACTCCGCTGTCAATATCCAACAAAGTACCAGGTAAGCCTCCACTACCTCAGGCCGTCATGGGAGAGATATCGCCACCCTTGGAACACCAATCCAGTTGGTTGTGCTGCTGAGAGTTGAAACTGACTGATTCCATCAACTAGTATATGACACAGACAGAGAGTGGTGGCGTATCTCGCTTCTTGTGCTTCGTAGGGGTTGATGTCATAGAAACCTTCAATGGAAGAGCTATGGGAATGTCGAAGTCCCGAGTGAGTGAAAACCTTCCTTGATGGTATTTGAGAGAGATTCAGTCACTGATGAAGTGAGAGCAGCAGCAGCAAATTTTTCCATCACCGTGCCACAGAGTTCGCTTGGCAACAGTGATAGTCAATCCGTACGACTCATCTGGTTGACACGTCAAAGCCTGGTGAGATGGGCTGTCGTTCCCAGTGCGCGACGTCGGTGGTCGTCTACAAGGCGGCGAGGAGACAACTTTCAGCCAACACAGTCAATGGATGGCGGAAGGAGCGTGCATCTGGAGTTGGGAAAATGAAGCGGACGACTTCGGTAAGGCAGACACCCCAAAGTCAAACAATGACATCGTCAACTAACAAGGACACGAATTCCGGACAGATGTCGCTCTTCTATATGAAAGATGCATCTTGTTGTCGGTCGCAGAGCCAAACATATCGGAGCCGTTTGTTCATTTTTGAACAGTTTCTCAGTGGACTGCATATCGGCCACCAGAATCCGCGCTCCTGAACCAGTCGCACAGAAGATTCCTGGCAAACCACACTATGTGCTGATGAGGCTCTAGCCGCAGGCCTCCTCGACCAAGTCTATACCGCGTCCTCGACGACACCGGAACATAGAAATGATGCCATGGCATCTCATCCTAATCGGGTTCAAAGAAAAGAGCAGAGATTCATCTTAAACACTGTAATCCGCAGACCTCGGTGGTGAAGATAGGCCTCGCGAACAACTGGTGTTGGCTTTTCACCCTTATCACTATTTAAACACCAAAGTTTGCTCAACGGCCACGGCATCTCAACTCCATGGTTACGGCTAGCCCTACCAGCCATTCCAGCACCGTGACATCAGCCATCAACAAAGCTAAGACGGTCTGCGGATAGGTCTTCACCATGTCTTTCACCGCAAATACCAAGGCCGGGCACTGGCGTGGCTCAGGTCGTAAATTCCATTCTTCATTTGTACGGCCCTTCATCAATCAGTGGATCATTGCCCTGAGACTTCCATGTCCACTGCCGCTAAGAAAGGATGAGAGACATGGCACTCTCCATTTGTTGATAGGTGGAGGGACATGCACGGACCCCGAACCGCACCATACAGACCTGTTTTGCATGCGCCTATAAAGTTGCGGCCTGGGTTGCAAAGTGCCGGAAAAGTCATGAGATGCTGGACACAGAAGCCGTTGTGTCGCCGCTCGCCCTTCCATCTGTTCAGTCATCAGGGAGAATACTGACAGAATTTACTCCCCCGGGGGTAGGCGGAGAGGAGCCGCCCCCGCGACCCAGAAAGTTACAAAAGACCTATGCGGCCACGGGGGACCCCAATGGCTAATTGAGCCATCGTGAAGTGGAGGGTAGTCGCGCCGGCGAGGAGGTCGGGATCATTTGCGCAAGCCTGATATCCCTGAAGCCACTGGTGCAACGGATCTTCCCGTGCCCTTGGCACTCGGAAAGAAGTGGTTGATTTGGTTCCTAGGCCCACGGGAGTGTGCTGGGGCCGAACTGCAATCATTTCCCGAAGCCAGCAACAGCTGTGGCTCAAGCATTGGCGGGTTAGAGAGCCGCAGCGTCGAGGACGGGAATATAGGAGGCGACAAGGAAATCGTGCAGAAAGGTCCAGTCGCCTTGAACTAAAAGGTTCGGTGCGCTACGGCGCCAGCGGCCTCGCAAGAGCATGCTCCCTCCCCTCAACCAACTCCGCCTCCTTGTCACTACCAAGGAAAAGGCCATAGATACTGGGGACTCTTGCGTGGATAGACATGATAGCGGGAACCAGATGGCAGTTACCTCGTCCCATCCCACCCTTCCGCCATCCAGTTCGCGTCCCTGTCCTCGGACGCTCCTCCTTCGGTGGCATCAGACCACGAGTTCACTCCACGCGATCCGATCAACCCGTATACACCATCAGCCTCTCAAGACAGCTTCGGCTGCTCCACAGGGGCGGGATCAAAGTCCTAGGTATCCGTCATCCTTTCTGGACCACCCTTAAAGCTGGGGGTTGGCTCCGAAGCAGAATGTGGCTTCCGGAGAAAATGTGGGCGGACAAGTCTCTCCCAAGGCCAATGTGTCGCCGTCTCGAATTCCGAGAATTGAACCTCCTGCACGGGGCAATCCTTCTACGCCGATAGTGCTTTGACCAATATTTGCTTTTCGGGGGTTCTTTTCTGAGGGTCTCCGACGAGTTCGGAGATGTGGGTCTGATATCATAGATGGAGCTTCACGGCGCCAACTGCTCTGACTGTCGCAGACGTTTCGGCGTGGCTTCCACCAATATTTCCTTTTCGGGTTTTCGGTTTTCTTTCCTGTTATGGAGCTTTAGATCCTCATGCTGCGACGTTAACATGGGCGGAGAAGCACCGGAGGCCGGACCTCATTCGTGGACTCGTAATCGGAGACTTTGGACAAGCGCAGAGAGTGACTGAAACGACTGAAACGACTGTATCAGACACAATGGGCTCCTCGCCTTGGCGGCCCTGTGGGGTATCGTGAGCGGCGGAACCGTCTGAGTCCCGATCAGTGGTTCCCCCGGACGTTAGGGGGCCACTTTCATGTCGTTCAATGTGTACTAGCTCACCAGCATAGCACTCGGTACGATCTCACTCAATGCCGTAGCCACCTCGTTGCCGCGGTAGGTCAATACGGCCGCGAACAGTCCTCTGCGTCCGAGACGACTCCGATCCGGCCGCCGGCAACGGATTTTGCCGGCAACGGATTTCATGGGATAGCACAACATGGACAATTATTCCAGCACCTCGTCTTGCCGGGATGCAAGGTGAGGTGTGGGAGGGTCTAGGGACCAATGTTTGTTCCAAATTCTCTCCCCGACCCCCCACCACCACGAAAATCGCCAACTCAATCGTCCAGCGAAGAATCTGCAACACCGAAAGGCGGAAATGGCAAGCGAATGCGAGGTTGTTCGGATGCGGCAACAGCCCCACAATCTCATCGTAGCGGAATTCCTGATGGAAACTCTGCCGAACTACGCAAGCAATGTAGAGATCGAGAGTGCCCCAAAGAAGATCAAGTTCCGGGGTGCCTGGGGCCAGATTTGACGTTCCCTTTTGAGCCGCTGCTGCCCCATATGGTGGAGGAAGAGAAGTGGAACGAAATATATAGTGCCCAGAGGCATACCCGCCTGATAAATACCCCATAAGCCCACTCTATGCCGTCCTGAATGACGCTGACTCCTTCAGCTGGGCTTCATCCGGGTGTGGACCGCCTGACCTCCAGGTCGTCGAGTTCTTGCGAGATCCGTTACAGTATAAGTACTCTCTAGAGGGGATCGATAACCATCGCGAGAGGGTTGTTGCGCGAGAGGCCGCCGCGAAGGCTATGATCTAGGGTGGGGGTAAGGATGGTAAGTGGCATTTGTGACACAACGGACTAGACCCAGACACTAATACTCCGTAGTAAAGTTCTGATCCACTACCGGGTGCCCATCTCCGGCAAACTCCGAGAATGGACGGTCTCCCGCAGACCGACCCCGAGGAAGTTTGCTGGAGATGGGATATCAACATGCCTATTGGCCTGTGGCCGGGCTCTCCGCCATATGCCCCGCTGCGTCCGTCGCGTTGCAGCTGTCCACACGTGACGAGGGGCCGAGGCGCCCCCTTTCTAAACCCATTGTGGGGGATGGGAGGAGATCCAGACCGAGAAGTGTCCCTCTAGGACATAACCAGAGAACGATATGGAGTTCGGGGGAGGGTTATCAGCCAGAATTGCACGCAGTCGGCCAGGGGAGATGAGGAGAAACTGCAGGATCTCAGGTCGAATGCAAGTCTCATTTTCTCTCAACTGGTCGCGGAGTTCAGCGAGCCCCCTTGAAACTTCCGTCAACGAGGCCCGGAGATAGACACAATCCAGTGCTCAGATTTTGGCCAGCACAGCCAGTACAAGCATGATACTTCTTTCGTTGTCACCTCCACGACGCAACTCTTCCGGTCTAGCGATTACCACAAGCCTTTCCTGCCCCCTGTCCATCGCCGCTCAATGTGTCTTCCTTTCTCGCCTCGTGTGCGGAAGGAGAGGCGGACATGTTCAGACAAGTGTCGATCGGGTGCGTCTTGTTACCATTTCAAGAGGGAGGGAGTGTGAAGGATGAAAACATGGCTGTGTGCTTGTCGTCCATATTGTGAGCAGCCAGCTTGACATCCAATCCCAGGGTGTGGCAGTGGAGATGGGCGGTAGCAAGAGGAGGATGGTCCGCTGAGACGTTTGTGGCATTCATCAAGACCGAACAGCATGGTGGTGCTCGACAACTCTGTCTGATTGGAGATGTTCAGGTCACATCCTCCAATACTACACATGTTTGTGGTCATTGGGCAGATGCCATTATCCGAAATCCAGTTCAGATCCAGTTCCAAGTCCAGCTTTCCAGTTCGTGAGATCCAAAGTGGTCCATGTCCAGATCCAATGTTCCACTCGGAGAGATCCGGCAGAGGGGAGCAGTATCAAACATCCAAGCTCTTACAAATTCAATTCTCCGTATTCCAGGCCATTTCAAAATGCTTCGTCATCACCTCATCGATCCAAGCATGTACAGCTATCTTCAGCCCATATTCACCATTCCGCCACCACTGTCTGGTCTTGCGTCATGAACAAGTAAACGACAAGAATGAAACCATGAGCAACTGATTCTCCGACTCAACTGCCTATCCAGGTGACTCAGATAAAGATTACGTCGACACGACCGCGGATTTGCGATTCTGAAACCTACTATCGATGCTCTGGTCGTTGATCATCTGAGGCGAGATGCCATTGGAGCTCCCTGGTTATATATAGCCTTAGCCGCATTCGAAGAGCAGAAACTTGGAAAAATCCCACTTCGTAGCTTTGGCTCCGCTTCGAGAAACCTGCCAAATGAAGCGGATCCAAGAGTCTTCAGGATGCATTCACCAAATGACTGGTATTAATATGGAGAAGTCTGGTACACTGTGGAGCTCCAGGGACAAATGTAGCAGCATCGTGACAACGATGAGTCTTGCTCAGCATCCTTGATGGAATTGAAGTTGGCCATTAGCTTGCCTGCCGACAACGGCATCGTAGCCCTCAAACCAAAAGCCACTTGCTTCGTTGGGACTGCAAATCAACACCGATGAGGGGTCCTGCAGCCCGTAACTGCGCGCAACCGCACCTGGATACGGGCATCCAAGTTGAACAACAGCGGAAGGTTGCAGCATGCAGGCTGGATGGAGACGCTCAAGGTATCAGGGTCGCTTCAACCCCTTCAGCTTCTGAACCGTGGAAGGGTGGGATATTACACAGCCGTTAAGCGGGAAGCACCAAATTTGGGACCCCGTTAACTGAATTCCTCTGCGTTTTGCTCAAATGGTTCCTTGGGCTATTCTTGGCCCGTCCCTGTTGCTGTGGGCAATGGTGTGTGGGCGCAGGGAGGGTATGGTACCAAACATCCTGCGGTGGGGAGAATCCAGGGACTATCCGGCATGGTCTCTGTTCCTATTGTAGAACCCGCATATTGGAATTTGGACAGTTTCATATCCGGAGTTCCCGACTTCGCCAATCTACGATATTCTTGATCGTGATATTGAAGCAGGAAGAGAGGAGAATGATACTGTCCATGCCTCCGTGGTAATTGGGATCATCGATACGGTCCCCCCCCGGCTGGAACCACCACTGGTGTCCTTGGCGCCTCAGGCTCGGATCGTGACTTCTCCTGGCGTTTCCCGACGCTAAGGCTTGGCATTCGGCCAGCAACGACAACTTTGACAAGTCGCGCAACGTCCATCCTAAACGGGCGTTGCCAGACTCAGGTACTTCCGCGATTTTCGTGGGAAACCGAACCTCACTCCGTCAGACCATCGTGACAGTCCAAAGGACCGCTCGACTTCACTTCGCTCACTCCTCATCCCTTCACCGCCCTGGGTATTCGCTGTCCTTACAACGGTAGCGATCGGCGTCCACGCGATAGCTTTTCTGACCTCTCACTCCATGGTCCCCATCTTCTCCTATCTCTCCGACCCCCTTCGCATCGGCTGTAGACTCCGACCGCGACAACGAACGATTTGCTAGGAAAGACTAGTTGCGAGACGAATTCGGAAGGCGGCCGTGACCCAATTCATACGATCGAGCTGGAGGAACCACAAGAATGAGCGCCGCCTTCGCGGGAGGAGGCGGTCCACCCGCGGGGCCTCGAGGACGAAAGGAGAACAACGGACAGTCTCCATATGGCGGATGGCAGCCGGGCAGCAACAGCCAAGGCGAATTGGGTCCGAATCGATCGTTCTATATTGATGATGCCGACCGCGAGAACTCGAATCTCCAACCCAACCCTCATCCATCAGCCCTCACCGCTAATTCGAATCCGAACGATAAGACACAATCGAATCTCAGTCTGGAGGAGAAAGCCAAACGAGATGGTTCCAGACAGCGAACTTCCACGGAGCTGGGAAGAAGACCAAGCGGGCCGCGTTTCTGCGAGAAATGTGGTGAGCAGCTGCAAGGACAATTCGTCAGAGCGTTGGGTGCTCTATGGCACTTAGAATGCTTCTCATGCAGGGTGAGTTGTTTGCGTATGGTTTTGCGAGAGGTTGCCGGAGGCTGATGTAGGTGGTATAGGACTGTGGTAAAACGGTGGCCCAGAAGTTCTTCCCTCGCGAAGAGGAAGACGGTTCTGGTAAACAGTTTGCCCTCTGCGAGACGGACTATTTCCGACGCCTGGATCTTCTCTGTGCCAAATGCGGTGGTGCTCTGCGGGGTTCTTATATTACCGCCGTCGACAAGAAGTACCACATCGATCACTTTACGTGCTCTTCGTGCTCCTTGGTGTTTGGTGAAGCCGACAGCTACTACGAGCACGAGAGCAACGTATATTGCCATTACCACTATTCCACTCGATACGCTGCTAAGTGCAACGGTTGCCAAAACTCCATCTTGAAGCAGTTCATCGAATTGTTCCGGAACGGAGTAAACCAGCATTGGCATCCTGAATGCTATATGATCCACAAGTTTTGGAACGTCCGATTATGGCCTTCTGGTCAAGACGCACCGGATCGTTCAACGATCGAAGGCGATGTTGACCCTAGAGAACGGGATCGAGTGATGAAAGCCGAGGATGGAGTCGAGAACAAGGTCCACTTCATCTGGATTTCGTTGTCGATGTACGAAGAGAAATCGGCGACTCGAATATCGGATATGCTCCTTCAAGTCAGCAACGGGCTGTACTATGATAGCATCAAGTCGGCCCGGTACTTCATCACCCATTGTGAAGTCCTTTTCAATGGCTGTACGGAAGTTGAGAGACTCTGTTCCTCGGCACAACCACAGAAGATTGAGCTTCATTACGAACGAGAAGCGAAGGTCCTTTGCAAGAAGCTCGTTGGATTCTTCACGTTGATGGCGGAATCCGCCAGGAATGATGCTGTACAAGGAGTCAGCCAGGACCTTCTCACGTTGGTAACCGGTCTAGCACATTACCTGAAGCTCGTTATCCGTATTGCTCTCCAGGGGTCGTTGAAGCATCAGCATACCAACGGCAGCGACGAGGCGTTGCACAAATTGCTTGGCAGCGTCAATGGTCTCGAGGAGACTATAAAAGTCAGCGGGGAGCCCCCTCAGCAGGAACTCGACATGCTCGTCACAGTCGACGCAGACCGATGCAGAGAATGTGGGGAGAATACCGAAGGCCGCACCGTCTTGTCGGATATCAAGAGGGCCCCGATGATGGTGTTCCACCCGCAGTGCATCAAATGTTGGAGTTGTCAAAGGCCATTCCCGGATCCCAGTCTGGAAGCGTATTGGTCACGGTCCACAAACAGAGTGGTCTGTAAGGACTGCGTCCGAGCCAAGGAGCCGGCATTTGACGATGCTGCGCTTGTCTTTCATGTTGCGTCTCGTCTGCAGAATTTCGCGCATTTGTTGAAGGTAGCACATGCGAGATTGCTGGCGTCGATGAAGCAGATGATGAGAATAACGCAGACGACTGGTCAGTCCACTAGAATGCATGATAGAAGAGCGGAGGTGCTGACTGAAAGTAGATGATTCACTCCTACAGATGGGAACGACTGGGGGGATGGGAGAACCCCCGATGCTAAGCCCAGATAGTCGTTCAAGATCATATGCGGCGCCGAGTGTCCGTGACGGTGAAAAGGTCGCTGCCTATCAGGAAAGCATGGGCAAAATTTCCCGGATGAGATCAACACGGCTCGACAAACGTTTATCTTCCACCATGCAACGTGCACGCTCTTCACGCATCATCAATTCGCCTGAAGGTCTCACTGCACGTCCGGGATCTTCCGATGATCAACCAACTCAAGATCGTGGTTTGATGCAAATTATTGATCAAGAAGAACCTTACACCTCACCATCCCTAGGTGTTGCTGGCCACTCTTTTGGTACTGGTCCCGTCCTTGACGACCTCCCGCGGCTGTTCGCCCGCGAACAGGCCAGACAACTTCACCCGAACGCCGCGAGATACGCTGGTGACAATCTCATTCCGGAAGACAACATGTTCAGAGGAGTCAAGTATCTAAATGGGCATGCGCGGCAGACTTCCGGAGATCAGAACGGTAATGGCATTCCTACCGGCTATCAACAGCAGAAGAAATATTTCAGCCAACTCTCTCCCGTCGACGGCTTCATTGTCAAGCACGTATCCGTTACGGTCCTATCTTCATCTCCCGGCGGAGATTTCACTCAAGACGAACTCTTATCCCTCATCGAGACACGCAGCAATTCCGTCTGGAAACGCCTATTCGCCAAAAACGACCGTTCAAAACAGAAAACACGAAACCGAGCAACGGTCTTTGGCAATGACCTTGCCTTTGTCATCGAGCACAAAGGTGCTGAAACCACCGACTGCGTTGGACCTGGCTCTCTCCGTGTCCCTGCCGTCCTCGCTGACGCCATCACTGCAATGCACAACATGGACATGACCGCCGAGGGCATCTTCCGCAAGAGCGGGAACATTGGCAAGCTTCGCGATCTGGCCTCCAAGATCGATGCCGATGGCTCAGACTCCTCTGAGCTCATCAAAGAAGGCCCAATTCAAGTTGCTGTTCTCATCAAGCGATTCCTCCGCGATCTCCCAGAGCCTCTCCTGACATTTAAGCTCCATAAACTCTGGATCCACACTGCCAGTAAGTATCCCGGTTATCACTTTCACCATCGCCTGCCAATGCCACACACTTGGGGCTTGACGCACCTATTTTGTAGGCAGATGTTGTGTCAATTGCATATCATCAATTCCCATCGTCGATGCCCCTTTTGTGGGTCTCGTGACATGGTCACGTGCTTTCATGGTCGAGATTGCAGAGCTAACTTCGAATAGAAATCACACATCAGGAAACTCGTCTTCGTGTGCTTCATCTCACAGTCTGTCTTCTTCCAAAGCCCAACCGTGACACCTTGGAAGTGCTCTGCAGCTTCCTCGCTTGGGTTGCTTCTTTCAGCCTCGTGGACGAGGAGACTGGCTCGAAGATGGACATGCATAACCTTGCGACCGTCATCGCACCAAACATTCTTTATGAGAAAGCTGCAGATGATAAGAGAACACTGCCAGATCCCAGCATCAGCTTCCTTGCGATTGAGACTGTGTTCAACCTGATCCAACACGTCGAAGAGTTTGCTGAGGTTCGTACCCCCTTCATGGTTCTCGGTGGTCGTCCATTTGCATGATCGCTAATATTTCTCGATTCAGGTCCCAGCTGATATCCAGCACATCATGTCCGATCCCACCTTGTTTGGAGATGCTCCAACGGAGATCACCACGAAGGAAATCCTCAAGCGTGTCACCGAATACGCCAACCGTCCCAAGGGGGAGCAGCCCTCCCAAGCCGTTCATACTCGCCAGAATGATTCTCGCTCCGCAGCTCCCGTTGTCCACAATCAGGATTCGTCGGCTTGGGGACATACTGAGGCGACCGTTGCCGGACCGAGTGGTACCCGACCCTATCGATCTCAAGCCGAGGTGGTTGGAAGCGCACAACCAATCCGATATCCTGTTGGAAATGGACATGCGGTTTAGGTGACGCCGAACTTGACGTGCTCATCGCACCTGGTCAACACCCTAGGAACGAATTCTTCGAAACACTACAGACGATTGATATGGAATAAGCTGGATTTTCTACTATTATGTTTCATGCAGCTTAACCACTTGCTCGACTGCTGCATGAAATTTTAGCCCAGTGCCATAATCTCTCGAGGCAGACGTATATGTCGTCTTGGTGTCGCGTCACCTCTCCATGCCTCTCAAAAAGCGGTTTCGCCAGCTCCCTCTGATTTTCACACCGGCCAGAATTCCAACAGTTTCATGCAGACTTCTTTTCACGCGGAATCTCATTCTGGCATCTTGTATTAGCCTTCCCCATGACGTCGAAAAACAGCCATTCACCCCTTCGCTTCGAAAAATTCTGTGTTGGCACAATATCCTACTCGCATGCGGCTCTGAAATTGCAAACCTGGTTTTCTTCGCTGGCCCATGGCCTTGGTTTTCCTACGAAAATTTCATACCACTGGCGAGCAAGCAAGCAAGCGGCCTGCGGTTTCCATTTGTTTCTAATCCACCCCATTGGCGACGAACGATTCGGAGTTTTTTTTATATTTCATGGATCCGCTCTCGGAGCGAGCACGGATGGGATGGAGCGCGAGAATCCAGGATATGGGCGTTCAGTTTTCAATATTCACCTTGCTTGATCGATTGATGGAGGGTGGGGCTTCAGGACTACCTAAGTCGGGTCTATTTGGTGACCCAGAGAGTCTTTTGATGGAAAGTTTTCATTTCGAGTTTACTCATCACGAATCATGAACGATCCAGAAACATCAGAACAGCGCGTCCAGGATCAAACACATACATCCCACGTTCTCATATGTATCTCACTCACGACTCGCGACCCGTGGTTTGGCATTTTCTTGCCTTGCCTCTCGCTCGCTTTCCTCTGCCGCCTCTCTTTCCGGGAAGTTTTTTTTTCCTGGATTTCCGGGTTTCATGCATTGGATTGAATTCCGGGGACGGCGGACCGTGGAGGGATGGGATCAGGGAGGATCATGAGCATCCTGCGGGTTCTGTGGTCTTTTGCTGTGTTCAATACAATAAACGGGTCCCTTTGTATAGTAGCGAAAAAATTGAAACAAAAAACAATAGTCGTCCCCCCATGCGTGATTGTGATTATGGCTGCTTGATCTGCCTGTTTTGGCTGTTGTCCGGATAGGTGTGTTACTTCAAGCTGTAAACATATCACCAATAAGTTACACAATTTCAGTTATAAAACCTGAAGGAAGTCATCTTCGATACTAGTGGATATGCTGTCGTCTTGCGGTACGTTGTCTTCTATCAAATTTTATCCAGGTACTGTTCACGATTAACTCATGTTATTCCCAGCCATTCACATGTCTATTCGGTATTGGGGTGTGTTTGCTAGACTGATAGATTGTACTGATGGGACGAAAAAGGGGTTAATGCTTTCTTTCCCACTGTGTATCCAGTTTGAAAGGCCACCACTCTATTATGATAATCTAAATAATAGTGGCTTTAATATTCATGATGCTCTGAATAATTTGCAAGTTCATCAACTCCGGTCAGAATATTGGACGCATCAGATAACTGTGTCGCCTCATTCCAGTTCCTACGTTTTGACCTGCCATTCTACCGTCAGTAACAGATAAACCATTGCAAAGCGAGACGGGCACGAGTCAAGTCAACCTTCGAGCAGTATCATGAAAGGGTAGGAGATATAGCACATACGGTTTAGTGGAAGAGAGCAATACCGCTGTATTCAGAACATAACAACACATCCGTTCCTTCGACTCGCGAAAGTTTTGTATGTACAACGGAACATCAAAATATACGGAACGGAAAGACATCAATCTACGCTCACCGCCCCCTTTAGCTCTCCTTTAGCTTCTCAAACCCATCCATTCTACAGCGAATCCTACCATGCAAACCAACCACGAATAGCGCTGATCAAAAACACACGGCCGCTTTGACACGAACACGAAACAGGGGACGATACGGTAGGTCACGTAGCGTTCAAATTAAAAGGAAATAAAAGGTCAAGTCCCCCTAACCACCACACCAAGAATGTCCACAGCGAATGTGCAAGCGTATCGTTCGCCAAACCAAATCAACCCATGCTTCTACCACGTCCAACCTGCCCGTCCCCCCATCGCAATGCGCTGAAATAATTCCGTGCCGTCTAGAATCCAAACGGGTTGTTCGGCGCTGTGCATAGGTCAGTATTGCTCATTTCCAAAAAAAAAATCGGGGGCGTGGAAGATGTGAGGGGGTGCACGTACTCGCCTGACTCAAATTCGCCCGCCGTCCCGTCGGCTGCGGCGCCAACTTCTTCTGCCCGGCAACCCCGAAGCGCACGGGCGGCGGCGGCCCCGTCTTCTGGGGCTGCAGCGGCTGTGCGGCGGGTTGGCTCTGCGGGATCGGCGGGACAGGAGGTGGTTGGAAGCCGGTGGGTTGGGAGGCTTGGAAGCCGGTGGGTTGTGGCTGGAGAGCGGGGGGGAGGAAAGCGTTGATGCCGGTGGGTTGGGGGTGGAGAGGAGAGGGGGAGTAGGTGGACGGGGATTGGAACCCGGTGGGTTGGGGCTGGAAGGGGGCGCGGGGGGGGTCGGCGAAGGGTGAGCCGGATTGGTTGCCGAGGTTGGTGGGTTGGGGTTGGAAACCGGTGGGTTGGGGTTGGAACCCGGTGGGTTGGGGTTGGAACCCGGTGGGTTGGGGTTGGAACCCGGTGGATTGGGGTTGTTGGAATTGGGCGTTCGGGTACGACATCGGCATGCCGTTGGGGCCGAATTGGGGTTGGAACCCTGTGGGTTGCGGCTGCATTTGAGCGTATTGCTGCGCCATTTTCTGCTGGTTCAACTCGATCATGCTCTGGCCCGGGCCGGAGGGCTGCGCGTGGATGACGCCGGAGTGGTAGCCGGTGAGCTGCGGCTGCAGCGGCGGTGGCTGGAACGCGTTCTGCTGCGCATTCGGCGCGGACGAGGCGCGCGCGGGAGGAGGCGCGATGAGGGAGTTCCCGGTCGTCTGTTGCGGAGGAGCAGGTCGTTGTCGGGACACATTGAGGCCCTGGGGTGGCGCCTGTGCAAGCTGGTCGAAGAGAGAGGGAGTGGCGCCGGTAGGTTGTGCGGGCTGTGCGGGCGCGACAGCTTGGTCGGGGGCTGCTGTTGGAGGAGATGGTTGGGCTGGCTGGGCTATTGTCGGCTGCAGAGGTGGACTGAGCAAGGAGAGTTCGGCGAGCGATCCAGTGACTGCAGGAGAAGGGCTGGATACCGGGGCCGAAGAGACTTGAACGGCGGACTTGGATTTCCGCGGCTCCCAGGCATTATCGTCAAAGCCACCAACGTTGTCCTTCTCCGGAGGTGGTGGTCCAGAAGCGATTGGCGTAGGTTTGGCGTCTTCCGGCTGCGCTTCCTTCTCGTCTTTCAGCCTGAACGCGTCGGCATCCACTGTGTTGTTCGTCTCAACCGGTGGAGCTGGGCGGCCCTTCTTCGTATTGTTCAAGAGCGTGCCACCCGGCCCAGAGAAGAGCCCACCAGCAGAGCCATTCGCTCCGCCACCCTCACCTCGATTGAACTTGGAATCCAGGTACTTCATGATGCGCAAGATGTCACCCTCTTTGATGCCTAGCGTGCGTAGCGTCTGTGGATTGATGGCCTCCATGGTCTCCTCTCCCATCTGATCGCGCTTGAACGCCTGATTGTATCGCTCGCAAATCTGCGGATTGACTCCACACGCCAGGAAGAAATCGAACCAATCGTACTTGCTACCGGCGCTCCGGTCGATGCTGGCTCCGGCTGTGGGGGATCCCCGCCTGGAATTCTTGCTTCGGATCTCGGAGAGCGGCTTATCCTCATCGAGAGAGACACCGGTGGCATCCTCCACGTACTCAATATCGACCATGGACATCTTGGAAACGGGGACGGCGATGCGCACGCCGTTGAGCTTATGCAGATGAATCTTGCCTTCCCGGAGGCCAAGGAATTCAGCATCAACCTTGAATGACTCCGTCCGATCAGTCCATTGGCGAACTTTGGCCGGATTTGGTTCTGTTGTACGATCAATACTTGCACAAATACAATAGTCTACGGATTGACAAGACTTACTCTCCGCCCGCGAACTACCCTGCGTGCTTCCCCGCTTCGATTTCCGCTGCGAACCACTTCGGCTAGAGGGATCATCTCTCATGAGACTGCTTCCTCTCTGCGGGAGCGGCAATCCCGGTCCCACCGAACCGTTTTCCGACTTCTTATGACCCCTCTTCGAGGCGCCCCGCGCCTGTCGCTCTTCTTCCGCCCGATTCTTTTCCACGGTGCTGCGAGTATCGAGACCCCCGGCCGTCAACTCGACGTACTGAGCAGGCACGACGCCCTCGTCGCCCGTCCGCATGTTCTGCACCTTCCACCACTCTTCGCTAGAGCGGTCGTCGAGGATCTCTACGTGGTCGCCTTCCTGGACGGCGATTTCGTCGGCGTCGTTCGGGGAGAAGTCGAACTTGACGATGCCCGACTTTTTTCGGCTGGCGTTGCCCTGCGCGGCGTTGAGGATCTCGGCCATGGGACCGAGCTCCGACTGCGATCGGACGGCGCCGGAGATTTCGCCGAGCATGCGGGTGATTTCCTCGGCGGTCTCGGTGTTGCCGGCGTGGATGTGGAACTCATGCGACGGGCGAATTACGACGATGAAGACGCGTTTGCCCTCGATGCTGTAGTTCGTCATGTGACTGCCGTCCCATACCTGCTCCTTTCCTTTCTGACCACCACCCGAGTCGATCTCGGATACCATGATCCGGCAATTCCGAACATCAATACCTAGCACCGACTTAATCTTATGCTCCTTTCCAAGCGCGCTCTTGACCTGATAGATATTGAACAACTTGAAGCTCCCTCCGAAGTTGTTGCGTGGCGGCGGCGTCGATCGAGACTCTGTAGGAGAAAAAGTTGGGGATATCGGGGACATCGGGGACATCGGAGGGGGGGACACTTCGCTTGGCGGTCTTCGAGGTAATTGAGGCGTGTCTTCCTCCTCTTCGGCGAACCGCACGCTTCGGGATGGCAACGGCGGGGCGTCTTCATCTTCCGCGGGCGGTGGAGGTACTGGACGCGACTCTCGTGCGTAAGAATCTCTTGCCGGGGCACTGTATCTTGATGCAACATCGTCACCACCGCCCGTCTTCTGCGCAAGTATCCCAGCCAGAGCAGCAGCCGGGCTCTGCGTCGGGGTATCCGGAGACGGAGGAATGGATTCTGGTTCTTCTACTGGAGCAGCTCTCGGCAGTGCCGGGGCAGCTGGTGGTCGAGCCGGTTTCGGAGGAGCCTGTTCGTCATCTTCCGCTTCCTCGATGTAGTTCGACGGAACGAAGCCAAACTCTCCGTTGAAGCCAACGAGGGTCCAGTCGGGGTCGGAAGTGTCATAAACATCGAGGAGCGACTCTTCGGTGAACGACAGTTCCTCATCCGTTTGACGAGTGTAATCATACAGCGCCTTTGCCTTGTTCGAAGCGGTCGCCTCCTCGACGTAATTATTCGGGATCAGGCCTTCGGGCTCCTCTTCGCCTTCGTCGGCTGCCTTCTTCTTCGCCTTCCACCAGCCATCGTCCGCGCTCTTGTCGAGAACAAAAAGCAAATCACCATCTTGGATTTCCAACTCTCCTTCTCCTTGCGGAGCATAGTCGTATATGGCTCGGTAGACACCCTCGAAACCCATGGCAGGCGACGCCGGATGGTATGTGGGAGCCTACGCTAGTGCTCGGACGGGTGGTCTAACGATTGTTCGGATTGGCTCCGTATGAGGAATGTCGTGGTCGGATAGGACTTGGGAGGGTGATTACATGAAGAGGGTGGTAATCTTACGTTCAGGGCGTGGCCAGGAACAGGGGTATGATGGCGAGGAAGATGAAGGGGGTAGAGAGTTGTGAGAGTAGCGGAATGAACGGACTAGCGATATCAAAGGGATCTTAGAGCGAATAGCAACAAATCCAGATCTGGAGGGGAACTGGAGGCTTCAAGCGAAGCAAAGGCCTTGGACATGGCAGAGGGATCAACGGAGTGAGCGGGAGCTTCGGTTTGGAGGTTCAAACGCGAAGTTTGAGGCTGGTGCTGTGGAGACTAAGGACTGTGGCGGTGCTGTGGCATATCTCTAAATCACGTGGAGTAAGTAGGAGAAGTTGGCAAGTTGCTCCAACGAAAGACGTCCTGGAAAGAACTGTTCTTCTCTAGTACTCTCTGACTCTCTCCCTCCATCATGCTGATTCCCGGTTCTTGCATATTATTGTTAAAATGTTCCATGACAGGTTGAAGAATATAGAATGCTCGTTCCAAGGAGTACTACTCCAATCATCCAGCAGGTCACTCAAACGAACACGAAGGTGTGGATGAGAGAAGGTATTGATCCTTCGTTTTGGGGACACAAGAGCATGACAGGATATATTGGTCTCCATATAGAGGATAAGTGGATAATGGCAGGACTGGAAACAGGAAACTGAAAATGTCTGCATTTTGAATCTTCCCCGGCGTAAGCGGCAAGACGCAGGAGATGGCTAATATTATGAGGGTTTGTCCCACTCCTTGCTCCTCTCCCATCCGCACGACCATGAATATCAATTGTAAAGTCAGGGTAGTTTATCCAGTGATTCAATAATCAATATGCCAAAACAATACCCTGCCTTATTATTGTTCTCTTGTCGCGCAAAACAAGGCCAGATGAACCGCCAGTCCTATGTGGACCGTGCAGTCGCGTCTGGACGCGCCGTTAACCCGCCACTTTGATATCTCCCTCTATCTGCCCATCATCAACACAAACAATCCGTTCGCACCAACACGCCCTCATATCTCACATTGAATTTCTCTCATGCTCATACCATCTTAACCATTTGAAAACCATCCATCATCACCCATAACTACACCAAAATCCCCTTTCCAAATCCACGGAATCATCTTACCATACATCTGCCAATATGTCGGTGGTATCACTACTCAACGTGAAGATCTGTAACAATCCCGCTACCTTCACCTCTCCATACCAGTTCGAAATCACATTCGAATGCCTGGAGAACCTCCGCGAAGACCTCGAATGGAAACTCACCTACGTCGGCTCCGCCACCTCGTAAGCCCCTCCCCCCTCCCGGCCCCCCCCCCTTCATACTACTAACCCCCTCCCCAGCTCCGAACATGACCAAGAGCTCGACTCCCTCCTCGTCGGCCCCGTCCCCATTGGCGTCAACAAATTCATCTTCCAAGCCGACCCCCCGGACCTCTCCCGCATCCCCAGCAGCGAGCTCCTCGGCGTCACCGTCATCCTGCTCACCTGCAGCTACGATGGCCGGGAGTTCGTACGCGTCGGCTACTACGTGAACAATCAGTACCCCGACCAGTTTCCGGAGCTGCAGGCCGACCCGCCCGCGAAGCCGATCATCGAGAAGATCGAGCGGAATATCTTGGCGGATAAGCCGAGGGTGACGAGGTTTGCGATTAAATGGTACGTGGATTATACAGTCACCTTAGCAATTGATATGGGTGGAGTGCTAATGCGAGATGCTAGGGATTCGGATGAATCTGCCCCCGCTGAATTCCCGCCCGACCAGCCTGAAGCCGACACGGTGGACGACGACGGTGATCTGTACGGTGCCGAGGAGGAAGAAGAGGAGGTTGAGGAAGTTGTTGCGGTGGAAGCGGAGGGCGATGACACGGAGATGGGCGGTGCAGAGGAAGGCGCAGATGTAAAAGTTGAGGTGGAGGAGGAGGATGACGACGACGCAGGAAGCGAAGACCTCGAGGCGGAGAGCGACGGAGATGATGAAGAGGAGTTAGAGGACGAGGAAGGCGAGGGGGAGGAGGAGGCGGATGAGGAGATGGAGATGGGAGAGGATGAGACAAAGCCGGCGAATGGGGCGCCGATTGAGCAGAATCAGCAGCAGGAGATGATGGTTCATTGAGGTTTCAGATGCTGTGATGTGGCTACGAGATGATAAGAAGATGCTGGATGAGTGATGGGCGTCACCGATGCTCTAATGAGGACGCTGTTGAAGTCTACACGGAGTGGTCGTTGAGCGCATATGGCAGCGTGGCATTCCCAAGCGACTTGGCCTTACCAGTATTCCCATGATAGATCTACGAATTGATTCCAAGTACGGTTTCTTACTTCATTTTGATTGGATGCCCTCCATGATATAGTGTCGGATAATACTAATAATTTATATCGGATGGTGAAGCTTTGAATAATATCAATGTTCCTGCATTAGTTCCCTTGTTCCGCCCTCCGCCACATCCGGAAAGTCGGAAGTCGATACAACAAAGCACTACGTAATCCTCCAAGCTTGAATCTTCACAAACATGATGAGCGCCAAATGATTTTCAACCATCCTAACGAATAACTCTCATGATAGTAAATTAGTAATCCCTTGAAAATGGCTCATCTCCTACGCGGCAAGCAAGCCGGCGTTCAGAACGACTTCACAGCGGGGTTAAGCCCCGACCAAATAAACATCGACGAAGTACGAGAGATTCATCACCTTCAGGTCCCAAATACTAACCAGACGATAGATCCAAAGATACGGAGTCGGCTCTCAAATCTCCCAAATCGCTTATGATCCTGTCCAAGGCCTGATTGCCGTGGGCACGAACGATACGCAGTTTGGCCCCGGGCAGATCTACGTCTTTGGCCAGAGAAGGGTCGATGTCGTGCTCAACCTATCACGGAAGGGATCCGTTCGCATCTTGCAATTCTGTGCCGATAAGCTCATCTGCCTGGACAGTCGAAATGAGCTCTCAATCTTTTCGCTGGAAACCAAGCGGTTGGTAGCGGCGTATACCCCGCCGGGAGCGGTGGTGAGTGTGTATACCGATCCAGCGATTGACTTTGCGTTGCTGGGGATGCAGAATGGTAGGTTGAGTTTAAATCTATTGGAATTGAAATTGAAATTGACATGCTACAGGCGAGGTACTCGCATACGATCTCGACAGAGAAGCGATGGCACCATTTAGGATCCCCAATCTCTGGCGTGAGAAGAATCCGAAGGCAAGGCTTTCTCCCGTGATAACATTACGCCTCCATCCCCGAGACATCGGCGCGCTTTTAATTGGTTATGCGGAAGGCGCCGTCATCTACTCGTTCAACCAGAGCAAAGCCGTCCGATTTTTCTACTATGAGCTCCCTCGTGGTGCTCCCGGCGGCGATCTCGACCCCACGGCGATGAACATCGTCCGACGTCCGCAATTAACCCACGCCGTCTGGCATCCCACCGGCACATTTATCCTCACCGGCCACGCTGACGGCAGTCTGGTCTTCTGGGACGCCAAAGACGGCCGCATCGTCATGGCGCGCACGCTCGACGCCACGAACATCAACCAACCCCTCCGCAACCCCGGCTCCTCCATCTCCGACGGCATGGGCGCCCAAGAACCCATCACCGAGATAATCTGGTGCGCGAACCAAGACCCCGACGACACCGCGATCCTTATCTCCGGCGGAACCTCCAGCATGATGCCCACCAAAGGCCTCACCCTCTTCGAGCTCGGCCGCACCCCCAACTACTCCACCTCCTCCTGGCCCGTCCTCGCCGCCCACTTCGAATCCCCCAAACGCCAACGTCTCCTCCCCACCCCTCCCAATGCCTCCGTCCAACATATCTGCCTCGTCCCCCGCTCCTCCCCCCATTTCCACGGCGCCCAAGACCCCCTCGCCATCCTCGCGCTCCTCGCCTCCGGCGAGCTCATCTCCCTCAGCTTCCCCTCCGGCATCCCTATCTCCGCTACCAACCAGCTACACGTCTCCCTGAGCTTCGTGCACCCGTTCGTCACCGCCGTCAACCTCGCGCCCGTCGATCGCAACCGCTGGCTCGGGATGACGGAAAAGCGCTCGCGGGGGCCGCCGATGCTGCGCGGCGGGAAGGAGCAGATGCGGCCGCTGAAGCGGTTCGAGCACCGCAACGTGGTGCAGACGGCGCACGCGGACGGGACGGTACGGGTGTGGGATGCGGGGCATGGGGACGAGTTGGAGAACGACGGTGTGGTGCAAGCGGACGTGGGGCGGGCGGTGGGGCGGATGGATGATGTGGAGGTGGTGGTAACGAGCTTGGCGGGGGCGACGGGCGAGTTGGCGGCAGGGCTGAAGAGCGGGGAGGTGGTGGTGTTTCGGTGGAATTCGAATAAGCATCCGGGGAGGGAGGGGCGGGGAGGGGAGAATAAGGCGAGGGGGTTGACGGACGTGTTGGATCGGTGTGATCCGGCGTTGAGCGAGGGGTTGTTGCCGTTGACGTTATTTGATGGGCGGGATGGGCGGGTGACGGCGTTGGAGTTGTCGGATGTGGGGTTCGTGGCGGCGGCGTTTGAGGGTGGGAGTATGGTTGTCATCGATCTACGGGGCCCAGCAGTGATCTTCGATGCGAAGTTGACCGAACTCGTGAGGCAGGACCGAAAGTCAAGTTTTAGGAGACATAGTCAGCAACCGGCCACGGCGGACTGGGCTACTAAGCTGGTGTTCAGCGTACGTCCCCTGAATCCCCCTCCATCCCTCTCCATCCATCGCTAACCCCATCAGGTCATGACCCTCGACCAAGAATCCTACTCCAGCATCCTCCTCCATGCCGGTACCCACCACGGCCACCTCCTCACCCTCCAAATTGTCCCCGATGCCTCCGGCCGCTACTCCGTCCACCCCGCCGGCCACCTCTCCCTCGACTCCCCCGTCGTCTCCATCTCCCCCCTGCACGCCAACACCGGCTCCCCCGCGCTCGCCACCCAATCCGCCGTCGCAGGCCTCCGCAACGGCGCCAAGACCCCTGGCGTGCTCCTCGTCGTCACACAGGGTGGCGCACGCCTGTTCCGCCCGGCGACCAGCAAGGGCGCGTCGAAGAGCTGGGATGATTTCTATGTGTATTCGGCGGCGGTGGCGCGCTGGGATGAAGGAAAGTGGGCACTCGTGTGCTTGTGTGGGGACGGGGTCGCGCGGGTGTATTCGATCCCGGCGCTGAAGGAGGTGGGTGGGGTGAGGGTAGGGAACGTGTTGGATGTGAAGCGGATGGGGCAAGCGTGCGTGACGCGGACGGGGGATGTGTTGGGGTGGACGGGGCCGTCGGAGATGGCGTTGTTGACGGTGTTTGGGAGCGGGCTGCCGCTGTGAGTTGTCCTCCGTATATAGAACAGAACTTCCGCTGACTGAGTAACAGGAACCGCTCGAGAGACGTTATCTTTGACCCCGAAGCTCTCATCCCCCCCCGCCCTACCATCTCCAACCTCCAATGGATCTCCGGAACCCAACACGTCACCCCCTCCGACATCGACATCCTCAGTACGTCTCCCCTCCTGTTATTCCCCACCCACTAACCCCCTCAGTCGGCGGCCCCGACCGGCCCCCATCTCGACGCATGGTCGCCCAAGCGCGGGCCGACCAAGAAGCCGCACGCTCCGCGACGCGCAACCGGGCCGCCGCGGCCACGCTCCCGACGAACCAGAACGACGAGGGCTACTGGGAGTATATGCAGCGGCAGATCAACGAGCGGACGGAGAAGTTGGGGATCGTGGGGGATAGCGTGAATCGGCTGGAGGAGACGAGCGCGGGGTGGGCGGATGATGTGAGTAAGTATGTGCAGCGGCAGAAGCGGAATATGGTGATGGGCGGTGAGTATATTCCTTGATAAGATGGATTGAAGGTTACTGATAAGATATAGCGGTGAAATCGAAGTTCGGTTGAGGTGAGGTTGGATGACGGTCACGGCCAGTCTAAAGTTTATGAGATGGAAAAGGATCGTTAGGATTCGGCGGGCATATTTTGATGGCCTATATGTTACACTTATGACAGCTCTATGGACGCTTCATTTCTCAATTGGCCACAGTATTCTGGCGCACCCAGTCGGTCTGTCCTACAGGCCAAATCCCCGTTTTGAAGACTCCTGATGGTTGCAGTGCGTTCCACTAAACCTATATCTTGTTCCCCAACAGATTAAGCCAAGGAGATCCGATACGGTACATACTACACGGCAGGTCTGTTGGAAGGTCTATGAACAGTAACTGATTCTCTGGCCATGAGGACGAGGGATTCTCGATGATAAGGGATTTAACCCTTCTTTTGAGAGCGAGATACGCTAATTGTGTGATGGGTTTGCCCCCAAGGAGAGAAAGTATTCCGCATTTTGAAAATTCGAATAAGGGGTAGACTCTAAGAGGTAGACTCTAAGAGGAAGCTGGATATGGGTATATAGTGAGGACAAGTCTTGAGGCAGGGAAGCAGAGTGAAAGGGATCCAGTGGTTGTAAGATGATACTCTAACCCTATAGTTAACTACCGAAGTCCGTCGTTAGTACTCGTTACCCATCACTAGCAATGGTGACGTACTATCATTCCAGGTTTCATGGCACATCATCCACCGACCTATTATTAATTTTCTTACCGTAGATATGACCCCTGCCGTACTTCCAGACCATCCATCCGCCTTCCCCCAGTTACAAGCAAATCAAACATGATGGCTTCCCCTGCCATGGAGAAGCATCCCTTGTGACACGCGAATGCGGAGAATGCGGAGAGAGGCACAATTGCGGATCGATGATTGCTCGGAACCCCTTCCCCAGAGTCTGTCTGATCTGGATTTTATCGGCTTATCAGGTGCTATCAGATCGGTAATTGGCGGCCGGAGGGACCAGATTCCAGGAGGTTTCAAAGGGGTGACAATCACTTGACATCAGCATTTGCAATTGAACCGACGCTAGCCACCAGCGAATCCGCGCATCGCTCGCACCGCCATCGATAAACAACGGAACCGATGCGAATCTCCGAACGGATTCACCGCAGGGAGCGGAATGGTGTCCACCTGTACATCATTGCGTAGGGCGCGGTGTTTTTGGTCCGGCCCAACGGTAGTGCCTGGTCTGGCACCAAATGGGGAATGTCGTTAAAATGATCAAACCCCCATTCCTTTATAGAAATTCCATCCATTCCGTGCCACCCTTTCATTCAGATATCTCGATCCATTGGATGATTGCGTGCAAAATCCGATTCACAGACCAAATCACCGATTATCTATTATTTGAATAATCCAATTGATTACTCAGCTCACTGCCACACGTCATGGCTCCCCCGCCATCAGCCATCTCCATGGAGGGGTTGGACGACACCACCGCCGCCCCATTCCCCAACCCGTTGACGCTGCCATTGGAGGTCAACGACATTTTTGGGCGCCGGAATAAGGCCGATAAGAAGCAATGGGGCGTCGCCGCGCCGTCGGTGACCAGCTCCTTCAAGATCGGGTCGCCGCGGACGGATCGACCGAAAGCGAAGCGATGGGATGGTGAGTTCATTATTATTGTAGCGTTCTTGGATGCATTTGTATATTTTATCACACTAGGGATCCTGGTCGCACATCATATCTGAAGCTGCATGGCAATATGATGCACGACGGCCAAGGCATCTAGTCGCATCCGCCAAATATTCCCGACCAACTTCGTAGTCAATTCAGCTGACCCGCCCAACCCAGACCACTTCACCGACGAGACCCTCCTCCGCAAAGGCTCCTCCCTCAAACAAGCCGCCAAACACCTCAGCAAGCCCGGCATCATCTCCCTCGGCGGCGGCCTCCCCTCCTCCGAATACTTTCCCTTCGCCACCCTCACCTCCCTCGTCCCCACGCCCCCCCACTTCGCCGAGAGCGACACTACCCCGTCCACCGGCACGGAGCTCCGTTCCGGAAAGCATGACCTCGCCACCGAGCGCTCCATCTTCGACCTGTCGACCGCCCTGAACTACGGGCAGGGCTCCGGCGCCGCGCAGCTGCTGCGATGGATTGTCGAGCATACGCAGCTCGTGCACGATCCGCCGTATCGGGATTGGGCGTGCACGATGAGCATTGGGAGCACGAGCGCGCTGGATATGACTTTGCGGATGTTCACGACGAAGGGGGAGAAGATCCTGAGTGAGGATTATACATTCGCGAGCGCCGTGCAGACGGCCGAGCCGATGGGAGTGGGCGTTGTGGGCGTCAAGATGGATGCGGAGGGGCTGTTGCCGGGACACATGGCGGAGATCTTGGGCGGGTGGGATGCGGTGAAGATGGGGGCGCCGAGGCCGCGGGTGCTGTATACGGTGCCGACGGGGCAGAATCC
Organism: Eremomyces bilateralis CBS 781.70; assembly: GCF_010015585.1. Lineage (NCBI taxonomy): Eukaryota > Fungi > Ascomycota > Dothideomycetes > Eremomycetales > Eremomycetaceae > Eremomyces > Eremomyces bilateralis. The sequence goes on from NW_022985080.1 coordinate 532,699, forward strand.
CACGGGGGCGACGATGGGGAAGCAGCGGCGGCAGGATGTGTACGCCGTCGCGCGCCAATACGATGTCATCATCCTGGAAGACGAACCGTACTACTTCCTGCAAATGCAGCCGTACGTGGCGAAAACGGCGGGCGCGGAATCACAAGAGCCACCGCCGCCACGCACGCACCGCGAGTTCCTGGACGCGCTGGTGCCCAGCTTCCTGAGCATGGACGTCGATGGGCGGGTGATCCGCATGGACTCCTTCTCGAAGGTGATCGCGCCGGGATCCCGGGTGGGGTGGATCACCGCGTCGGATCAGATCGTGGAAAGATACCGGAAGCACGCGGATGTGTCGACGCAGGGGCCGAGCGGGTTCTCGCAGATAATTCTATTTAAGTTGCTGGAGGAGCATTGGGGCCACAGCGGGTATCTCGACTGGTTGCTGTTCATCCGCATGGAGTACACGAGTCGGCGGGAGGTGATCCTCGATGCATCGGAGAAGTTCTTGCCGAAGGAGGTGGTTAGCTGGGTGGCGCCGTCGGCCGGCATGTTTGTAAGTTCCCATCACCCCCTCACGATATGTTCGTTTATACTAACCCTCTCCTAGTTCTGGATGAAGATGGACTGGCGCAAGCACCCGCAAGCAGGCACCCAGTCCCTCCTCGAGCTCGAAGATGAGATCTACAACACCTCCATCGAGGAAGGCAGCCTGGTCATGAAAGGCAGCTGGTTCTACGCCGACCCCTCCGCCAAGCACGATACATTGTTCTTCCGCGCCACCTACGCCGCCGCGCCGTCCGATAAGATTCAGGAGGCGATCCGCCGGTTCGGCGTGGCGGTGAAGAAGAGCTTCGGGTTGGTGGCTAACGGGGTGTGAGACGTCGGTACGGAAGATCTCGCGCACCTTTTGGAGTCCCACGATCGGAGTGGAGATGTTATAGATTTTGGCATATCGGCCGTTCCCTTGGTTTAAAACGGTGTAATACGGGCGATCAGCATCATCAAAACGTTTCGCGTATTGTCGGGCTCCTTTCGAAGCATCGCATGGTGGACTTTTGTGGTCTCTAGAATAGAACAAGTACCATTTTCCATAATCATACAATGAAAATCAACTCGAACGCCCGAGAGATAGCTCTTTTTGGATCCCGTGTAAAAATGCACGCTCAGTTGATGAAGTTGACGCAGAAGAAGTGCAGCAGCAAACTCCCAAAGATGTAGTCCGCAAACGCCCTGTTTGATATTTCTCGTTAGTCGACTGCCACTGCCGAAATCCAGGGCATATGGAAGCGAATACCTTTCGTTCGAAATGTTCTTGAACTCCCCCTCGTTCTCCACGTTCGTCTGGATCCGCAAACTCGCCGTGAGCACAAACTGCCCGACCGTCGCGCCGAAGCCCGACAAGAAAGCGTTGAATGGCTATACTCAAGTCAGTACTCATCCTCTTGTTCACTGGGCACCCTATATCCCCAACAACATGCCATTGAGGGTATCGGTAGACAGGGGGACACGTACATAGTTTCCAGCCACCACGCAATACGCAAACTGCACCGCACCCACGACCATCAGGAACGCCATGAACGTGTCGATCAGCTTCGTGCGCTGCGGGGTTTTCGCGACGTAGTTATTCCAGACGCCATGAATGATATGCTGCGGGTTGGAGGCGGTTTTCGTGCGGGAGGGGGTGGGTTGGGAGGACGGGGTGGAGGGCGTGGAGGCGGCGGGGGCGCGGTTGCGGGGGGCCATTTTGAGGGAGGGTGGGGGTTGAGGGTTTGGGAAGGGGGGAGTAGTTAAGCGGAAGAAGATGGTGAGGTGGTGTAGTTCTGGGTGGGAGATATATCGATATATCGTAGAATCTTGAATGATTTGGACTTTGGGAGACGTCAAAGGTGTCCGAATGCAGCACAGGGATCCCCCCTGCAACAGCTGCTTATTCCATCCATCAACCTCCGTCATCACCACCATCACAACCACAGCTGCGTGAAACATCACCATTGACCCATTGACTTCCCTCCCACGCTCCATATTCCCGTTCTACAAATCCTACATCACATCTCACTTCAATCACCATGGTAAGCTCCCTCCCACCCCTCCCACCACCAACCAGACCCTAACCCTCCCAGTCCCTCGACAATATCGCTCTTGTCCTCGGTGGCCTCACCGCAGGCGGCGGCATCATCGGCTACGCCCGCACCGGCTCCATCCCCTCCGTCGCCGCCGGCGTGACGGTTGGCGCATTGGTACGTGCTCCCCCTCCTCCGTCACCGACCAGATGGAATAGCATGCCCTCGCGACACCAGCTAACCCACTCCAGTACGCCCTCTCGGGCCTCCGCCTCCGCAACCGCGCCCCCTACGGCGTCGAGATCGGTCTGCTGGCATCGGTCGTGTTAGCGGGCGCGAGCTTGCCGCGGGCGATTCGGACGGGGAAGCCGGTGCCGATTGGGTTGTCGGTTTTGGCGACCTATGGTCTGTATAGTTTTGGGATGGCATTTAGTGGGCGGGTGCGTTGAAGGGGGCTGGTCGGGGTTTGGGGAGTTGATCGGAGGAGCAAAAGGGGCGAGGGGGAATATTTGCTTTGGATATAGTTATAGTAGTATCCATGCTATGGTAGCTACAGTACTGGGTAGTCGTCCTGCGGATCGAACCGATCCGACCAGAACTCATACAGTGCCTAATATAATGGAGTTTCCTCTCCACACCAGATATTCCGTCCAGATAAACACGCTGGACAGAGCACATGAACGTTCAAGACGTACAAGTCGTCTTGCGCCAACCATACCCCCTCAATCGATCTCGAAACACGCTGAAAACACCGAAACATGGAGTCATCCGACTCCCTCATCCCGTCCAACTCAAAGAGGATGAACTTCCCACAATCCATCCGACAGCCCTCAAGCCGCCGACATATCCAACCCCGCCTTCTTCAACCCATCCAACAATCCCTCCTTCAAACCCCCCTCCCTCCCTAACCCCAACTCCTCCGCTAACAACCCCTCCACCATCTCCGCCCCCTTCTTCTCCACCTCCTCCCCGCCCCGATCCTTCTCCCCATCCCCCTCCAATCCCGCCACCCGATCATCCAACGCCAACTTACTACTCCCCAACCCCAAGATCTTCTCCTCGATCGTGCCCCGGCTCACCAGCCGAATCACCTCCACCTCCCGCGTCTGCCCCACCCGGTGCGCCCGGTTCTCCGCCTGCACATCTTCTTGTGGATTGAACGACATGTCGAAGATGATGACCTTGTTCGCCGCCGCGAGGTTGATCCCCGTACCACCGGCTTTCGTGGAGAGCATGAATACTTTGAGGGACGTGTCGGCGGTGAACTCGTCGATCAGCGACTGGCGATCCGAGATGGCGGTGCCGCCGTCGATTCGGCAGTATGGCAGGTCGAGGTGGTCGAGCACCCGCTCGAGGATGTCCATCATCATCGTGTACTGGGAGAATAGCAGGGTGCGGTCGCCGTTGGCGTCGAAGGTGCGGAGGAGGTCGCAGAGCACTGCGACCTTGCCGGAGTCTAGCCATTCGTCGTTTTGCAGCATGTATTTCCCGAGGTGCGTCGGATGTTGCTCGCACAGATGGTTCAGGTTGAAGTCGCTGTAGATCTCCATGTCCTCGTAGACGTAGTCGACCCTGGAGTCGCGGAACGGCTCTTCTTTCACGGCGTCACGGGACATACGGTGAATCGTGCGGTCGTCATAAATCCGACGGAAGAGGAGCGGATGGATCGACGCCTTCCGTAATTCCGACATCAAGGCGATGTTGTCAGCTTTCTCACCGCGTTGTCGCGCAAGGATGGCTTGTCGTTCCTTCTCGAGGATCTCGTCATAGATTACACGCTGGCGGTCCGAAAGGTCACAGTAAACCACCCGGCCCGTCTTCTTCGGCATATCTTTGAGAACCTGCTGCTTCTTGCGTCGAAGGATGAACGGAGCCATCATGGAGCGCGCGCGGATGATGCGCTGGGTGGACAACAATCCCTTGTGGTCTGTGTCGTTCGTCTTTGCTTTGTATTTGAAAATCGAATCCAGCGCGTCCTTGTGCCGGGAGAATACCTCCGGCATCATAAAGGAAAGGATCGAAGCGAGTTCCGCCAGGTTATTCTGGAGCGGGGTGCCCGTCAGCAAAAGCCGACACTCGGCTTCGACCGCGATTCGCATGAGCGATGTGTGGCGTTGTGTGCGCTGGTTCTTCAGATAATGGCCTTCATCGAACACGGCGACGTTGATCTCCAGCTTGCGGAGGAAGGAATTGTCGGGGACTTTCCAAGCAATATCGTAGGTCGTGATGATGACGTCGATCGACTTGATATTGTGTCGGATGTTTTCACGCAGCTCGGGACGCTCGTATTGGCCCCCGTAGTATGGCTCGACACGGAGTTGAGGAGAGAAGTTCCGGAACTCGCGGAGCCAATTCTCAAGCGTGGAGCCAGGAACAACGACTATACTTACTCCTCGGGTTTGAATCTGGCGAAGGTGGGTCAAGAAGGCGATGACCTGGCACGTCTTTCCCAGACCCATCTCATCGGCCAGGATTCCAGAGAGGTTCTCCCGCCACAACAAGTTCAACCAGTTCAAGCCGACGACCTGGTAGTCCTTCAGCTTCACATCCCGAGACATGATCGAAGGCTGGGTGATCCAGCCATGCCGCTCCCTTACGCCCCTCCTCTTTTGCGGAACAATCTCATCGTCCTGGGACACATCGGGCGAGGGCGTGCCAACACCTGAATCACGCGGCGAGTTGCTCCCGATGAAAGACATCTCTCCCAGCTGCTTCGCACCCGCAGCATCGAACCCCCAGCGTATCATTTGCTCCTGCATCGGGTTTCCTAGCTTTTGGCACTCCGCCGCGAGCTTGTCCACGGCTTGGTACGATTCCAAGATCTCCAAGCACGACTCGACCAACCGATCGCCAATCTGTTTCTTGGTTGTCCGTTGACGTCCGTTCTTTCCGGTTGTAACGGACTCGATGACAATGCCGCGAACGGCGGTGATGGATTTGAATGGTCGGCGAGAAAGAACCTCGTCAATGACTTCATCGTTCTGGTTGGAGACATCACGGAGATCGTCCTTGCTGCACTTGTTTATGTACTTGAGGAGATAGGCATTCAGTTGAGCAACGGTTTTTGCGGTCTTGAAGTCATCGTATTCAGACTTTTCAACGACATCGTCATCATCAGAGTCGATCTCAACCACCTCTTTAGGAGTGCTGTCTGCATCAGCGGACTGGGATCGTTGCCGAACGCCTTGCACGAGTCTCCGTCGAGGCTTCTTCGCGTCCGAATCTGCTTCCGCAGGACGTTGAGTTGATGCCCATTTCTCCTGAATAGTCTTCTTATTCGTCAACTGCCTCTTCGCGGTGGTCCTAGGCGCCTTCACTTGCGACCGATCCAGAATCACCGGTTGATCGTCGCTTTCACTCTCATCACTCTTAGTTAAGTCGCTAAACCAATCAAAGGTTCGCTCAAAGTTACCACGATTAAGCATGAGTTGGCTTTTCAGGTCCATAATCCTCACCGAAGGGAACAACCCATGGAGTCGCTGCACCTTGCCTCGAACTTCTCGGTCGTGAATGTCGTCTAGTGTCAAGTCTCCGCCGACGGGCATCGCTCGTGCCGGTCCGCTTTGCTTCAACTTTTTGGTCGGACGAGCATCCGTCATGGAGTCGTCCAACCGCTTCTGGGGATTTGAAGCCATCGGCCGGTTCGGATCGTAGGCGAAGTGGGATAAGCTGAGCGTCGAAGTAGCAGAGCCCGATGAATGTCCTTGCACAAGCTGCTTTTTGCCGTTGGTGAAAATGGACTGCGGGATATTTGACCGGGTGATGCTCAGTTCGTCTTCCGAGGTGTCGATGTTCACTTTCCGCTTGGGTTTCACGGGTAGTGCTTGAGAAAGTTCGTCCTCGTCGTCGCTCAGTTGCTGAGTGTATCTGTAAGGTGCCCGAAATTGAGTTCCCGGCGGTGCCATAAGCGAAGCAAACGTGCTCGGTTTGGGAGGATTCCGCGGAACGAATTTATTGGATCCCGGTGCTGCTGGTGCTCGCTCTTGTGCTGGCCGTTGTGGTAAGGGACTATCTGGAACGAAGGTCGCTTGAGTGGGTGAGGAGTCGGGGACACGGTCGAGGTGGCGGACGGGTGTCGAGCTTGGTGAAGACACGACAGGACGTCTCCGGATGGGTTGTGTAGGTTGAGTTACGTGTGGCCCTGGAGGGGTGTTCGACCGTCGAGTGTCGGAGCGAGGGACGAGGAGGTCGACGGAGGAGAGGGGTAGGGTAGCGATGGACTCGTAGTCCAGGCGGCGGTCATGAGGAGTGGTGGGGTTTTGAGGAGGAGGGGAGGAGGAAAGGATCGGGTCGGAGCGAGGCATTGTGAAGGTGATAGAGGAGAGGAACGGAATTGTTTCGATAAGGAGTCCTAAAGTGACATCAAAATCCCAATACCGGTAAGCAAGTCAACTCCAGGGGCATGCAATGCGGATTCTATTCTATGACTTCAGATGAAAACAGTAATGACGGCGACTGCAAATATTGTGGCAAGTTCTATTCGAACACCAATAACACTAAGCGCTTCCAAATGACAAGCAACTTTTGCAGATAAACAGGTGGATGATTGCATCCCAAGTGACAGGTTAAAAGAATCTCCTCCAGCGGCGTCAAATCCTTGTCATGAAAACGCGATATACGACGCGTGATCACGAGATCAAACTCGATATTGACACATCAGGCTCAATGAACAGCTATACCTGAATTTGAATTTGAATGTAATATCTGCTACCCTTCTTCCAGCTGATTCTAAACATCGAGTCTTATAATACCGTGCAATACAAGTGAAGAATCATTTGTTGCGTGCTTGCTACCTTAGGCCATCCCCAGCCCATCACGACTCACGAAAAGCATCCTCTCAAGAACCCCTTCATTCTGCAAATATCCATCCATCCCAACCCATCTAAGAGTCCTTGATATAGGAACCAACACCTTCTTTTACTATCAACTTCCCCCCATCTAATCCCTCACCATGGCCACCCGCCGCGCCGTCTCCTCCACCCCCATGGACGTCCCCCCTCCCAACTCGGACGAGAAATCCAACACCACCCCTGCCGTCCCTACGTAAGCCACCATCCCTATGCATATCGGAGAAATCTTACTAACCGAACCCTCCAGCCCTGTCATCCTCAAGCTCCTGGGCTTCACATTCGCCATGATCACCCTTCCGATCGGCACCTACTTCGCCAGCGTCAATACAATTTTCGGAGGTACGTCTCCCCATTTATCCCTGCCCCTGGTCTATTCAAGAGCGGTGTTGTTGTTCTTGAGGGAGGAGCGGTCGACTATGCGAGCGAGCGGTTGACTAACTAAATCGACAGGTAATGCGACGTTCGCTGGCGCAACCGCCGCGATCATGGCGAACGTGGTGCTGATCGGGTATATCATCGTTGCCATGCGGGAAGATCAGTCGGATCAATTAGAGAAGGCGAGAGAGGAGAAGAAGAAGGAGTGAAAATATATGTCATTTGGTTGGGCGTTTGGGTGTCTACGGGTATGTAAGGTAGTTTTGATATGGCTTTTCTTGCACGTTGATAGATGGATTTCTTGACCAACGGAACGGTGGGATGACGTGGACGGGAATTTGTAGAAATATATGTATGCAGATGGGCGATAGCACGGAGCCTCACGAGATCCAGAGCACGCAAGTGACGCTGCGGAAAGTGCTCGAGATTGAATAGCCACCCGCTCGTCACAGGCAAGGCAGTCCTCCGCCTCGCTAATACACATTTCCACGGACTCGCAAACTCCATGAAAGATATTCTCCGGAACGCACACCCAGAATTAGCACTTCCCATCGCCGATTCCCAAAGGTCGCCAAAGAGACACAGAACCCCCATCCATTCCATATCCCACAATATTCATGCAGCGGCCACGTCATTAGTTCTCCCAGAGAAGACCGGAGTATCACATTGACCACATCGCCGTCATTAGAATTAAGAACCAGATCCCCCCATCGAGTCCCATGGCGCCGCTTTTCCCTCGCCTCGGACCAACAAGAAGTGCAGGATTCAGATTCATATCATATATCCCCACCGCCCCACCTGCACCCTCCATAGAATGCGTTTACATAAGAAAGATTCGGAATCCCCACGGCGGAATGAACTTAGCCCTTCCCCGAAAACCGCCGCTTAAACCAACTCTTCCGTTTCGTGCTCCCGCTCGTCTGCAACCCTTGACTCGCCCCCGACCTCACCGCCTGCAGCCTTCCGCTCTTCGGCGGCGGCGGCGGCGGCGCGTCGTTGTTCGCTCCGGAGTACGCGTTTCCGCCGCCGAGATGGATCGCGCCGCCGTTGCTGCTGCCGTTGCTGTTGCCGTTGCTGTACGGCTGGTGCGGAGGGGAGGGGTAGTTCGAGGCGGGTTGGCTCTGGTAGTGATGCGGAGGTGGCTGCGGCGGTTGGTCGGCGTGGTTGTAGCTCGAATTGCCGTAGCCGCTGTCAGTGGGGAAGTTCGTCGCGTTGTACTGCTGCGACATATCGCGGTATGGGCTCTGCACGGCCGGTGTCGGGGTCGGCTGCTGCTCGCCCTGTGACCCGTATCCCCACCCCGTCCCGAACCCCTGGTCGTCCACGGGATTGCGCAGCTGCGGCGGCGTTACGCCATCGTAGGAGTATGGATCCGGGGCCATGTTCGCTGAGTCCTTCGCTGCCGCGGCGGCGCCCAGGCTTCCGTCCTCGATGCTGGTGTCGGCGCTGCCGGGCCACAGCTCGCTGCTCGTCAAGCCTTGGCTGCCGCTGGCGCTGCCGGAGCCGGAGGCACCAGTGTTGACGGTATCGCGGCTTTGGTGGTAGCCTTGGTTGGGGTAGATGCCTTGGGCAGGGTTGTAGCGGGAGAGGGCGGGTTCGGGGGTGCGTTCGTGGGGGGAGGTGCCGTTGTCGCCGTAGGGTCGGGGGGTGGGGTGGCCGGGGTAGTGGCGGCGGGGAGGGGGGTTGTACTGTTGTGGGGAGGAGTAGGAGTCGTAGTAGGAGTCGCGGTTGCGGTAGTAGCCGCCTGCGTTGGAATTGGAGTAGCCGCCGGGGGTGGAGTAACCAGAGCCGTAGGCGGGTTGGCGAGAGTAGCTGTCCATTCCTGTGGGGGTTAGTGGGCTGTTGAGTTATAATAAAGTGTAGTTGTGATGGATTGGGGATCATGGATGTATCGGTGCGGTTGAGAGGATGGGTTTGTTGTTGCGTACCAAATTGACTATTCCGCCGACTATTGTTACCGCTATTGTTTTGGTCGTACCCTATGGATGTCTGATTAGCTTCTGGTTCTCCGAGACCCTTCCGTAAAGCCGTCTTTGTGTCGCCATTTGGTTCGAACATACCATTCGACCCATACATCGACTGCCTCTTATCCCACCAGCTCTTCTCGATTTGTTCGTCGAAACCGCGAATTGTATCGAGAGGACGCTCCATCCGTGATCGTGTCGGATTTGACCGGTCGGGATCCGCTGATTCTTGTCAATTGCTGACTCCGTAAAGCTCTTCAAGCGGACTTACTGATCACATTGCCATGAATATCTTTGAGAGTGCCGGTTCGCAGCGCACCAAGTGTGGAAGCTTCAAGCGCTCTTGCGACTGTGAAAATCGCAGGTTAGCAAAACTATGTCCACACATCGGACCCAATTCCAATCCAGCATCCCCACGGATGCTTCCCAGAGCCGCATGTTACAACCCGAAGCTCCGTAATCGCTTCCGTCGGGATGTATGGAACCGTGCATGCACTCGAACAAACGTACCAGGCTGCATTTCCATCATAGCGGCATTCGGATTCGCCTTCGTCGTGTGCGAGATGCGGTTCTTCCTCTTCTCCGCGTCGGTCTCCCTCAGATGTTCCTTCGTCGACTTCGCTCCCCCGTGCGTCGACGAGCTTCCGCTCTTGTTGCTCTTGAAGCTGAAGTGCGACTGGGCTCGCGGGCGCTGCTGCGGTGGCGGTTGCGATTGCGGTGGTTGTGAGGGGGGTTGTTGCTGGGATGAGGGATAGTACGGGCGATACTGTTGTTGTTCCTCCATGACGGACATGGCTGGGGTTTTGTTCGATATAATCGATCGGCGGTTTTAGCGGGTTGTTGAGCAGCTCTCAGGATTGCTCCCTTCAGAGTCGGTGTCGTCGTGGAGCGCTAGGGCAGATAGCGGCGGTTTTGATGGAGCGAGGGTGGCGGAGACGCTGGGGATAGGCGTAGGTTGACGATTTCGGGGCCCAGTGTCCCGCTTTGTGCACGTCCGTCGCGGGACCCAACGTGGCTGTTTCTTTGGAACGGTCACAGCCGGCGCAGTGCGTCGTCGAGCGCCTGTAGGAAAATCGACGGGACCCGGTGGAGGCTGGAGGCGGGAAGTGGGCAGACGACGGGGGTGGAATCACGATGTGGGATGTTAATGATAAGGGTATATGAGAAGGAAGAGGCGGGTGAGTTCGGCCTCAATGTGAAGCGAGGTGACAACCGAATTAAGCGAGTGAATGGCTTCTAGCTTGTGCATTTGATAGATGCCAGGTGGCTGGTGAAAGCGTGGACTTAAGATGGGATGATAATCATCGTACGCTCGTAAGGGAAGAGGTTGACACAACGCCCATGTGGTGCAGCGAACTTCCGGAGGCTGAGGTGGCCCCGACGTCAAACGAAAGCAGTTTCTAAGGTTAATCAATCAAGCGAGCGACAAGGTATTGTGTATATACAGCCAAATGCTTAATACGATCAGCATAGCATGAAACGAGAGATGCGGAGTGTGGAGGGCCTGAGGGGTAACAAGTAGGTACGTAATAAGGGGAGTGAGATTTACAAGTTGAGGAGGTTGGGGCACCAGAGGATGAGATTTTAACTGTCCTGTGCTTCCTACCAACTTTAGTTACCCGTAGAGGTCCCGGTACAGGTACTTGGTACCTACGGAGTTATAAACTCGGCAACTTCATAGCATGCAATTTATTTATCGTAAATACTGCATGGGCACTTGGGCAGTACTACTCTGGAAGGGGGGGCATCAAAGTGGTATCAATCCTTTCATTCCATCTCTCGAATTCAATACGATCTTTGGCTCCACTAGTTACATACTACTTCTCCACTCCATCGTAGACTTCGTAGTCAATACAAAATTGCATGATGTCCGGAGTTACAACATACCAGTACTTACCTGCAGTCCTGCAATGAGGAAGAGTGTCTCGGGGGAAAACTGGGCAACATAACGTCAGTTGGATCGTGCATCATTCTGTGCCTCCGCTGATGTGCAAACGGCGAGGACCAACAATGCCCAGTTCAGTAGGTATTGTCGCGGGAGGTCCAGGATTTGACAAAGGGATCCCTAGGTAGCGTCCTGCTCGCGTCTATCTTTGGCTGATTATGACTTGCCCGTATCAATCAGCAAATGGGAGCAAGTCAGGCCCCAAAGCCAAAAGGCATGCCAACAGATGTCAGAATTCCCGCTGATCGCCGGTAATGAGACGGAGTACCCAACCATAGAAAACGTTGAAACCTGTTTTCCTCATGCCCTCCCTCCTCCCTCCAGTGACGTGAAACGTCCTGTTCGTCCTTGGAGTACAGCATGCCCAGTCGCGGGTTATTGATGTCCAGCTCTGCTCCGCGTCAATAGCTCCTCATCATCAATCATCACTAATCGTGGGACAAGAACTTCGGAAGGAGCTCTGCAACTAGAGCCGCGGTGACTAGAGCCGTGCAACGCCTCATCTCCAAAACTTCTAATGGGTGGGAACTAGATTGGGAGCAGAATGTCAGGACTTGGCGTTGGTGAATCCGGTGAGCGGTGACGAAGCCTCAAACCGCACTCCTTAGAGGTTGATTAATAGTCGTCATGGCCTGCAGAATGCAGATCCACCCGATTGTTGAGAAACTTGGGGAATGGGAGTTGTGGTGGCTCAGGACGGGATGGGAATTGGCAACGCCCTTCTCTACTCTAAGCTCATGCAGGTTAGGCGGACAGGAAAAAATACCAATCATAGAACAATTCGACCGTCGCTTATCGTGTAATAGTTCGCAATTCTCGTGAGCTGTAAAATTAGAAGCCCAGCCAAAATACGATAAGGTATTTCCGGAGCGCGCTGATGGAGTGTGGAGGTCGCGTTTCATAGCACGTATCAGATTCATCTACATACATATTACGGTAGTATCTCCTCACTCTTCATTTCCGCCGCCGAACAGCTTAGTAGGGGTTGGTCCGTCGAATCGAGAAAATGTATATCAAGGCAGGAAGAGTATGATTCCTAGTTGAATACTATGGTACAAATAAAAGACATGTAGAAGATATAAATTAGCGACGGATATAAGGACTGAGGACTAGTTATTCCGTACTATGGCTATTATGGTAACTATACATCTACCGCTGGAGGCTTCCTCTCCTGGAGGCTTCTTCTTCTTGGAGGCCTGAGCTTCCGTGATACCTCTCCCCGATCTACTTTAATGTACTTGTTAAGACAGTATATCATTAGCAGGTAAATGAATTAGTTGGTCGGATTACAGCTTGGGTCGGTTTTTAGTGCATCGATCATTGCCCTGCAGCTTGGTCCAGAATACCCTCAGGTTTCCATTTCTGCCTGATCAGGTCTTCCCCAAGGAAACATTCAGATTCGATCCATTAGGCTCCTATCCAAGAGAGGGTCAGGCGATCAGGTTGAGGCCGCTTTCCCGGGCGAATCCGAATTGACAACCAGATGAACACGGCTGCATTGCTGCTGGGGATCTGACATGATAACGGTAGTAGCATGCCGGACCTAATATCTCGCTGCAAGTGGAGTCAATCCATGCCAGCGCATAGGTGGATGAGAGCTCTTTGTCGTTGCTTGTATTACCTCCAGACACTTAAGTACTCCAGGACTTGTCCGCCCAAGACGGGTTAAAGGTATCATTGTTAATACTTCCCGCGTGGTAGGTATGATCCAAAGCGCAGTAATCTGGGACCAGTGAGCTGAATAAAACCGACAGTTCCTACGTCCGCTTCGAAATCCTTACTAGTAAACTTGTGCTCTTTTGGAATTGATACTATAAGAGGTGAATACTACGACCGTCAAGAAAACACGTAGATGCGAAATCGCGGGAGTAGTCGTCAAGCTCCAATTCTCCCAAAAACAGAAAATTGCGTAGTGATCGCAATCATTCTCATTGCCTGTGTGTAAGACCGATGGTAACACCCGACAATTCCTGCAGCACCAAATGTCCATGTTCCTCGTCTGAAACAATTGCTGTCTTGCTAGTGATTGCGTGGGGTGATTTTGGGCTCCGGAAGATGCTCGTCGGGGGACGACCCGAACTCAGGACCGAGCTAGACCGAGTGGATTTCGTCTTCCAGAAGCTGTGGACTTTGCTCAACATGCCGCCAAAAGGGCCGAATATGGGCCGGAGAAGTGGCCGCATAGCCGGGACGCAGGCACAGATATGTAAGATGAGTTAGCCAAGATATTTGAAGCTGTCAGGACTTGTAGCCAAGAGCAAAACTCACCACAGCCAAGTCGTTCTCAACGGCGCTTGCAAGAAAAGCTGGATAGTAATACCAGCTATAATCCCACAGAGGATTGTGAAAAACTTTCCATGTATAGTAAGTGCGAAGCGCTCCGGCAGCTGTGACGATATAGCCCAGTGCAAGGAGCACAACCAGACCATACCGCTGCTGTGGTCGGAGTTTCATGCTGAGGATGAGAGGGATGGGAAGAGTGGTGACTAAGACATCAATGAAAGTCTTCACAACTCCGCCAGCCACCAGTACAGTGCCTTCATCGGCGCATGGTGCCTCAGTCGATACTTTCCAGAATGCCGAAATTGGTCTAAAATAATGCACCTGTCAGAACAGACGCTCATCTCATAAACTCCTTGCTGGACTCACATGCATGGAACGATCTGGAGCACGAGGAAGACAATCCAGCAGATTAGGTTGAATGCTATAGAACTAGATAGCGCAAGGCGAAACCATCGGATGTTGACATCGGTGATGAGGCGGTAGTAGAAAGCGAGTAGTGAGACCATGGTAGCATTTGCGGCAATCAGAAATAATATTTTTGTAGCATATGCAAGCTTGAGGGAACCTATGGATATTAGTACAGGTTGGAAGTATGCCAAACTGGCTCTTTCGCTGACAATGCTGTAGAAGGAGACTGAGGGAGGTAGGTGATGGAGCCGGGGAAATAAAACGATCCGGCATACCGTCAATCCATTCAATGGGGACGTCCCAGGTATGCCTATTCCATCCGTACTTTGAAATGCCCAGGTCGACAGTGACGTTCGTACCAATCGTGAACAGGAGAGCAAAGCAGATGAGGACATCATCGATGCCAAACCAGCGGGTAATGAAAATCCTAGCGTACAAGCGCAAAGCGACGGCGACTGCGGCAAAAGCAGTAAAAATGGAACTGGCGACTAGCAGCGATGAACCTCGAGTTTCTGGAGTTTCGTAGTCAGGGGGTGGCCACTTAAGGAGGATTTCAGTCGGTGGAAGTATCATGGCGAGGGATAAATTGTCCGCTCTAGGAGAATGACCGGCTGCAGTATCTGGAGCGCAAATCGGCGCGAAGGACGTCTTGGAATGCTATATGGCGACTCCTCGGACATGGAACGGGTGTGTCTGAGGGTGGATGGAGGTGAAAATGAAATTTTATGCCTCTCATTGCGAACAGATGTCAATAAGTACTAATTCGTACGGCAACAAACTTCAACGGCAGGTCATTTAGCTCTGCCAAGCAACGCCTTTTGGGTAATACCTTACTCGTGTGTCCTGCCTTGTATCTACAGGCACGAAGCGACTATCGCATTGGAATGGCTTGAGGCTGGCGAGGGTCATTTGGCCAGTTTAAACTTTATTTACCATGGCTGGTGCGACGGCATAAGTTCCCTGAATGCAGGGGTATGACATGATGGCTTCTGAGCAGACTGGGCGCCATGATATCTGCACGTTCCCAAAACATGGATTACCAAAGTTTGCGCTGACTGATTCGAAGTGGCTATTGTACGTGACTTGGACAAGATGGTCTTCGTCATTGTCGGCAGCCAGATAGAAAGTGGATGGAGTCGCTCGATCGGCAGCTTGTTCTCCCTGTGACCCTGACGGCTAGAGAGTTTGTCGTCGTAGTCCTCAGCCACTCGCTAGACTGTCCGGCCTGATGATGTGGCTCAACCATCCACCCCGTGCCGCTTTCTATCGTAGTGACACCAACCAGATCGTATACACTTTCATGAGACTAGAGTTCTTCCATCCCTTGACGGACAAACTACTGCTTTCCCATATGAACCAGCTTTCATTAATATCCCAAGTATCTTTAATGGTGTCTGAATTGCAATGTCTCGTTTCCGTGTTTCGCCTGAGTCAATCCTCCTACGCGGATAATCTGTCGATTTGACACAATCCATTCCTGCAACCACTTGTGCGGATGAAAGATCACTTCCATTGCCAAGTAGCAACGCAAATGGTGACATGGAACCATCATCTGAAGAGCAAGGGATTGAGAAGCACCAATCACGAATCACAAGAGACCATTTCAAGGAAACCACCATCTTCCACCATAGATGAGTATATGGGTTTTTGAGAGTGAATCGAAACGACCCCCATAACCATATCCGATAAATATATTGTGGCCCCGTAGGGTCCAGAACCCAGAACCCAGCGCACGAAGAAACGAAAAGAAACGAACTGGCCATCCCGGCCCAACTCCACATCCCCTGACGACACGCCATCCAGGCAGCTACGGAAGGAGAAACCACGACGACCAGCCATGAATGTTCTTGATCCGTCGTTCAACTGCCGTGTTTCTCCGACCGTAGATGAGGAGGGGGATCCTCATGATCACCACCCTCCCCATCACCGTCCTCCGTCGACCACACCTCACTCTTCTCACTCCCCCCACTACCCCACATCCCCCCACTCTGCCCACTCCTCCTCCTCCACCACTACCTTCTTCCTCATCTCCTTCGACATCTGCCTTTTCAACTGCGTCAGCTCCTCTAAGAGCCTCTTCGCCACCGGGTCTTTCCACTTCCCCTCCGTGAAATACTGCCTCCAGACCTTCCTCTTCGAGGAATAGGCCTGGACGACACGCTCCTCCTCCTCCTCCTCCTCCTCCTCCTCCTTCTTCTTCTTCTTCTTCTTCTTCTCCTCCTCCTCCTTCTTCTTCTTCTTCTTCTTCTTCTTCTCCTCCTCCTCCTCCTGCTTCTTCCTTTCCGGCTCCCACAACCGCCTCTCCTTCTTCGTCACCTCCTCCGCGAGTCGCCTCGCCTCCTCAATGTGCCGCTTCCCCTTGGCCCACAACTTCTCCAGCTCCTCCCTCTCCGCTTGGCCAATCCACGCGTCTATCCCGTGCAACCCATTGTTACAGTCCCGCTGCACCTCCATGCTGCGATCGCTGTGGTTCCTCTGTCGAGGCTTGAAGTCCGAATTGCCGACTTCCTCCTCCCCCCACGTCGCCTTCCCCCGGTTTCCAGGGCCTTCCTCATCTGGAAAGGGCCGTTTGGCGGGACGACTCGCGGGCGCTGCACATCGCGGAGCACCAGGGCGACGAGATCGCTTCAATGATGCTGTTGGCTGCGGTGCTCTGGATAGCGCGGAAGAGGGAGTGCTTGGGTCTGCGGAAAAGATGAATGCAGAGCTGGGGGAGGTGGCGGTAAAGGTGGGGTTCGAAGCCGTGGTTGTCAGTGCGGCAAAGGGAAATGAGGCGGGAGCGGAGGCGGCGAAGTCAAAGGTGGAGGGCGTGGGATTGTATGCGGGTGTAGCTGCGGGCGCGGTGGGAACCGGGATCGAAAGCCAGGAGAAGGGCGAGGGACCGAGGGAGGCCGAAGGATTTGTGATTGTCAGAGGAGCAACGGGAACAGGAACCGGGGCGGCGTCGTTCATCGATCCATCCGGCAACGAGCCGATGGAAGAGCCGAAGGAAAGACCGAGCACACGAGTCTCAACATCGTCGTCCAGCCATTGGTCCATTAAGTCGTTGTCCGGCGCGTCCTCCAGCGGCTCGTCGTACAGCTCGTCGTACTCCAACCCTGCGGCTTGTCGGGCAATATCAGCCTCCTGGCCCAGCTCTACGTCCAGAAGCAACTCCTCGTCGTTGTCATTGTCCGCCTCCATGACGTCCAGCGCCATGTCCCCATCATCGTTGAGATTGAACTCTGCCTCTATCGCGTCGAGCCCCTCGTCGGACATAAAGGATGAGAGGGGTGAAGAATGCGGTGATATGTCCACATCTTCTTGACGGGCAAGCGATGAAGGGGATGGCGGTGCTATGATGAGTGCGACAGGCGGAACGACGAGGTGTGCGGGAACGGGAGCGAGAACCGGACCAGGGACTTGGACATGTGCTGGTGATGTGGGTGGTGACGGAGTGCGAGCGATAGCGGACTTGGCGAGGATTATGGGTGCAGGTACGGGTCCGGGTACTGGAGGCGGCGACCTCGCCGGGGAACGGGTGGAAGTTCGAGTCGAAGATCGAACCAAAGACCGAACCGAAAACCGAACCGAAGACCAAGCACCGTAGGGGGTCCACCTGGAACTCGCAGTGCTGGCTCGTCCAATCCGGCGTACCAACTGCCTTCCCTCAACCTGATTGTGCTTGAAAGCCGCCTCAGCGGCCGGCTGGACGGGTGAGGGCTGGGCAAAGACAGCTGGTCCGGAGACCGGTGAAATGACCGGAGCCGGGCTGGACGACTCGCCTGTCGCGATGATGGCCATGGTAGCAATGGGCTGCTCCTCTTCGACCCCTCCCAAATCTGCCGCATCAGCAATCTCCTCCCCAGGAGATGTGGCGGACACCACAACGGGCGCAACAGCACTCTCTTCCTCCTGAGATGTGGCGTCGTCCTCCGTCTCTTCCCAGAGAACAGCATCCCGCTCAGCACTCTCATCCTCATGAGATGTAGCGGACTCTGTCTCTTCCAGAATCACGGCTCCCGCGTCAGTACTCTTTTCCCCATGAAATGTGGCGGTCACCGCGTCGGAATCTGCCGCAGCAACAATCTCTTCCCCAACAGATGTGGTGGGCTTTTCTTCAGAGGCCACAGCACCCGCATCAGCACTCTCATCCCCATGAGATATGGCGGGTGCCGTGCCTGGACCAGTGGAACCCGGGACCCAGTCCTGTAAAGCCTCGTCCGACTCGGATGCTTCTGCCAGGACGACGGCCGGTTCCTCCGCCGAAGGGACCCTCAACAAGGGCCGCCAAAGTCGTGCTTGACGAGAGCCGCTGGACATGCTGCCCTGGCTGGACGGAGCAGCGGTCCCTGTCTGGTTGAGGCCCCGACGGATAAGGAAGGCCTCGGCGGATGGATTACTGACGGGCACGTATTTGCAGGTGTACCCGGGCGTGAGGCGTTCCAAAAGGCGTTCCAAGCCTTCCTCCGACAACACTAAGTTTGACGTTTGGTCGTTGCCGGAGTCTAGGGAGGTTGGTTGACTGGACCAGTTCCAGTCCACGTCATCCGAGGGCTTCAGTTGCACGACGCCCTGCTGATTGTCAGAGGGGGCGGAGGTGGCTGGACCGGAACTGGCTGGCGATGGTGAGGGCGAGGAGGGCGTGTGCGAGGAGGGAGAGGAAGGCGAGGGCGGGGCCGATGATGAGGCCGAACGAGAACCGGAGGGTGAGGACTGGGTAGGAGAGGGACGGCGAATTGGCCCGAAAATGAGCGAACCCCGATGGATCGGGTGAGGTTCTGCCTGGAAGGGGGTGGTGATGATGGCCACCGAGCCCCCGTCGTTGTTGCTGTCGTCTTTGCTGTCGCTGTCGTCGTTGCTGTCGCTGTCGTCGCCAGCGTCAAAGCCCTCAACCTCCTCGAGCTTGCCTTGCAGACGAAGAGGGCAGGCTGGACGGCTGGACTTGTTGTTGGTGCCATCATCGGCTTCGGCGTCGTCGGTGGGGGTGAGGGGGGATTCTGACTGGGAGGTCGGGCTGGGAGGCGAGAGCGAGGACTCTGGCAGCCCGAAGAGTAAGGGCGAAGGGGGAGGGGAGGGGAGGTCGTCGTCGTCGGACGAAGAGGAATCGGAGGATGACGAGGACGAGGAGAGGGGCAGCGATGACGCATGCTGGACCTGCAGGAGCCGCTCAATGCTTGGTTGGTCAGCGAGCTCCTGGCCAAAGAGTGCCTCTTCCTTGAGAGACAACACTTCCTTCGCTGCATCCAGCAGCGACTCGCGCCCGGCGCGGAGGACTTGTCCCGGCCACTTCGGGAGAGCGGCACCGATGGCTTTGACGAGCCGGACGAGTACCACGGCACGCACGGTAAGGCCGAACAGAATGAGGACCACGAGGATCAGAGCCGTCACCTGTAGAATGTTGACATTGGTGCCAGGGACGCGGGTGCCGAGTTCGCGGTACGGGAATCCGATCGACTCGTACTCCGAGTTCAGGTTCGGGAGGTCAGTGGCCGGTTGGGCGCGCGGGGAGAGGTCAAGCATCCGAAGGAGTTCTTCCTGGGCGGGGGTCAGGAAGTCGAATACCATGGCATCAGCCGCTTGGTAATCGCGACTGTGAGGCCGGGTTGAGGAGGGGGATGGTGGCGTGATTCGGAGCCACCGGGAAGCCCAACCCACTAGGGGAGGGAAGTTGAGGTCGGGGTTGGTCTTGACCACAGCGGCCAGGAACAGAGAGAGGATGGCAATGATGCCAGTGATGATTGATGGAAGCACCATGGTGATTGGCTTGATGGCGCTTTTGAAAAGAGGGTGGGCACGATTGATGTGCCGTTGAGTTTGTGCTATGAAAGACAAGTGCTTGGGTTTGTAGATAATTTTGATAGCTGTCTGTATGAAGGACTTGTCTGTCTTTGTGTCTTTGTGATGCGAAAAGGGAAGATTTGGATAGAAGAGAAATGTTTATATAGAGGAATTAAATTCAGGTCGGGTCCCCTGCCTGCAAACTTGTCTCCAACAGGTCCTATTGATCTATTGAGGGCCTATATTCACTTTCTTCAATACATTTCAGAGATTACGCTATGGATAGGCAGATTTGTGATAGTAGTTTCAGGGTCAGGCAACAAAGTCTTATTGTTGTCTGGCTGAACAATATATTACATTCTGGACTCTGAGCAACAGGCAGTTCTCCGAATAGGACACTAAGTACGGACTTGATAAAACTGATTAATGAGTCTCATTTGCAGCCTTCTATTCAATATATTCTGAGACTATTGATGGGTGATATACTACAGCCGTGCTGCTCAACGCATAGATTCATCCAACATGAATAGGGAATTTGGTATTTTTTACGCTCCTATTAACGAGCGTAGAGAACTTGTAAGGTAAACCAATCACCAGTAGAGCCCGGATTAGACAAATGTGCTACGTTTACTGAAATCGATATAATCAATGAATAAACAACACTGGAGCCACTGAATATTGTAACCCTGGCAGGCAGCGGCTATTATGCCAGCTTATATTCTTATTGCTGTATCCAAAAAAGTGAACGGAAATGGACATCTCGCAGAAGCAAACTGTTAATGAAATTTCTCTCTGGCTATACACTTTTGCTTGTTTTAGAGATCTTGGGGTGGGAAGTTTCCTACCGGTAGGTATTGGGCCAATTTTATGAGACGCACTTACGCACCTTGAATATAGTCTCTTATTTTCGAAGGGATTGCTGAATCGTTGGGCTATTGCCCAGTTATGATATCGAGGCTTCGTCGCAGTAATTATATATATTCAGTGCATATCATTGGACAATGGAAATATATTGCCGTTTTTATGGGATAGAGGATTACGTGTAGTTAAGGAAATTAAATGAAACTGTAGAATTCTAGTGAGAAGACGAAGAAATGGCAAGGCTGGAAGAAAGCATTGAGACTTGGTACAAATGAATCTCGTCAGTTAAAACAGTCGATCCTAACTACGGCCAGGACAGGGAAACGGCTGTAGTACGCATGGATTGTTTTCGGGCTGTTCATAGTCACCCTTGATCCTGGGGGATACGGATCGGAATCTCGCTCTTCTCCTAGTCAAGGAACGTCCCATCGACCCCCCTTATAGACGGTTATAATAGAGGCGACTACTATATCCATGATTTAGCGCCCTCATAGCCAAATCAAGTTGCTGTTCTTAAAAATATGGAGCACCGTCGTACTGTGTGGAAGCGGTTTTTATAATTTATAGAGCCAATGCGGTGACCTTCGCATATGCGGGAGCCAACTGCAACAAAGACGTTTTGACACTACGCTACCCGAGCAGATATTTTAGACCCCCGCTTACTCCAGCCACGCGCACAACGCAAAGAATTATAAGGACATTATCGCTCGACCTTTCCAAGGGATTACAACTGTCCAGTCCGCGGAAAGGGGGTCTCGTGTTGCCAAGACGCCTCTCTCTGCAGCTGTGTACGCTGCAAGTGCCGGGTCACAGGTGGATCATTAGCCAAGAGATCCGGTTGGATGGTTATCAGACACGCCGCCGCACGGACAATGTTTAAGCTCTGGCCCGTTCCTTACTGCCATTGGAACTGATGGAGATCGCCTCACTTTCTCGTGGCGCGAGAAGTGACTTCTGCAGATCTGGTCATCTGGGTATGTGATTCTGCCTGCACGGTGTAGAAGCCCTCGCGAAGGGATGATAAGAAAGATATTCCCGTTGAGAGTACACTTGGATGGTCGGCCAATCCAAGGAGGTTAGATAGATCTGTTTGAACCATTGCTCTCCGAAAATCAGGAGGGAGGTGTTGCTGGAAAGGCAACACTGTCCACTTATAATCGGATCCACTTTTGGTGATGCTTCATGCATCAGCTTATTGGCTATTAATACAAAAGTATAAGGACCGACATTCGATAGGTCACAGGACAAAGTCATGTCTCACTCACTCCGGGCCGGGCCACTGCTGGATCTATCTGGATGGTACTGCTGCGGTTGAAACGAAGTGTCTGGATCCAATTCTTGAGGGCCAATGGTGGTCCATCGTCTCAAAGCCATGAGGATTTCCGGTCAGCTCGATTGGTAACGTATGACGGTATGAGTGATTTCCCCCCCCAGAGTGTTGCTCGTCATGAAAATTGGTCCCGTACTTGTTCGATTTAACTTGAGATACAAACCGGAAAACAACGTACCTGAAATAAAAACGTCGTTTCATAGTGCTTTCCTTCCATGAAATCTCAACAGGACGTCACAGTTTTGGGCGACTTCACCCTGGCACCACCAGTCGAACCCGAGTGGTCAAATTCAACCGGAACACAACGTTAATATGTCCTTGAAAGTTTAAACGGTTGTTCGTTCCAAAACCTGCTGGGCGCTGCGCCACTGCGTGGTGGTCTCAACTCACTCTCACCGCGATATGCAGCAAGGCAACTTGATCCCTGTGGGTTGGTGCGGGTCTTCTCCCCGACAACTGACGTGCATGAGATCAGCTCCAATAACTTTCCAATAAGTTAGAAGCTCCAGGAACACGTCCAGTACAAGTTGACCGCCGACAGAAATGAAGGTATGGTTCGTCCACTGGTCTAGCAACATGTCATTCGCTGACGACACAACTATGATGACGTTGCGCAACAACAAATCCGTAGTTCGCAGGTCTCTCATATAAACCGAGCGTAAGGTGAACAGGGATCACGGGCACTATGGTGCCCACTGCCCAGGAGGCAATCAATCCTCGAACTCGGGATTCTGTTGATTTCTTGAACGTTCGACGATAAATTTGCCGTGGGGGAGAGTCGTGGACGTGTTACAACCGCTCGTTTGTTTCTGCCACTGAATATTGCTTTGGTTCCATGGGCTGCTCTGTCGAATACTTGATTGTGACTCGTTCCTAGCTATTTTTTGTTTTTCCCACTGATTTTCGTAAGGCTGGTGGAACGTCAGGTGCCGACCACCGTGATATTACGGTTCTAATATGTTTGAAATGGTCAAATATATGTCGCGGGCGACTTCCAATAGCCCTTGTACGAGGGGTTTGGTATTACTCAGGTCTTGATGAAGGTGTACATTCTTTTCTTTCGCGTATCGATTGAGCAGCTAATCGTTCATCATTCGCTAAGTTGGTACTTTTCATAGATCGTCCCCCTGGGCCGGAATTATAAACGTGCTTGTCATAAGACTCCAAACCCGCCCAGTTATAACTTTTGATAAGACCAGTATCCGAACGAATATTAGTCCAAAAACAGGACATGGAAAAAGAGGAATGAAGGCAGACCCGCAAAGATGGGTTGGAGTGAAGGACTTAACAGCCGAAGCACCTGTCCCGAGCAGTGGAGACAGGTTCTTCCTGTTTTTGGTGGTAACGAGAGGGTTAGGATTGTTCCAAGGAATAAAGAATGGTCTAGGTGGTCCATCCAACCGAAATAGCGTTCCCTTCGCATTGTACTGCATTCCAGTCAGTTGGAGGTTCGGGTGTAGCAGGTGGATAATCCAGCGATCAGTAAAGGTGCATACCTACAAAGCTGAGGGTGTCAAAGGTTGCGGACTCTTGGCTACACATCCTCTGGCGGCCCGGTACGTCGACCGTTTTCTTGAGAGGCGTGAGTGGCACGTCCATCGTTTCCACCTTGCGAGGTGGGACTGGTATGGCTCTCGGGAGGAGGGGATGGTGTTTGCTGATGTTGTGTAGGTTCTTGAGGGTTTGCTTGACCCAGCCTGTTTCGCACTATGGCCTGCTGGTCCTCAAGTTCCTCTTCTACGGTAGAATGTGAATATACGTGATCTTTCTAACTAGTAGGATACTGAAGAACTGACCATCGTCCCTAATGGGAGTTATGTATTTGCGGTAGCCGCTAGCCATGATGCAAACGATGGGGAGAAACGGGTTGGAAATTGGTAAAGGATAGACTTAAGGAACCACAGCTTAAGTACGGAACACCGCAAATAAATAGCAGCCGATGATCAGATGTAACAGACAGAAATCAGGAATTTTCGAACGAAGTGAGGAGCGGACGGAGAGGACAGAAGGAAGAGATAAAAGTCCAATATTCGCGTGTTCTGAGGGGTGCGGTTGGCGAGGTATGAGCATGATTCAGGGTTATGGCTGTGGCCAGCAGTCCAGGCCAGGCCTCAGCAGGGGCAAGACACTGCCTTTCTCTCTTGATGCTTTCAACGTACCTTTAAAGTCTTTCTATTCCTCCTGGACCATTCCGTCTCCAACTGAAAGTGGGCATCGCTAGAAATCTGGGGCGAGAGGGAGAGCGTGGCTTTTGAACGAATGCTCGCCGTCCTTTCAGAGACAAGTTCCTGAATCCGCGTGCCGTTTCCCAGCCGGCGTCATACCGTGTGCTGCCGCCTGGCTACCCTTGACCTTTAGGGAATATCTGCCACCACCTGGAGTTTATCGAATGCATTGAATGATGTTGGCAGGAACATGAAGAGGGTGGAGATTTGTAGTTTGGATTTTTGGAACATGATCTGATTGTTCCCTTTATCGTGAGCAAGTATTCACACCGTTTTTCGGGCATGAAGAGGTACGGAGAAAAGGCAAACATCGATTGACGGAATTTGAACGCCACTAACGATAATGTAGAAAATATTGAGAATACATCAAGAAGGTCGATTGCTACACAAACTGAGAGACGGCCGTTACAAAGAGCAGGTAATCTTCGGGTCTTAAGATGGTACTCATCCACTCGTTCGCCGAGGTTCTTGGTAGTCACCGCAGCTCGCAGCATCTCAACTCAAGCCAAAGAATAACTCTTGAAGACAAATAAGGGCGATAACTGGAACATATGAATTTAAAGGAGATCTTCAACTGAAGCGAACATAAAAAGGGACGGACCGAGTATGAAAGAAAAGCGGCATCCGCCAACGAACGGCGCCAAACTCGGCAGCTAGCTATCAGGGTTTGGCGTCGCTAAAGCAAGGATGAGATGCTATCTTACAGGACCAATGCTGCAGCCGATGTTTCGACAGCGGCACAGCACTTAATCCTGCAAGAGTGTAAGTGGATAGATGCTATCCTTTGTGGCATACGTTCGATGCTCAGCTGCTATCTGGACCAGAGTTCACAGAGGGCATGGCCAGCAATGCTGAGAGTAACCTGCTGACATATTAGATCGATATCATTCTGGGGTCACATGGTGTATGACGCACGTCGCAATTACCACGTATATCTCGAACCGCTCGGTATTGGGCTTGGAAAAGAGGATGATACACGCAGTACATCCAACAACAGGACCAGCAACCGCCCACATTCTTTCGTCGATCGAGCCACTCTGCCGAACGCGACTCAACCCCCAAAAGATGATTAGCAAGGCCGCCACAATGCTAGCCATCCTTACACAGAAGGCGATGGTTTCTCTGTTGTATTCAGATTCCCTGAGCTTCATCTCTTTTGGTGCCCATGGCCGTTTGTCCCATATGTACTCTCTATATGGGAGCCCACTGAACAAAATGTTTGAAAGGGGTTCCAACGGCGGCAAAGGGGTATAAGCCCGAAGGTCCGAGGCTGGGGAACCTTTTCGGTCTCCGAGAGTATGGTTCAAGTATTCCAGTTCTTTCTGTGGTGCTTTACCGATCGATCCGGCTCTAGCGGAGAGTAGCCATGTTTTATGAGATTTCAGTTCTCGCGAGTTTGGGTGTGGGACTTCAGCGAGGTTCCGGATTCCTTGGTTTATGAGGTCTTTCGTTCGGTCAGCATCACCACTAGGTAAGTTTCGGTTGGTACCGCCGATACCTACCATATTCCTTCAGCGTTTCCCTCACGACACGGAACTCGTGATCTAGTTCCCTCTGCGCTACATCTTGAGCTTATGTACCATGTAAGCAGCGTATTGACAGAGGCGGTTGATGCGAAGGCTAGTCTTACCGTGGCCTGTAACTGTTGTGTCTTCAACTTTCCGCGACAAGTCAAATATCTTCCTCTCGGACTCTCGGAGTTTCTGTCCATCATGATATGCTAGGATGTATCGCACAACTTCATATCCTCGAAAGTGAGCTTCGTAAGGAACTCTTTGTAGTCTCTTTGCTGTTCGTGGGAAGCCAGGTGGGAGATCTTCCTGTTGTTCGTAATGTCACATGCATCAGCTGCCACCTCCTCACCACAAAGTCGGATAGGGATACCAACCTCCTGATTGGGCGATATGGTCCCCATGTCTTTTTTGAGAAGTATCAATAATACTTCAATGTTTATTCAATTATTGGTTCCCTTCTCTGAGTCTTTCAAATTCTCAGTCAGTTGATTGTAGTGTTTGAAGTCCAAGACCTTGAAGTGTCCCGCATTCGTTGGCCATTGACGATGATATATACTCCAAGTCAAGCACTTCCAAGATACTCTCACATTCACTCCAGCACCGGTATTTTCTATGAGACCACATCATGCCCTGCAATGCATTCGAGCGGGAGGGCCGGCCCTCTGCCGCCTGCCGAGAAGAAGGCAACCTTATTGCCCTAGCACAGTTATGCACGCGCGGCAGAGCAGTCTAGTCAACTCCGGGGATTCTGTCCAAAGAATCGCAGTTCCAGCTGTCCGGTCTACCATCAGCTGCAGAGGATTGTGTTGGATCAGCGGTTGTGACGATGCCGTGAAGCTGGCCGACCATGGCTATAATGGGCAGTGTCCCATCATGTTGTGAGGAACCTTTATCAACCTTCTACAGTCTATATTTCCTCACAATCTCGGATATTTAATCTAGTTTAGCTTCGAAGGTTTAGGTTGACGTCAGGTTCGCTTTCTGATAAGTATATGAACATCTCATTCTCAGAAGAAAGACCTGTGACCCTCCAAGAGAAGGATGACAGAGTCACCGAGTTTTCTTACCTCTATCCCGTGTTAGTGTGCCTGAGAGCGATTTCCATTGGACCGCTATCGTCCATCAGGATCGTTGTTGCCTTCCAACAGTTAACACCTAAGAAGCCAGTAACTGCGAATAGAACACAGTATCAGACCTCCTATTTGGAATCCTTCAAGCAACCATGATGCAAGAGGTCTGCCTTGGGCTCCCGTGAGTCTATCTGGAGGCTCAACTAACTCCTTCTTACCAGTCAAGGCATCTTGATGGCAATACAGCTCATCTGCGATGCATAACAGACTAACCGGAGGAATTAAAAGCCGTCTATGATGCTGCACGTCCGAAGGGGGTCATGACCCTGACCATGATCGGCGCGAGCGAAAGGAGTTTGACATTTGTCATGAGGTCGGGATGCGATATGTCCTAAGCGGCAAAGCAGCATTCGATTATGCATAGTCTCGCGACTGGAGCTATCTATAGACGGGGCAGCTAACCGGTCAAGATGCTTCTCAAGGGACATCGTCATCCCCAAATCCAAACGAGAAGCTACCACCATCGACCTCTGTCGCTTTTACCAACCGCTCCCATCTTCCTTGCCCACCCTTCCTCTTCTCCAGGACGGCTAACGCATCCTCTAGAACTGCCGGGCAACTTTCCCGCAGGCGCGCCACGAACGTCTCGTATGGATCGCTCACCGTCTCCGAAAACCCGCTCACCTGTTCCGGCGAGTCCCTCATGAACGCCAGCACATCAGGCAACTTGCTCTCGGGCACGAAATTCTGTGTCACCGCGATGCCATCCTCCAGGTTAACGACCATGTGGAACCAGCCTGCCGGGACATGCAGAACCTCTCCAGCATGACAAATCCCTTCTCGACAGCCGGGCGTTCGTCGGGCGATCTCGTGGAAGGTGAGGAGATACTCGGCGATGCTCAGGGGCGCGGTCACTTCGGCGCCGTCGGAGGTTACAAACACACCGGGAGGTGGAGTATTTGATGAGGATGGAAACATAAGCCAATATTTGGAGCCGGTTATCACAGCGTTCCAGGCAGAGGTATTGTTAGGGTCCTTATGGAAAGTGCTGCCGCTCCGTGCTGGACCTATGATGAGCCATCGGTGATGTGGTCGGTCCGAACCGAGGAGAGTAAAGAGATCTGGGCCGAAACAGGACGGAGGGGAGTAATCCAAGGCTTGGGTCTTGTTGCTGTCGATTGAAAGATTCATCTTCTCGGCAAAATCATGGTCGAAGAGGTACAAGGGGCTCTCATCGTTATTGTCCTTCATGTAGTCGACGTACTTTTCCAGTGGCCAGTCCACAGCTTCGGCTCGAAATATGATGTCTCTGTGCTTTTCAAGGAGTGTCTCCACCGACCATTCTTGATAGATGGGCCATTGTTTCACTGGCTCGGTTAAAATGAATGGTTTATGCTGCCACTCCCCAGAGTACTCCTCAAATGACAGGTCTGAGAGACGAGGGACCTCATTTCCTGATGGAATGTTGGACACAAATTCAGGAACATTAATGCAAGCACACTGATAAGGGCGGTATAAAGCATCAGCAAACACGTTGCTGCAGTCGATGGCACTGGCTTTGGCTTGTGGGAGCCCAAGCAATGTGTTTCTCCATGAACCGTGCCATTTGAAGTTTGAGTGACCTTGTCTATATTACCTGTAAGCAGCAGTTCGGACTAGGTAATATATAATTTACAGGTAAGGCAGCGAGAGACTGGCGCAACCCCTGACCTGACATACCTAATAAACAAGTCTCGCCAAAGCTCATCATGCCTCGTGAACGCATATAAGAATTTGCAAGTCCTTCCCAGCCCTGCTAGATCTCCAGGGCTCAAGATTTCGAGCAGACTCATTAGCAATTCGTCTTCTAGTCGCTGGAATGCCCCTGCACCTGCTTTCAAGTTGGTTCTCGATGTGTAAGCATTCCCAGATGGGCGAATTCTTAGAGGATGAGGCTTCACTCCCGACTCAAGGCCATCACCAGTATGAACATCATTTACAGGGGATGGCCTTACTCGTTTTGATGGACGTTCTTCCAGTAATATCGCTGTCGTTGTTCCGTCAATCTGTGGCATTTTTGGAGGGCAGTGCCAACCGTTTCGAGCAGCAGTATGGCTGGAACGATTGGTATGACTCTAGCAGTGACTTATTATTGACTCATCGTAGTCATACACCACCAATCCATGCATTCACCAGAAGATTTGCCAAAAAATTCACGGGCAAATTAATGTGGCGAACTTTTCCTGAACTTTTCCTAAACTTTCCTTGATCTCAGGGTCCTAGAATTGTACCGAACACAAGTGGATCACGTGAGGCCCTGTCAGCCCACGGCCCATGCGACGAATTTTCTGTCAAAGTTCCAACAACGCCTCGACCATTTTCAATCCTTCACTTTTCCACACCTCAAATTATCAAACACAACACCATCCATTTTCCAGCGGCTCTTATAGAAAAGAGTCCGTTTCAGAACCCGTCTTCTTTCAGAAATCACTTAGTGGGGCTCGTCTGCCAGACCTGCACCCGCTCTTTGCTCAGGCTCTTTCTACCGTTCTATCACGACTACAGCGGGTTCGCTTGTAGTCTTCGTTTTCCAGCGCAATCATGGCTGACGCTAAAGGTCTCGAGGAGATCCCCGAGGGTACGTTTGATGCGATATTTCATCAGATTACGATATATGGTTGATCCTGGATCGATTTTGATTCGATAATGCCAACTCAGCGTGTCTCGATATGATGGAAAACTGACAGCGCTCGCTCCACAGGACAGATCGAGAGCAACTACGATGAGACCACCGACAGCTTCGATGCGATGAACCTGAAGCCGGAGTTGCTTCGTGGTGTCTACGCCTACGGTTTCGAGCGACCCTCTGCCATCCAGCAGCGTGCGATCATGCCCGTTATCAAGGGTGAGTCCTAACCCACAAACAATCAATTTCCCCAAGCAAATCCTGATAATTTTGGCTAGGCAATGATGTTATCGCCCAGGCTCAGTCTGGTACCGGTAAAACCGCTACTTTCTCCGTTTCCGTCCTCCAGAAGTTGGACCCCAATATCAAGCATTGCCAGGCCTTGATCCTCGCTCCCACCCGTGAGCTGGCCCAGCAGATCCAGAAAGTCGTTGTTGCCATTGGCGACTTCATGAACATTGAGTGCCATGCCTGCATTGGTGGTACCAGCGTTCGTGACGACATGAAGATCATCTCCGAGGGTGTCCAGGTCATCGTCGGCACTCCTGGCCGTGTCCAGGACATGATCCAGCGTCGTGCTCTCAAGACCGATACCATCAAGATGTTCGTTCTTGACGAGGCTGATGAGATGTTGTCGCGCGGTTTCACCGAGCAGATCTACGACATCTTCCAGCTCCTCCCGCAGTCCACCCAGGTGGTTCTGCTCTCTGCTACCATGCCCCAGGACGTCCTTGAGGTCACCACCAAGTTCATGCGCGACCCCATCCGCATCCTTGTCAAGAAGGCTGAATTGACCCTCGAGGGAATCAAGCAGTTTTATATTGCCGTTGAGAAGGAAGATTGGAAGCTCGACACACTCTCCGACTTGTATGAGACCGTCACCATCACCCAGGCCGTCATCTTCTGCAACACCCGGAGAAAGGTTGACTGGCTCACCGACAAGCTCACGGCTCGTGACTTCACCGTCTCCGCCATGCACGGTGACATGGACCAGGCTGCTCGTGATGTTATCATGAAGGAGTTCCGCTCCGGATCTTCGCGTGTCCTGATCGCCACCGATCTTCTTGCCCGTGGTATTGATGTCCAGCAAGTCTCCCTGGTCATCAACTACGATATTCCATCCAACCGCGAGAACTACATCCATCGCATCGGTCGTGGTGGTCGATTCGGCCGAAAGGGTGTTGCGATCAACTTCGTTACGGCTGACGATGTCCGCATGATGAGGGAAATCGAGCAGTTCTACAGCACTCAAATCGAGGAAATGCCCATGAACGTTGCCGGTACGTTTTGATTCATCCATTCTATTTGTTGATCTTTGCTAATTTGCCTCCAGATCTCATCTAATGATATCATGATTCATGACCATTGGCAAAGGGATGCCATTCGAATACAGTGGTGTTTGCGGCATTATGCCTTTGCTAAGGGGTTTGGATTGGAAATGATGCGAGCCGTGGCAGCAAGCATCACGGCCTTGCTGTCGGGCTTAAAAAGTGGTTGTTGATGCCAATGAACAGTAATAGTGGTCGCGAGCATTCACGTTCCGGCGTTTGATTGAGAAGTTCTCTCTTCCAATTTTCCTTGTTGCTGTTCATCCGCTTCGTTTCTCTTTTTCCCTTTTTTCCTTAGTTCCGTATCATGCTAGAACTGGGTGGGGATCGTGGTTCACCGTCTGGTGTGCGCCATCGGTGCGAGGGCCTTCGGTCCTATTTCTCTTTTCTATATCTTGTGGACATTGCAATCAATGAAGGTGCACTTGACCCGATGACGTTGGTGCTTGTTTTGAAGTCGTGATTTACCATGTGATTGAATCGATTTTCTCGCTTGTTGATTACCATGACCAACGGCTGTCCAGTTAGTCCAGCTACCAAAATACCCAAGCATCTCTGGCCTGGCGGTTTCCAAAAGGATAGTAGAGCTGCTCATAGAAACCTCTCAGAGTAGAGATAATTCGAAAACGCCATCTCGAGTAGACGGGCAGTAATTGAAGCCAAAGACCGACCATATGTAACGGACGGCAAGAACATCGTCATGGTTGTCGATGGCGCCTTCTTTTCCTATCACTGCCGAGTCAACACATTCACGTTGTTTTTCTCCTCTGCAAATCCGATGCATCACTTGATCAGGACATGGAGTCTATAACCCACTCATTCTTCTTATTCCTTAAGTGGCTATTTTTTGAGGTACCCGTTCGTCGTTAACAGTGATCAATTGAAGTGATTGTTTACTATCATATTGTTTGTTGATGTTAGCTGCCAGACCTGAGATATCAGCTGGCTCTGCCGATTACTGTAACAATACGATATCAGCCATCGTGCTCGGCATTGAAGACAACCAGAACGCTTTTTAAAACGGCCGCATACTACTGATCGCGATGGATACCGCCGAATCTGTCCCTGACGTGCGGTCTGACACTGCAACTGAGCTCGATCCACACCCTGGCACTCACGGATGCCCAGAGGAATCCGACTCGACCTACCCTTCACAGCTTCTCTGGGCCTTCCAGCTGAAGCGACAGCATGCGAATCATATCGAGAAGACCCTTGCGATCGAGATGCGACTGAATACATACGACATTGACCTCAAGTCACTGAAAGGGAAGGTCGACAGACAGACGGCCGCCTCCAAAGAGAAACACGGTACCGCGCAGGCATTGAAGAAGCTAGAGGAGCTGCAGCAATCACTGAAGGACGAGCTGGGGGAATTCAGGGTTAAGGTGGAAGCACAACAGAAGACTTGGAACCAGAATATTGAGCAACTGAAGGGCATGCTGGAAAAGCTGCAGGGCAAGCAGGAGGATTCGGAGGGGAACTTGCATGAGTTCGAGATTGATCTCGTAGCGACCCAAAGCCGTCTTGCCAATATCGAGGCCAGCACAAGCGACCAAGAGGGAAGCGTTCTTCCGAGGAAGAACGACAAGACTGATGCCGTCGTTATGACCCGGAGGATCGATGCAGTTGAGGCAAA
Source organism: Eremomyces bilateralis CBS 781.70 (assembly GCF_010015585.1). Lineage (NCBI taxonomy): Eukaryota > Fungi > Ascomycota > Dothideomycetes > Eremomycetales > Eremomycetaceae > Eremomyces > Eremomyces bilateralis. The sequence goes on from NW_022985080.1 coordinate 564,955, forward strand.
CCTACGCATTTTCGAGGCGCAACGCCGCGCGGATTCAGAGACAATTGAGCAATTGAAGATCCGGCTTGCACAATTCCACTCCCAGAACCAACGCCCGAGCAAGGAGGAAGCTCAGGCGGCGAAGACGCCACTGTTTCCGGAATCAAGCCCATCAAGGATTGCATCATCAGCGCTCGTTAGTCCGCTGGTGTTGAAGCAACATCGAAGGTAAGACTGACTTCAAAGGATATGAAAACATTATATTGACTCTAATATCCATCTAGTGCGGGTCCTCGCCTCATTCACGGCGGCAGAAAGGACATCAAGATTAATGCTCACCGCTTGCGGCGTTCAGCTCGACTTGCCAAAGGAAGAAGCAAGTCGACCTCGGAGATTGTCCGTTTCGTCAACTGGGGCTTGAAAAGGAACACATATCGTGGGTTGAAGTCAATCGAAAGGACATGTCCCAAGGCCACACCAGACAGAAGGCTCCTGGCAGACGGACACGAAGCGGAATGCAACGGAAATGAAGCTCAACATCATCAAAATAGTATCCAAACAGCCGGGACAGAGCCAAACATTTCAATGATTCAGGACGCTGCAACCACTCAACATCAATCCACCACACCCTCCCACCACGATCCAATGAAACCTACTCGTTTCTGGCCACAAAGCGTCCAGCGCAAACGTCGATTCCTGGAGATTCTGCAGAGCCCACCGGTGGCGTCGCACTAAACCTCAGGCCATCCATAACCTCGAAATCTAGTCGGCGCATCCATGGACCAAGCAAAGGCGACTCAAATTTCTATGTCTCCTTGAACTCATACGGCCCCTCCCTCTCCACGACATCCACCTCAATCCTCCCCTCCTCGATCTCCTTCCCATCCATCCTCACCCCCGCACTCATCCGATCACCCGCCACCACCGGGCCCACTCCCTTCGGCGTGCCGGTTAACACAATATCTCCCTTCTCCAAGGTCATCACCCTGCTAATATCGCTCAGCTGGCGCGTGATGTTGTAGAGCATGAGGTTCGTGTTATCGCGCTGCTTGATCTGCTTGTTCACGGAGAGCCACAGCTCGAGGTTGTCGGGACGCGGATGGATCTTCTGGCGCGGGATCGGGTTGCTGATGGGGAGGAAGGTGTCGAAGCCCTTCGCGATGGACCAGGGGAGGCCTTTGCGTTTGGCTTCGTCTTGCACGTTGCGCGCGGTCATGTCAATGGCGACGAGGTAGTCTAGGCACATCGTTAGCAACTTAGTCATTGGTCAATCATCTCTCATGTTTCCGAATTGCTTGTGAAGATGCTGCTCATCTTCGCGCGTGCCGTACAAAGTGTCGCAACATGTAGAATCCGGTCGCACAGCAGACATACTCTCAATCGAATCCAGCGCCCCTTCCCTATCTTCCGCATGCATATCCCGCACCGTCTTCCCGATGACAAGCCCCAACTCTACCTCATAATGCACCGTCACGCCCCGCGGCTTCAACATAGGCCCTTGGCCCGGCAGCAGCAGCGAGGACGGCGGCTTGAGGAAGAAGAACGGCTGTTTTGGGCGGGCATTTTTCAGCTCCGCGATATGGTCTCTGGGTTACGGATCAGCATGCATGCCGAGGAATGGGTGGTTCGAAGGGGATGAGTACGCGTAGTTTCGGCCAATGCAGATGACCTAGTCGGAGGGTTAGCATGGGGTTTGGGAGGTACAGCAAATAAGACGGTACTTATGTGTCCGGGTGGTACCTTTCTGCAATTGGCTCTTATGGATGCTGCGGAGGCCATATTGGATATGATAATTTGCTCCGGGTCACCCTTTCTGGTGAGATGTTGAGGAATTATATGTAAGTCGAGTCATATTCATGAGAATGGAGCTATGGAAGTGGACATGACCAAAGGTGAGTTACATTCGGAGGCACCTCGGAAATAAGGTCAGCACTTGGGAGGCATCCGTTATCAAGCTCTCAGCTTCATCGCGATAAGTATCACCATTTTCCTGATCTGGTCCCTGTTTAACAGGAAATTCGAAAATTGTGAAATCTCTGCGGAGATCTGAAAGGGCATGCTCAGTAACCAACCATCTACTCTCACAATGCCGAGTTGAGCTTTCGGCGAAGCCGTGATCGATACCCAACCACTACAGACACTACTTTTGCCATATCACAACCATGCGCGTCGCAGAAATCCTCTCTGACCTCACCTCCCTCCGCGCCTGTGTACATCTCCCTCCCCTCTATCTCAACTCACCTACTCACACCCCACAGGATCCCTCCGCCGCGCTCGCTCTCGTCTCCACGCGGCCCTCCCCCTCATCAGTGCTGCCGTCCAAGAACTCCAGCATCGAGGCACCGGAACATGCAGAGGGCGGTAATGGCGATTTACGACGGGCGAAGGAGCTGGCAGAGTTGCATGCGGCGTTGAAGGGGGCACAGAGGAAGGAGTTAGTGGGGCCGGTGAGGGAGGAGGCGGAGAGGGTGGGGAGGAGGGCGTTGGGGGTTGCGCAGCGGTGAATGGGGCGAGAGTTTGGGATGGCGATGGGGATGGAGAGGTGGAAGGCGGGGGGGGGTTACGGAGGGTGTGGGATGGATGATGCATTGTGGATGTTTATGATTGATGGCTATGAGGTTATGCAAAGTACATGTATGTATCCTGTTCTGCTATGGACTGTTTTTGAGGCAGGAGTTCTGAAAGGGGAGACGGCTCTGCCAAATAACAATTGTCTGTCGCTGTCCAACCTTGCCACTGTCCAACTTTGCCACTTCTGGCCTCATGCAGATTAACCTCCATTTCACCATGCCTGATGCTATGGTACGGGTCGAGCTAGTTCTAATCATTGGTGAGCAACTTTTCACCTGAGCCAGTGCTATCCAGACCCAAGAACTGCGGACTGGAATCATGATCGATGGTTTCGGATTTGGGTTCTGTGCTGCTTTTGGCTTTAGCAGTCGCAAGGTATTTGCGTCGGCTTGCGATGAGTCGCTGTTTTAAGAGTTTTTCACGTAGTTCGTTTGCCGTTAGTGACTTCAGAATTGAGGAAGGAGTTAAGGTGGGAGTAGAAGCAGCTGAATTGGGAAAAGCAAATGAGACTCGAGCTGAACGGAATTGAGAGCGTTTGGGGTCATCGTTTGTGAAGAGATTAGATGTTGTCGAGCGTCCATTAGTTGAAGAGAAGACTGGGGAGCTGAAGGACTAGGAAACTGTTAGAATCATGCCGACTGTCAATGATGAGCTCACTAGGTCATTAGATTTGCCCTATGGCTCAGCGGTGATAGAAATGGTGGATTTGCTCTGGACTATGGATTCAGGGGCTGATATTATACAGTGCTGGTGTGGTTGCTATAGTGTGGCTACTCTTGACTTAGCTGGGCAGGCATTGGGTATATTGACGCCGAGGTGCAGTTAGGGGATTTATGCGTTACACTATGTGACGAGCAACGGCATCTTCAAGGCGATTCGTCACCAACCTCTTCAGCACCACCGCGAGCGTCACTGATGTTGCGCTTATGTCCTCGATCTTCCGGTTCCGGCGATGATGTGTTTCGTCGTCTCTTGTGGCGTGGCTCATAGTGTTCCATCGAGCGTTGTCGTTTGCGATTTCCGATCCTGTCTCTTCGGCGTGGGCTCCGGCTGTCACTTCGATCTCGGTGTCGTCGCGGCAGTTTATGCCTGGTGGGGCTTGGAGAGCGACTTTGGCTAATAGAAGGGGAACGGGAAGAGGAACCTCGCCTCTGCTTCCGTGGTCGATCTCGGTCTCGACCTTTGCGAATATCAGCACGTGCATCTCCGTTACTTGTACTAGGTACGTCAGAGGGTGTTCTGGAGAATGATCTTGCGCGGCGTTTGCGTGGTGGACTCCTCGAGCGAGACCGCGAAAGAGATAGACTCGGAGAGGGAGATAAGTCCCGTCGTCGATGCTTTCGAGATCGTGGTGGTGGGCTTCGGCTGGGTGAATAGGAACGATGGCGGCGTCTTCTGGGAGAACGTGAGCGCGGTCTTCTAGGAGGGGTGGGTGATCTGTAGCGATCAGCGGCGCGATATCTGGAGCTGCTTCGCTCTCTCCGGTCCCGCCGCCACGATGCCGGTGGTGCAGCGGGTTCTCTGGAGCGAGACTTAGACACGCTCGATGTAGCCCGCGTGACTGATTGTTCTCGTCGAACGCGGTCACGTGAATGGGACCTATCTCGCTGCCTATGAGGTGGGGATGGCGAACGATGGTCTCTGCGACCGTCGCGGAATCTTTGACGTGTGGGAGGAATGTATGTGTCGATGCCTTCGCGTCGGCGTGGTGGTGACCGAGAACCTCTTCGTGAACTGTCTTGTCCTCTACCACGGCCGCGATCGTTGCGCTCCCGCTGCCTAATACTTTCAACATCGCGTTCGCGTAGTTGCTCCCTCTCTCGACGTTCGCGGGCTTCTTGAGCGGCTTTTTCAGCCTCGGCCTGCTTTGGTTAGAATGATGCAGATGTAAGTGAGTGACGACAGCTAACCTTCTCCTGGATGAGCTCTAGTTTCTTGGCCTCTAGAAGTTCTTTCGGAACTCCCTGCGGATTGTTTTGGGCGCTCAGGCATAACGTCCACAGGTCCTTGCAGAAATTTGCAGTGTCCTTCTCAAGAAATCCTGTCAATTGAATTTGGAGGTGCTTGATGTTTGGCTAGAGCTTGGATTAGTTTCGCTCTCAGAACTGCGCGACATGGTCAACATACGAATCTTGAGCCCTCGAGCAGGTTGAAACAGAGCTCAATGACCACATCGTCTTCATTTCCCAGGATCTTGGAGATTTTGGCAGCGATCCATCTATCCAGCAACACTAATCAGCAAGCCACTCCAGTTGTCATGTTGCACTAGGCGGGGACGTACTTCTTCATGACCTCAACGTTCACCTTCTGCATATCGACTTTCTGGTTGAACTCGGGAGGGAATTTAGTTGCTTTGAGCAACTTCTGATCAACCGTCGTTGCCATGATGGCGGAAACAGGAGAAAAATTGGAGGACGTTGTGAGTTATCCGTTGTATCGCGTGCGCAATGATAATGTTATTTGGTGAAGCTTGACTCCAGAGCACTGATTGATGATTCTCGCGTCCCGTTTCGGCTGAATCTCGGAATTGCGGCTGATCCTCGGGATATCTATGCACCTGTACCGGGCTCCCAGTCCGATTGCCTCAGATGTCTTAGACGTCAACCTTGAAAGATCTCGCTTTCCATTTCACAGTCAGGCCCTTCTTCATCAGGCGGATGCTGTATGGTTTTATTGGTTAGATAACCCGTATGAAGTCGCTCTTGCTGGCGAGCCGGAGTGCTGTCGAGATGTGGAAGGCATTGCAGACGTTGACTGCATCTGGCAACATATGAAACCATATCAAAGTCATGGCCATGAACATAGCTTGGCTTTTGCTACTGGCGGGCAGCGATTGTGTACTACTCCAATATGGTGAAGATCTATTTCATTGTGCCCCTATCCGTGCTTTGTACAAAGATAGTTGGATTGTCTCATTTATATGCCTCATGGGAGGAAGTATCCAGGCTTGTTTCCGAAACTGGATCGTTCAAAGACCCAGCGGAAGCAGCCTCTGGATACCCATCACCACTCCCCGTTCTAGCGGGAGGGGTTGGTTAGGACGCTGGGTCCTGTGCCCAGTCGTGGTTTTTCAGGTTGTAGTTCTTTTCCTCATTTGCCTTTTTTGGCTCATTTCATTGCCGTCGTTTTAGTCTCACAGTCGCATTCTTTCAGTTTCAATATATTCACTTCTTCATTGTCTAGCCTCCTACCAACCACTCCTTTATGGAGAGTCCAGAATATCCATACTTTCTGCCCTCGTCTAATGAGCGCAGTCTTTGAGCGTCGTCGTTGAGAATCCGCAGACGGATTCATGTGCAGCCGTATCAAGAGGGTTCTTGGCACTGCTCCCGGTAAGACACAGTGCAGCCTAGTTTTGGTGTATTACTGAGTCGAGAAGGCGAACAACCGCAGCCTTCCGAGCCCAATCTAGCCTCCCGACCAGCTCCCAAGCTTGAATTACCCAAGCCAGCGCAGCTTAAGGCCATCCCTGAACTCCACCCGGTCCCCAAGCCTGCGACAGAAGAGGGATCGGGTCAAAATATCCCCAGCGCAGAGCAACAGGAGCTCATAAAGAAGCCACAGCCAGAAGAAACCGTGGTCGAAGAGACGGCGAGCGACGCCGCTTCAGCCCCGGATGCCCCAATGGCAGCCTCGTCGACAAGATCTCCGGTGGTCGGTACGAGGAACAACATCAACTCTCGTGAATCAGTGTTACTGACATTGGATAGGAGAGAAAGTGGTACCCGAAGTTCCTCACCAAACAGTGGGTAGTGGACACCAAAAATCGGACAACACGCCAACTGCGGAAGCCACGCCTGGGGTTCCAGAAAAGGCAGGTATGGCAAAATCAAATCGTTGTTGTAATACCTTGCTGTCGCTAGAGCACTCACACTCCCCAGCGCCACCCAAATGCGTTGTCTTCGAGGAGCCCGAGGAGGATACGCCTCCCGTCCACGGACTGGATACGACGGCCACGAAAGACAAACCGAATGAAGTTCAAGAACCCATGGAGCCGACCGCCGAACAGAACCTAGCTTCTCTCGACACCTTGCCTGGGGTCCCTCGTGGGGAGCCTCCTCGACGGTCCTCAAAAACGCCGCCGCCACCGTCGTCCCGGAAGGTGACAATTGCTGAACAACCCCAGAGCGCTCCGGCTTCCAGCCATAGCTCTGTGGTGCCTTTTGCGTCGGTTCGGCGCTTTGCCAAGAACTGGACTCTGCCTTCCTTGAGACATGCTCGTGCGCCCGCCACTTCGCCAGAGCAGGATGCTGCGCCTCAGCAAGAGCAGGAACAAGGAGTGATTCGGGGTGAACCATCGGATGTCGCGGCTCCAAACGAGAATGTCGCTTCTCGCAAGGACTCGGCGTTCACACTTGGGTCCAAAAAGGGAGCGACAGATGCCTCGGCCCCCAAGCCCTCTGACACAACTCCTGCGAACGTCGCATCGAGTGCCTACGACGACCCGAATCTAGGAGCTCCCGTCATAGCAGAGCGCGTCGCGGTGCTGTCTGACGACCTTCCTGAGCGCCAAGAGCAGCAAGGATTGGGCGCATCGGGGCAGCGAAATAACCCACAGGGACAGCTGCAACCCCGCGATATTAGTGCGACAGTGGATGGGTCCTCTACATCGGCTATGCCTACACCTTCACCACCGGGCGTGGTTGTGGTTACGGGGGAGCATCCATCGCTCTTGGTCCTCAACACGAAGCCAAGAAGGTTGGATAAGGCTCGGTATTACAGCCCCAAGTGGATTGTGAAGGCGAGCATGGGGAGGAAGGCTGCCGATGAGGTGTGTTTCAGGATTCGAGCGGCGCAGGCGGGTGTCAGGTTGGAAACTGCCCGCTAGTTGAGGTCGTGGTGGTGTTGTGTGGTACGAGTATGCAGGTTGAGTGACTAGGCTGGACTCAGGAGGCAGACAGAGAGCTGGAAGGGCGTTGAGACGATTCTATTCTCATGAACATGTACCTAGCTTACCTACTTTCGATACTTCACTTCTACCTGGAAAGCTTGAACAGTTATGTCCATCATCGCCGTTGTTATCCGTAGACATTGCCTTGACATGCGAGAAATGCCGTATACCGTTGAGTTGCTTCTATATGTGGTGCATGCCAGAGCAAATATCAATAGCCTCATCACTAGAACCGCTCAGGTATTACAGTTTGAAAACCAGACAAAAGCCTGAGCTCTTTCCAAAAAGGGGCAGCTAAGGATACATGCCATAAGAATGAAGATCCTTGACCTGGTGAGCTCAAAGAAAAATGATATATTAATCGGCAGCGAGATGTATAATAATGACTAGAAAGTGGGAGTATTCCCCTCTTCTATCATCCATGTGATATTACCTTCGGCTCCAGAGATATTCAAACCCGAGGGGTGTTTGCACCTGCAGGCTCAGTAGCTTGGTTCCTGGGTCAGCTTGAGATGGGCGAATCAAATCGGTTCAAGATCAACCACCACTCCCCCGTTTACACCAGAGCTCCACGATTCCCTCTGTTCTGCTCCATGAAATCGGCCACCCCACCATTCTCGGGAAATAAGGATAATGGTGGCACAAAGTGACTGATCCGTTTGCAGTGAAGCATGGGAGCGAAAGCAGATGACACCACCAAAAGCTGGCCCTTTGAAGCTCTGCGCAGTGGGTGATCCGAGTTCTCGGGGAAGATCGTGATAAGGCAGAAAGAGGCGAGGCAAGTTCACTCCGAAGGGTCAATTCTCCCCATCAATCGTATACGCAAGCTGATGATGCGACCAGTCATCTTTCTGTTCCCTAATATTCTTCCCGGTCTCTCTGCCCATCCAATTATCACGATTTTCCTCTAAAGGATGTCCCGTTGCTTCTTCTGCGGATGTCAAGGCGATGAAACTGGTTGATATAAGACTAACCGCATTGGGCGCCATCACATTCCGTGTCCCTATCCCAAGGATCCAGTCGCAGGGCACCCCTCGTATCCGCACGATTCATGCCTCATAGTAAGATTCACTGGTAAGGTTCACCTCAGCAAAAAGCGCCAGGGTAGCCACCAGGCGGAGTCAAAGGCAGCGATGGACACACGAATTGCTGAGTTTGCTGTGCAACAGGCAACGCACTGACCCGCGGCGTCGGAAATCGAGTCACGTTTTCACGCGCCATGGACGCGAGTCCATTTACACGCCCAATCAGTGAAGAACGCGTCCCCCAAATATTTTAACTTGCCCACTTTCCTGTCCTCCCCGAAGTTGCTTCACACGCCTTCGTTGCAGAGGGATCAGGTATCCTGGTAGGTGAGGAGGAGGCCTTTATCAATTCCGTCCCGTACTTCCGTATCCTGCTCACATAAATGGCGCCATGGGTAACTCTTTTCTGTTTCTTCCTTCCTCTCCTTTCATTTTGTCCACTTGTTCGTCGAATGGTTGCCTGAGGTTGATGCCTATATCCCTTCCGTTGTTGCCTGGTGATTTCGTTTGAAGTCTATATAAGTCTCGTTGATGTTCCATTTGCACATTCCAGTTTTGCTTAGGTCCCCTCGGTCGGCTACTGCCTAAGCAGCCTCATTCAAGATGATGTTCAGCGTCACCAAGTCGCACCGTAAAGGCGAGAGCTTCTCCACAAGACATCGAAGCAGTAAAAGCAGAAGACATGGATCGTTTCGCGAAGCCACATCTTCTCGACAAATCGAACGGATGGCAGAAGAAGCACAGGAGACACCCGTTCAAGCCAGCCCGTAAGTATAAGCAGTATCATAACGAAAGCTCATCTGATACTGACGACATCTAGACCACTAACCAGCGCCATCGTCACCCTCTACATCGGCCACGAGCAACGTACCTTCGCCGCTCATGAGGACGTCCTCTGCCACTCACCTTACTTCGCCGCCATGCTTCGAGAGCAGTATTTCGAGCCTTCCAACCGACGCATCGAGCTTCCCGACGAAGAACCCGAGGTGTTCTCGTGCATCTTGGAATATCTGTACAAGGGCGACTACACACCTCGCATGGAGTACGACAAGCGTCGACGAAGCTGGCAACTGGAGAACTCCTCTGCTGACCCGACCGTCTGGTTGACTGGAGTCTGTGTTCCGATCTTGCGAGACACGGTGGTATACGTAAGTCCTTCCGCAATCCCCACAATGACGAGTCTATGAATCTAACCGTCCGCAAGTGCGCCGCTACAAGGTACGGCCTCGAAGACCTCACCCGCGTTGCCCTCCGCAAGCAAGGTCTCCAAACCGGCATCCAGTGCAGCACGATCCTCTCCAGCGCCCGCTACGCCTACGCCAACACACCTGAGACCGACTCGAAGCTGCGCGCTCACTACCTGACGCTCATCATCCGGAGTCGGCAGACATTCAAGCGGAGCGGCACCATGCAGAACGAGATGGAGGCTGGTGGCAGGCTATTCTTCGATCTCTTCGTCGCGATGGTCAATCATATGGTGAGTACTGTGCTTCCAATAGGGAACGTCTATTGGACGCCTTATCTAACTCTTGTCTTGCAGGATGAAATGAAATCGCCACGCTAGGCAACAGCTGGATTGCGTCGTCTGACTCTATTTGCCATTTGCTCATCGCTCAATCCCGTTGAATGCAATTTGCAACACGCTCCTCATGCTCATTTTCGTTTACAGGTTTCGTCTATTTCGGATACCCTTCTGTGCATATATTTGTGTGTTTTCATTTCTGGACGGTACTGGCGCTCTGGTTATTTCCCACTGTTACTGACAGTGAACTTGTATCATACATCTGCTCTTCCGGCATCATTTTCATGGCCCTCGCCTGCAATTTTCTTTCTTGGGCTAGTCTTGACGGTTTATCAAGGTAGTCTTCATCCTGCAGGCAAGGCAAACAGGGACACAAAAAATTCGGTTCGCGCATTCACTTTGACGGGTTCCTTAGGTTGACGCACATTTACGAAGCTTTGAGGGAAGCGAGGCACCTAATGATTGGTCTTGATATTCCATTCTAATATCGAGCAACTATTGCTTGTGCGGCACATGTAATTTGTTGATGGTGACTAGATGGAAGGATATCGTCGAATCAAAATTGAACTTGAAGGACAGGACGCGAGGGAGTAGCTAGACTGATCAATGTGCGGATATTGATTCTGGTTTTGAGATTATACGTCAGATGAGTGCACCAATAACATGTCACATTCTGGTGATGTTTGACCCGTGACCATCCGACCACGAATATATAAGGTGCGTCTCACGATGATTCGGATTCAAAGCGCAACATGAAGCAATGATACTCTATCCCCTTCATCATCCCAGCATCTCAGATCCACCCTTAGATCCATCTGCATCTACCCTAACCATTCCACTGGGACATTCAGAGAGGGGATAGTAGCGCATATTCGCCGAGCAACTGTCGAATCAAATGACCGACCGCTGTCGCACTTCATCCCTGAATATCAAAGTTGTGAGTCATACTTGCTTCAGCCTAACCATTTGTGGATGGAACGTGAAGCAAGGCGTGCACAGACACGATATCCCTAAATGCTGTGGGATGAATAGGGCGGTGCCTAGGCTTTTGAAACTCGTTAGAATATCGAAGCCATCGGAGTTTGAAGATAGATATAAAGTTAGGTAGTGGTCAGTGCATCTGATATTTCGCGAGAATCGGTTCACTTCTAGTGGACGGAAAGGCGACTAGGCGAGTTGCTCTAAGTGCTGCTGAGAGCCTTCATCAAGCACCGATAATCTCTTATTGGCGAATGTATTAATCGAAAGGTGGCAACTGAAAAAGGCGAACCTCTCAGACCCCCGTGCCAGGGAATGCGCCTTTCTTGCTGAGCACAATCATCCCTGCATCACGGGCGATATAACCTCTGAGGTTGTCCTTCACATGAATGTCAGCAAGGCAGATCAATGGCGTTTCTGTAAATACTAGAGGGTTGACATACCTTGTATATCAGATTGGCCAACATGCACTCCACCTCATCCCGACTAAGCTCGTCTTCCGACCGCAACTTCAAGCTCAGCCTCATCGCGGCGGTAAACTCGTTCAACGGGATCCTCGTCCTGCGCACTCGGTTCGTGCCTGTCTCGCCTTCCTTGGGTGGCTCATATCCGCCAGCAAGGAAGACCTTCCGGAAGAGATTGCGGAGGGCGATTTCTCGGCCACGTTCCATCGAGAGAAATATGCGCCGCTTGACGAACTCCCGTTCGCTGGCGGCGAGGGCAGCGTCGAAACCGGCGAGATCACCTTTCTTGATGCAGACTGCTAGTGGCAAGAAGAGTTGCTGGAGGCGTGGGTAAGGACCAAGGAGCGCCATGGTGGGGAGGGTGTGAGTTGTCAGGAGGTGGCAGGGGATTAGGTAGGTCATGATGAGCCTGAGCCACGTTAGCGTGGGAGTCAACAGTATTGTTGGTAGAACGCAGCCTTACTCTTGATTCTTGCGGGCGTCCTTGTGGCAAAGTTGCTTTGCCTTTGTGAGATTCTCTTCCGCCTAGAAGGCATCCGAGCGCGTCAGTCATCTGCGCCTTGTGGTGATTTGGAAAGTGAACACACCTTCTCATAATTCTCTTCCAGGAAACTGATGACGCCTGTATAGTAGAGAAAGGCTACTTGATGTGACTTGGGGAATGCGTGCAAAGGAGGCATATCCCCCGCTGACGCCGTTAAGGATTTGAGAATCGTCTTGGAGAGATTGATTGAATTGAGCTTGAAATGACATTTGAACATGAGATTCGTGAAGTAGTAAAGGCCCCATTTTCTTGACTCCTCCATGGGGGCTCGATCATTCGAGCAAATCCCGTAGATACGGTTGATCTGGCGTGTCGCATCTTCAAGCTTCTCGTTCTTCTCAACCGAGCTGACAAGATCATCCGATAGACCTTGGCTGAAGGTCACGGCGCCTTTGGTTTTTTCCGTCTGCTCATCGGCTTTGATGGCGAAGATTCTTAGATATTTTGCAGCGACGTAGAGACAAGGGATTGACCAGGCTGGAAAGGTGGAATTGGTGTAGCCCCGCAGGAGCGCGTTCAGCATGTCCTTCCAGGACTCATAGACCTTGTTCCAGTCGGCTCCAGGGCCTTTGGTCTGATTGGATGCTTCCTCTGCGTGTAGGATGTCTCCAATGGCTTTCCAATAGGCTACAAAGACATCGACCCAGAGGCCTGATTCTTGCTTAGATACAAACAGACCTCTTGAGTCATACGTGAGGAAGGATCGGATGTCACTCTGCACGCTGAAGTGGTTGGTACTGCGGTAGAACCCATAAAGAAGGCCAGCATCATCCTTAGGAGCAGCTGGCATCAAACAATTTGCCATGGCGTAGCCATTGCCTTGAGAAAAAGCGGCCTTGAAGTTGTTTAGAATAGGCTCCATGGTTTGAGAGAGCCTACAAGGAGGACGAGAGGGATAGAAAGGAAAACACAGAATTAAACTAGAGCGAAGCTTTTCTGATTAGCATAATTGGCTTCAGAAGGGACAATATATCGAACCTCGGGGTTCATAACCTCCCTGTAGTGGAATCTCCCTTCATCTGTTGCGAGCTGGTGAAGTGAGTGATGATGGAGGGACATGGAGAAGGAGGTGACAGGGATATGATACCCAATTATGATTGGTTGAAAATAATGTTGTTTAGAGTGGGTCTCCCGGCGAAACGTTGATCCTCACTTTCACACACCAACCGAGAGAAATTGCCTGCGCACGCATCACAACTTCACCGAAGCACACGACAGCCACTTTCGTCAACCGTAACAATGGGTAAGTTGCTGAATCCTTTCATACACTATCAAGCGTTGCTTTAGGATATTCCGGACCCAGAAGAGGAGGATAGACACTTTCGTACCGTACCGAACGTCCCTCGAAGCCCGACTCGAAGTCATGGAGCGAACCATGAACCATGAACCAGAATGCAAATGCTCAAAAGAATAGGCGATACCAGGCCTCATTGGAGACTCCGAGTTACATTGCCAGCTTACTATCTGTAATTGCTGAATGGCAGTCGAAATTGAGTTGATTCAATCATTCGAACGCAGTTGGGATACTTCAATGTGTACCGACACCCATATCCGCCTTACCTTCGATTTCGAGCGACATTCTGCGACCAAATAATTCGAAAATGATGTGATACATGAACTGGGCCGGAAACCATTGCTCATTTCTTGGATTCACCGCTACTGCATGACAATTGTACTGATAGTGTCCTCAGGTCGGCTGCAGGAATACCAAGTCATCGGGCGGCACTTGCCCTCCGAGGCAAACCCAACTCCCAAGCTCTACCGCATGCGAATCTTCGCTCCGAACACTGTCGTTGCGAAGTCCCGGTTCTGGTACTTCCTTGCCAAGCTCCGAAAGATCAAGAAGGCCAATGGCGAGATCGTCTCTCTGAACGAGGTATGCATGATTAGAATTTTGGGCAGCTAGAGATGGTGGCTGATAGCATGAACAGATCCACGAGAAGCGCCCCCAGAAGGTCAAGAACTTCGGCATCTGGATCCGTTACGATTCACGATCCGGTACCCATAACATGTACAAGGAGTACCGCGAGATGTCAAGGACCGAGGCCGTCGACGCTTTGTACCAGGACATGGCTGCCAGACATCGTGCTCGTTTCCGATCAATCCACGTATGCGGCACTATGCTATCCTCACTCGAATGATTGACTGACAATTCCCAGGTCCTCCGTGTTGTGGAGATCGAGAAGACCGACGACATCCGCCGCCCGTACATGAAGCAGCTCCTCACCAAGGACCTGAAATTCCCCCTCCCTCACCGCGTCAACAAGTCTACCGCCAACCGTCTGTTCGCGGCCAACCGGCCCTCGACCTTCTTCTAAAATGGACATGGGGAGTTCAACTGCGGGTTTCCGTTTTCGTATCATATTGCATGGCATGGCATGTGTGTGACGTAGATTAGCGACGTCAATCAAAATGGAACCAATTCACGATACAAACAAATGCTGCGAATTTTGAAATTCTATGATTGCCACTTGATACAATGGATACAATGGATACAACGGATACACTGGATAACTAATTTAAATCTTAGGCTTATACTGGTAGCCGACCGGCTTGGCGCCGCGAACGACATCAATGGGTTCCCACCAGGGGTACGAAACCGGACCGTCGTCCTCCAAAGTGCCCTTGAAGTTGACCTGGCGCTTCTCCATGAATGACGCAACACCCTCCTTGTTGTCCCTATAACACCGTCAGTGGAAGGCCGCGTAGGTTATGTTCAGACGTGACTTACGGGTTGCTAAACATCTCGAAAATAAGCTTAGAATCCAATAAATGGGTCCCCTCTGCGGACCCCGGATTCCGATACATCAATTCCCTCATCAAATGCGTGCTCACCACACTCGTATTCTTCACGATCTCATCCGCGATCTCCAGCGCGCGCGGGAGCACCTTCTCCGGCGCGTCCAGCGTCTCGCTGAACAGGTCGCCGAAGAGCTTGTCATCGGCGCGGTAGGTCGCGCCGGTGGTGACAAGGTGCAGGGCCCGCGACATGCCGATCAGCCGCGGCAGGAAGAAGGCGCTGCACGCCTCCATGATCAAGCCGCGGCGCGCGAACACGAAGCCGATCTTCGCTTGCGCATACACGATGCGGATCGTCATCGGGAGGGTCATGGTGATGCCGACGCCGACGGCGGAGCCTTGCATGGCGGCGATAGTGGGCTTACGGCAGCGGTGGATGGCGAGGGAGCAACGGCCGCCACTGTGGAGTGGGAGTTAGCATGGTGGAAAAGTCCATAGCGTATTCAATAGATCAGGAAACAAGGGGATTTCTGGTGGAACGAAGAAGTATAAAAAAAAATGTACCCGTCACGGTGGTCGCTCGGCTTCTCATATCCGCCCTTGAACGAGGTCTCCAGATCGGCTCCGGCGCAAAATATCCGGCCATCACCAGTGGTGATGACACACTTGACGCGGTCGTCGAGGTCGAACCATTGGAACGCCTGCTCGACCTCATCCATCATGGTCTCGGTGAAGGCATTGTACTTGCCCGGGCGGTACAGCGTGAAGATGACGATGGGGGTCACTTCCGCTGATGACGCCGGGTAGTGGGAGATCTTGGTATGCTTGAAGCCCACATTCTGATAGCTCTTGGGGATCGCGACGTGTGGTGGAGGGGCGCCAGGCATGATGACGGTTTTGGGGGGTTATTTTATGAATTGAATAGGTACTGTACTTTGCAAAAAAAGAATGCAAGAGATCAAATGACAGCGAGATAAATAGCAATGGCGGAAGAAACAGCCCTCACATCGAGCAAGAATAAGAACCAAAACACCCGCAGGCACACCGTCGCCATCCACGACACGCATCATGGCCTCGGTTGCAGAGGGGGTTCAGGATGGTTTGCCGAAACTAGGAACCCGTGCGACTGTTCCCTCACTCCACGCGGGGACTCGGTTCTTCCTAGGGCTTGCCGACCATTGGATGAGAGGGGGAGCTTAATTCTCATGTGGAGTTACAGTTGAGACTTGAGAGAGCTACATCGTAAATGTCTGAGAAGACTCGTAAGTCGTATTGTCGTATAACGCATTGAGATGGGTATGGGGTCGCAGATTTAATTTATTTTAATTGTCCTGCATAGAAGCAGAACACTACAACTGAATGAACATGAAGGAGCGGAAGCAGAAGTGTGTTCTCAGGCCACAAGGCGAACATATTCACATCACATCTGATCAATCGTCCAGACTTCATCTGTTCATCATGTTCCACCAGACTCTTGTTACCAGAAATGAGGGAGAGACCTGGGGGACTGTCTGGTTGCCTCTGTAGTCACTGTTATTATGGAGGAGCTGTAGGTTAACCGGGTATTCATAGCCCCTCATCCAGGTCGATTGATGCTCCTTCGCCCCGATCTAAAGCTGTTCTTTTTTCTATCATCGTAACATTCCCTCCTCTCAACGCTCGCCTCTCGCCAGTACTCCAGTCATTCTACCATCCAAAAGTCAACCTCATTCCTCCTCATCCAGTCTCCTCACCCAATCCATCCCCAACCATGTCCCTCACCTCCCTCGCCCGCACCTCCTCCCCCCTCCTCGGCGCCTACATCTCCTTCCCCTCCCCTTTCTCCGCCCACCTCCTCTCCCGCCTCTCCTTCCCCTGGGCCCTCATTGACATGGAACACGCGCCCCTCTCCCCCGCCACCATGACCTCCCTCGTCCACGCCATCGCCGCTGGCTCCCGAAATGCCACCCTCCCCCTCGTCCGCATCCCCTCGCACGCCGTCGAATGGGTCAAGTGGGCGCTGGACTCTGGCGCCGCAGGGATTGTTGCACCGATGGTGCAGTGCGCGGAGGAGGCAGCGGCATTGGTGAGGCATGCAAGGTATCCGCCGGAAGGATGGCGGAGCGTAGGGCCGTTCCAGGCGGGGGGCGCGGATGTGACGGGGGAAGGGGGAGTGGGGGCGTATTTGGCGAAGGCGGGTAGGGAGGATGGGGTGGATTTGATTGTGATGATTGAGAGTGTGTTGGGAGTGGAGAATTCGGGGGAGATTATGCGGACGAAGGGAGTGAGTGGGGTGTTTGTTGGGCCGGTGGATTTGAGGGCGAGTTTGGGGTTGCCGGGGTCGCATGGGGAAGAGGAGGTATACATGAAGGCGTTGGAGAGGGTGATAAGGGTGGGGAAGGAGATCGGGATGCCGGTGGGGATCTTCTCGACTGGTGGAGAGGCGTTGAAGGCGCATGTTAAGATGGGGTTCTCGTTCATGCTAGTCACTGGAGATGTGATGGCATTGACCGAAGGCGCCAGTGCTGCGCTCCGAATCTCGATGCAGATCGTCAATGAATTGAAGACGTCACAGTAGGGAACGGATAAAACTATTAGATTAACTTGTCACGATCTATACGATTGACCATTGTACCCAATGAAGTGTACAGGATCGTTGCCTGCGGGTATCATAAATACACTGGCCACTCTTTGGCCTGGAAGCGGAGATCCCAAATGAAAAACCGCCAACGCCTTGCTAAATGTGATTCAAATCGAATATACGTCGGTCCCAGATGCATTGCAGTAAGTTCCCTCTCACATGTGCCATCGCCTTCTGCTTCAGGCGCGTGCTGGCACTGAGGTGGGCGATGATGCTGGCTCCATCTCGTTGGCGACTACCGCCACCACCTGCGATATCAGCAGTTTGAAGCGGCCTCTAATTTCAGTGCGAAACACCCCTCCTCGAGCACAGAAGGAGACGGAATCAGTCCAACAACGGCTTCCTTCCATAGACAACCGATCTACCCCGACAATTAGTAGCTGAGCATTGAATCGTATATTAGACGTGAGGCATGATGTACGTACCCTGGGAGGAATGCCTGAACACTGGTATCTTTCAGCTGTTTCTTCATATCCTCCAAGAACTTTTGCGCTCCGTCATACGACCAGCCGCCCACTGTCGTCAACAGCCGTAACATGAAGCCCTCGACGCCATCATGCATCCTTAACTGGTTCCATTTTCCAAGCTCCTTAAGCTTGGGGTCCTTACTCCAGCCATTCATCGGCCAAACGAACGGGACTTCATGAACGTCCACGAACCCCGCTCGTTCCATCCTTCCCTTCACCTCGTCCCAAATAGCGAACGACTTCCCAAACACTTCTCCCATCCGTACCACGGTATTTCCCCACGTCGTATAGAAATGCTCCGGCCCAACGCCCCCGTCATCGCTGATCGGCCGCACACTATGCTCGAGCACCTCGACCCATCCGCCCGGCCGCGTGGCCTTATGGGCTTGCGCCAAGAAGAAATCCCAGTCGGGGATGCTGCCGAACATCTCGCGGATGTGGATGAAGTCGAAGTGGTCCTCGGGATAGGTCCACTCGACGGTGGCGTCGTCGATCTCGAAGGTGCAGTTGGGGGGGATGAATTCGGGTTGGATGGGGGAGAGGTCTGTGCCGATGACGGAGGCGGAGGGGTAGGCATCGGCGATGTCGATGGCCCAGATGCCGGTGCCGGTACCGACGTCGAGGATTTGCTGAGGGGTGGGATCGATGGGTGAAAGGTGGAGTTTGCCGTCGAGAGTGAGGAGGTACATGTGGTGGGATTGGTCCTGCATTTCGTTGGCTTGCTCGTCGTTCGGCCCCTAGACGATGGAATCAGAACAGTTGGCCCCGTGTATCAATCTCGTCGCCTCGATCATACCCAGTAGGCGCCATCTTTGTATGCATGATATCTTCTGCCGTTTTCGTACTGATAGTTGGTGATATAGCTCGCTAAGGTGCGAGCATCCTCCCCAATTAAACTCTCCGAATCGTATGCGCTATCGGCGTATCGCCTCTCCAGTGATCGAGGTGTTACTATATCAAACGGCGCTGGGAAAGAACTGGTGCCGGTCTCTGCGCTGCCCAATGTCTGATGAGCTAGCTGTGCAAACAATGCATGGGCTTGTGATTGCTGGACTTCGGTCGTCCCGTTTCCATTATCGTGCGGTGTGTCTAGTTGTAATTGGAAGGGCGGTATTGGAAGGTGTGGATGCGCTTCGTACGGGGAGGGAGGTATTGATGAATCTTCTTGCTGTATCTGCATGACGTCCCTGGGGAGGCGGTCTGATTCTTGACAATGTATTGATTCCGAATAGGACACATCCGTATGGAAGGGAGCCTCTCCAGCGGCCGATGCCGTTATCATGGTTGATGGCGTCCGTGGAAATTCTCCACTTGGTGTCCTTCAACCCCACCTATTATTCGGGGGAATATGAATTGTGACCCATCATTCGGACAACAGTGACGGTCAAATATGCTCTGCCTGGATATTCGGCGACGATCGAGCAATGATAACGGTGGGACTCAGTATAAGCCAGAGGAATACACAGCGCTGGCCAGAACTGGCCACACCTGGCGATACTCAAGCTTTAATAAGGAAACTGTAATACCAGAAGAGGAAATAGATGCTCCTGCGCCAAATGCAAGTGGTAAAACGGCGCATATTGAAACCGTTCCATGACGCGATGACCCATCTGCTTTCTGCGTCAATGACCAATGAGGCGGGAACTGGAATAAGCACTCTAAATTCTAATAGGCATTAAGTTAGCTATTCCGTATTACTGATGGTCCCAGACTTCAGTAGACGCCACGCCGTTAGTCCATAAAAGCCAGTACAAACCCCCTGCCACGAGCCGACATGATTGAATGACGGAGACTTGAGGAAGATATATTTGGCCCGGCTTCTTCGGTTCATCAGGCAAACGAACACGAAGGCACGGAAAAGTCTCCGGACAGTTTTAGAATATTGCGAGAAGTCCGAATAAACGAGGGCATGAGTCGCTGAACCATCACTCAAGAAGCGAGGCGGTTTTGGGTGTCGTGGTATCAGAGCGAGGTTGATGATGCGAGGCGTATCCGTACGATATTCCATATCTCTCTATCCGTACCGAAAATAACACCGACTTAATACTTAGGAGTTAATGGTGGGAGTAGGAGTGGGTGACATCCGGTTGCCATCCGGTTGTCGTCCGAATACACTCATTCAATCAGTTATTTATGTACCAGACCTGGCGCTTGGGACGTTTCGAAGGATTGCATCCTGGCCCCTGGGAATCCTTCAAGCCTTCACAATTCACATCGTCGACTGCTGTGGGCTGTTCCGTGAATGATTGATGGATCATATGTACGGTACTAGGTAGCATCCGAGTATCCGACAATCAGATGAACTGAGACACCGTCGCGCTGCCGCGCATGTCATTAACGTTGCATTTTGCATACTTCTACTATTATCTTGTTTAACTTGCACTTAATAGCTACCATGTGTGTTTTATGATTTATTTTGCGAGGGCTGTTTAACAACTGCCCTCCTGTCTATGGAAAGAGCTTGGAGTAACCGGGAGTAACTCCAGCATGTCCTCAATCTATTCGTCCAGTCAGGACAAACCTCAACTGAGCGCTGAATTAGATGGGGAAAAGGTCAGACACCTTCCTGTGGGTACTCACTACTACTAGACAAGCATTAATCAGCGAGACACCAATTATCATATGTGATATTATGCGATTCTGGGATCGAGCAAGGTCCCGTCAGGCGTCAGGCGTAAGCACACTCAATTCCGAATTCACAAGAAATACCACGAACCCCCAGTCCACATCGTTTCCCCTGACCGCTTCCATCCGTCTGAGCTCTCAACCCTGACACTCTGACTTGGGAGGCAGCACTATGCAGTATGTAAATTGGAAGAGGAAATAAACCGGCCAAGCTTCGCGTCCAGCTTGAACACATGGATGCTCCTGCTAGCAGTCAATCATCTGGCGCTTGTCACGCCATGAAGAGTCGGAACCACTTGGATTGAATGGCAAGGTTCACAATATCTGTTGGGGGAGGCGTGTCATGCTCACCGACATTACCTATCCTTTGATATCGCCTCATCCTCTCAGGCCAACAACCTGCTAATACGCTATCTGACTGGTTACCTATTTGATTGATCTGAATGGAGTTGTACGGCATACCAGTGAACCGGTGGTCACTAATACAAGACGGTTCTTGCCGTTATGAAATCATCGTGAAGGATCATCAAGCTTGTTTAGGATCCGATCGCCGTTAGGGTTCCGCATCCTTTGCTGAAAATTCGAACACGATCTGAATCCTTCAGCGGCAATCCCCATTGCGGCGGGCCATGCATCATCTGTGCAAAACTAGGAATCCAATCCTGCCGTACCAGCGCGTGCGGTTGATTGGGTACTTATTCATGCTTTACGCTCGCTGTGCGGCACAGTCGCGACGTACGTACTATTCCGTACGCAAGTACTAACTACCAAGTACCAACTACCCAGATCTTAGTATCCCTCTCGTGAGTCTCGGCTCTCGTTGTCTCGTGCCCAACCTCCGGGACTAGAAATAGCTACCTCTCCATGATCTTGGCTGAAGATGGAATCGTGAAAGAATGGACCGAACGTCCTCGTCTTCCGTTCTCCTCTAGGGCAAAGATCACTTAGACCATTTCCGGCGGACTGCACAGAGCGTCAGAGGCCCAGAGCTAGCTGTATTATAGCTTGGATACTGAACACCAAAGTGCTGACCGAAGGATATAGCACCAGACTCGCATCTGTTCATGCGATCGACGGGGGCTGAAACTAGGCCGTGAGCCTTTTCGATGAAGGTTTTCGCGTTAGCCACGGTGAGAAACAGGTGGACCATGCGCATGGCAGCTACTTTAGGACCTAGGTAAGGAGTGGGCACAAGTGACAAGACGAGCTCCTTGCACCAGGCCAAATAGAGCTGCGAGGTTGAAACTTGAGGTGCGCAGGATTATGAGAATGCAAGCGTCTGGACACCATGGTAGGAATGTAGGATCGTCCGAAAGCGCCCCATTGCACCTATGGCGTGAGCTTGGAGACTTGGACACCAGGCCACCATCCTTCAAGACAATCATCAGATTCCAGGATGACGTTCTGAAGACGCCCTCATCAGCGCTGGAAGATGGATGCCCGGAACCAGTTGTCTACAGCATCTTTGATTCAGATTCCAGAAGGAAGTGCTCCGATCACGCATCATATCACCCAGCAACGCAATTTGATATCGTCAATTCCTCCACCGCAGCAGGACAATCTTGCCGCCCCTAGATACACATTCAAACCCCGGTCGTGCTCGATCGTCCCATCGTCAATTACGCAGCAATGGCCACCCCAAGAATTACCTGCATTTGACACCCGCCAGTCCCTGCCAGGCGTGCCAGCATGACCAACCCACACATAGGAAAACACCCAAGACTAGTTTTGCGAAGCAGAGGAAACGCAGCAAACGAATGGATGCACGGCGACTGTGGCCGGTGCTACAGATTTTGGTAAGAAAAGAAAATCATCGGATGCGCTGGTCGCCGACTGCCAAAGTGAGGGTCCAGAATCCAGATGATCAAATTCGACCGCGTGCGAAAGTTGGTAAACAGAAGAGAGGGAAAACCAAAAGAAAATGACGGCTGCGATTAAGCGCTTGCTTGTGCTGATTTTTCCACCGCCGGTGGAACCGACCGGGAATGATGATGATGAGCATGATTCGATCCCGAGCGGCGACTGGCACGGCTTGCAAAGCTGTTGGGGCGCGACGCCCGAGACAAGGAGCCGACATCATGTTTACCTAAAACCGGACTGTTAGCAAAAGCACGCTGGAAGGGAGACGGGGAGGGTGGATGCCGAACTTACCGTCACAACAAGCGCGCACGTTCTCCAGCCGATCAGCGTCCCGTTCCTGCTTCTCAATCACCTGCCGCAGGTCCTCCATGCTATCATGCATCACGCTGGCATCGTAAATCGACTCCTCAGGCAGGGCGGCTCGACTGTGCCTACTGGAGAACGACCCTCGGAGCGATGCCGGGTTGCGCAGCATGGTGCCGATTGTGCTGAAACGACTCGAGGAGGAAGGGGTCTTCGCCACGCGGCTGGCCTGTCCCGGGGGATGTCGCGCTTTGAGCGTGACGCTTCCGAGTTGCGGAGAGGAGGTCATGGTCGTCCGACTGTTGTACGAGGATAACGAGGCGCGCGATCGGCCGGTCGCGCGGGAGCTGCTGCGGCCGTAGGTGGTGGGGTTGAACTCATCGACGTCTTCGGCGGTGAGGTTCGCTTCTTCATCTGTGCGCTCGCTGCCTGTGCGGAGGAGCAGATAGGAAAGCGCGTTGAACCAAGTCTCGTGCCGTTGGCTGGTTGGAGCGGTGAATTTGATGCTGCGGCCAGGTGTGATCACAACTAAGCTCTTGCGATGCAGACCCGGGGGCAGCGGATTGTCGTCGGTCACTACGCGGACCGCCTCGATCGCGACGCTCTTGGCTTTGAGTTGGGTACGTCCTGCGCTCGCGGGATCCTGCTCGCTCCAGTAGAGCGTCCGAGTGTACGGATGAACCCAGAAGAAGCGACGGTGGCGATTCTCGGACATGTTCGCACTGCCGGCCTTACGGGTGTATTTCCACAGATATTCTCCGATCATGGTCTGCGTGATGGCTTGGATCATGCGCGGATCGGTCTGCGCGTCCATCATGTCCTGAGCCACGCCCATAGCAGTTCGTTGGATATTGAACCGTTGGTCCAGCTCGGACGCAAACGAGGATACTGAGGAGCGTCGAGTAGTGACGGGGGAGGAAACCCCGCTTCGGATGCTTTGCGCCGCTGGTCGTGGAGTAGTTCCGCCTCTTGACCCTGGTGGTTGCTGACCGATGCTTGGAGTTCGCGGCCGCAGTTGAGGAACCTTGTATGCTGAAGCAGGCATCATCGGCGGGCCCATAAGACCTGGAGTAGCAGCCGGGGTAGGATTCACTGTAGACGCACGCTGAGCAGCGGCTGCAATCGCCTCCTTATGATCGGACGGAAGGGGAGGTGGTGACGCTTGTCGACTCCGCACGCTTCCTGCACTACCAGGTCGGCGGCTGGATCGAATCGCCGTGCCTTCGCCGGCGTCGCGTCCTTTCCGGGGACTCACGTTCCCAAAGACAGCGATTGTGGGCGACGGCGCTCCCTTATTCGGCGATGTACGACTTGTGTTGATAGCCATGTTCTTCGCCGCCATCATTTGGTCGATATCCGCCGAAGAGACTTGAGTCTGCGTCGATTCATCAGCGACCTTCACGCGCAATGGTTTCGATACCGCCTCGTTGCTTGAGCCGCGCTCTGCCAGCCCGGCGTTAGGGTCGATAGCCTGGAATGGTTTCCGTCCATTCCGCGGGCTACTGCCCGTCTCGTCAGGGTCCGTGTTCTCGTCTATCACCCTCGGGGGTTGGCTTGTCTCATCTTCAATGATCTGAGGTTCTGCATCAACAGGACCACGGCTACGTCCGAATAACGATACGAATCCGCCTGAAGACTTTGACAAGCCGTCGCCAATAGCCCTATCTTCGGCGGGACGCTTATCTTCCGTGTTAACTGCCGAATCAACCGTCGTTATCCGCCTGGCAGTAGAAGGACGCGGTGGCTCAACAGGCTCGACCTCCTGCGAAAAGATCGCCGAGACAGATGAGAGGGGAGGTAGCTCCGGAGTTACAGGTCGGACAATCGGCGGAGTAGGCAGCACGAATGGCTCGGGATGGGTGCCTTGAGAAACAAGGGATGAAACGCTAAAGGGAGGCAGGACAGGTTTCGGGGGAGCAGGAAACTCGATCGGAGATGTACCGAGAGTAGACAGAAAAGAGAAGCTAAACTTCTGGGGAGGAGGAGCTGGGATGACGGGCTCAACAGGTTTTGTGTCGATCGATTGGATGGTCGTCGAGGTGAATGCCGGTACCTCCACAGGTGTGATCTGCGGCTCAATAGGCTCCGTATCGACAGACTGGATTAGTGTCGAGGAGAGTTTCGGTAATTCCACAGGCGGAAACTCGGACTCAACAGTCTTCGTTTCGACCGGTGGGGTGGCCGTTGCGATGAGCTTCGGCGCATCCACTGGCGCGACATCCGGCTCGATCGGCGTCGTGTCAACGGATAGAAGACCCGTGGACGCGAACTTCGGCACATGCACAGGTGCGATCTCCGGCTCAACAGGCGTCGTGTCGACTGATTGGATAGTCGTCGAGGTGAGCTTCGGTACATACACAGCCATGACCTCTGGCTCTATAGGCGCCGTGTCAACCGATCGGATAATTGTGGACGTGAGTTTTGGCACATGCATAGGTATGACCTCTGGCTCGATAGGCTTCGTATCGACCGATTGGATACTCGTCGAGGTGAACTGCGGTACCTTCACCGGCGCGATCTCCACCTCAATAGGGGACGAGTCGACGGCGACCAGCGGGACGAATTCCAGTTTGACAGGTTCGGGCTCCGGCTTTTGCTCCAAGGGTTCCGTCATGATCGCTGTATCCGCCATCTCGATAGATCTTGCCGGCTCTGTAGACGACGCGGAATCAACCATCTTTCGCCTCTGCGTTCCATGCGATCCGGTGGATGGGGTGCGTAGGACCGAACGGCTCGGCGTGTCGTCCAGCTCGAGATCATCGCTATCTTCGTCGCTTAGGTTGCCTAGTTCGGCGAGCAGGTTCTGTCCGGGTTGACTTTGCGCGCTCTGCGTACTTGCAACGCTGGCAGGAGAATCGCGGTATGCGGGAGAATCGCGAATGGTGGCGAAGCTCTCTCGGGATTTCCGGAGACTGGGTCGGTTCATCTTGAGGCGATACCGTTGCTGGCTCTGCACTGGAGTCTTCAAAGCCGTGTCGTCGAATTCGTCGCCAGAGGTGGAGGCCGTGCTGAGGAATGAGGAACGGGTGCCAGCCTTCGTTGTCAGGAGCGGAGTGATTTTTCGATTGCGAGTAAAAGCTGCCAGTCCAGTTCCCGTCGTCTCGGTTTCGGTCAGGTCATCGGAGCTAGCGCCGTCCAAGGTCTCGACGCCGGTCTGGAATGCCTCCGTTTCGGTGCCCTCGCGCTCATTGGCGGTCTCGAAGGCTTCGGAGTGTTCGGTCGCGGTCTCGAAGTGATCCGTGGAGTCCTCACTAGCGGACTGTTTCGCGATGGATTTTCCTGGTCGGGTCGGAGATTCTTGGCCGTCGTGCTCTTCCCAATCAGGGTCATCCATGAGAATCTCTTCGCGAGTGCCCCTTGGAAGTCCAAGTCGATCAGGCCGAGCGGGTTTCTTGAACGCATCCACAGCGGGCTTGCGCTTCTTGCCGGTGCTATTGACGCCATTATCGCCCCTGCGGACCTCAAGCTCGTCTCGTGCATCCTGGAGCATGCGCTTCAGCTCAATCTTTTCGGTCTTCTCCCGGTGGATGTTGTTCTTGAGATTCTGGATCATGCGGTACGCGTGATTGAGGGAGCTCTTGAGCGTTTCGCTCTCCAGGTGGCCATGTCTAGGAGTTGCCTTCGTCGGAGACGGCGGAGGAGAGTGATCGGGCGTGATTCGGCCAGGGGCGAGTTCTTCATTCTCTTCCAGTGCAGGGTTCTCTGACTCAGCTTGGTCTTGTCGAAGACGATACGCCATGGCCTTGGCAAGCTCTTGATTTTGGGACGTGAGCTCGTCAATCTTGCGCTGAAGCAGGCCTCTGTCTGATTCGACAAGATCGACATTTCGTCGTAGACCGGACAGCTCTGATTCATTCTGGCGCTTGGTGGTAGTAAGATCGTCGGACAGCTTTCCATTGACCTGCTTCAGTTCCTCGAGTTCCCTTTCGATCGCCGTGCGCTCCGATCTAGCAATGTTCAGACCTTGGTTCAATTTCTGCTCCTTGTCTGCCGCCTCTTTTTGCGCCGCCATGTGCTCGTGCAATTGGGTTTCGAGGCTCCAGTTCTCATCCTTATACCGCTGCTCGCTTTCGTCCAAATTACGCACACGTTGCAGCAGACTATCTCGTTCAAGTTCGAGCTGGCTCCTTTCGCCCACGGCAGATTTGAGAGCGTCATCTTTCTCAGCATACGCTGCTTGAAGCTCGCGAACTTGATTTAACAAGGAGCTGCTGATCTCTGTCGCAAGCTGGATATCATTTACTCGACTTGGGCCCTGGTTCCGTTGCTTTCGCGAGAGTGGAGCGTGGATCTTAGAGGGAGAATGTTGAGCTTCGGCGGAGTAGAGCGTTGAGGACCCATCCGTGGCAGATTCATTGCTCGGGACGCGCGATCGCGGGATAAATGCCCTCGCCGTTTCTTTTCCAACCTCGTTGTATTCTCGTTCCAACTCAATGAGCTTCTGCTTCAAATCCGGCCCAATTTCGGATTCCGCTTGATATTTGCCGACCTCCTTGAGCTGATCTGCCAGCTCATCTTTTTGGCTCGCAAGCACGGAGCCGAGCTGCGACGCTTCTTGTATCCGCCGTTCGGTTTCGGCAAGGTGCGCTTCGAGAGCCTTCTTGGCTTGCGATGGAGATCCGGTGGAGTACAGGGACATATATTGGTTGTCGAAGCCGGAGTAGCGGTGTCGTCGCGAATCGGGGAGCGGCGAAACGAATGGATCTGATTCTTTCAAATCAGTGCTCAGGAATGAACCCGACACTCGATTCGCGGCTGTCGCCATCTTGATGTTCGACCGCGTATTAGATAGCCATATGGATGCTACACGTGTAAGGGGTTAAGGTAAAGAGCAGCTTAACCAACAAAGTCGGGTCGTGTCGTAAATCTTCAACGCAGATAAATGACTGGTGGTAACAGACGCTATATCAATGAGCGAGCGACATCCACAGAAGCCAGGGAACTAAATATACTTGAAGTTTGGCAACAGACGGTTGTACGGGCGATAGAGGAATGTGTGGTGAGTGTCCTTGGTGCGGGAAGACTAGTGATCCAAATTCACTGATAGCGATGATCTTCTCTACCTATTCACACCCCAAACACACGTGTAAACGAATTCAACACGAAGCGAAAGGACGACAAAATGCGCAGCGGGGGGGAGAAGAGGAGAATTGATTGATATCCGGGGATGAAGAGTCGGTGACGAACAGTTCAAGAGAGGGAAAGTTGTTGACAATCCGCACCGTTAGACGCGCATGGGAGGGTCCACTGGTCTGGCTCGTGATTGGCTCTCGCTAATTGGCATGCGGCAATGTTGTCCTGTTTAACTTTGCACGTATTTTCCCTTTCCTTGTCATTAATCTGCGCCTTTATCATCACAATGCACGCGTGTACCGCGAACCAGGTATGAAATAATATTGTCGAGCAGTTCCATCAATCCCTTCCTGAGAGTTGTGATATCCAGTCATTCTTCATTATGTAACATATCACGGGCTCACCCTGCCCCCTGCCAGGCACTCCGTTTACATTGAGACACGTCCTGTCACTCCTGTGTGGAGATCCTGCTTGCATCTTGTCGTGTTTCACTGCATGGCATTACCATCTCCAAGTCAACAATGCATTTCATAAATTCATCATTCTAGCTCAGCATATTCGAAGTATTATCTTCTGGCCCCTGAATCGGGCAGGAAGAGCAATGGGATCGAACTTTGGGTGGCCAGAGACCTTGCTAGTCTGCACTCCCTGTCCGTTCGTGCCAGCACGTCATTTCTATTATCGTATGCCGTCTACACTTTCGCTATCGCGTGTTGTCGTGGGTTCGTGTATGCATTCTACGAGCCCTTCTCGGTCGTATGTTACCGGTACCATATTTTCGCGGCCTTTCCATACTCCCACATTTCGGGCCTCGAACGCAGTGCCTATGACCGATTAGCTCTGCATCACTACGTATCTTGTAACCATGGCGGCTTACATTGTATCTGAAGCAATTCTTGCGAGTGCCACTCTCGCTGACGGTCTATTCCCATTCTGTAATATCTCTGCAGCCCGCCCACGCAAGCCGCGAGGCACGTATTGACTGCGAGGGTGAGAATGCCCACCCCTAAAATGAGACCGGCTGCTAGCACGTTAATCGCAGCGTATCCTTCATCTCGAGCCTTTTGCTGGTAGCACAGCTTCTTGAGGGAGTCATCGCCTCCGACAGAATCTTCACTCCCGTCAACAAGGCCAGCTCCGTCGGTATTCCACGGCCGGTTCCTGAAAGTGGCCTGAAGGCTCGCGAGGGACATCCTGATCCAGTTCTGGAGTTCTATGGCCGTCTGGTTGTCTGGAAGAGAGAGAGAACAGAGGCCGACGTCCTGTTGAAGATAATCTTGCGCGATCATCGAGGTGGCGCCGGCGAGGGACAGAATGTTTCCGAGGGAACTGAATTCGGTTGCCCTCATGATGAGATATCCAGTCGCCTGCTGGGTTACGTCGAGATCTGTGGTATTGGAGTATAGGTTTGTACAGCTTTCTTTGACAGGATTGCACATGATGTGCTGGACAGTACATCCGATCGCTAGAAGCGGTTGTGCATAGAAGCTCCCCTGGGCTCCACACCACGTGCTCGCGGACGGGGGTCTCGTGGACCCGAAAACTATGTCGTTGCTCGGTGTGTTATAAAAGACAGAATTTGCTACCAAGAATAACTGAAGCTCCGCGCCGTCTACATCAAGTTCTTTAATAGGTCTGTAACCTGTATAGCTCATATCGGCAAAACGTTTCGTCGCCCTATAAATTGTCAGTCTCAGGGGCTCGGTGGTTGTCGCTCAATCAAGCGGACCAACTTGAGACAAACACTCACTGGATGTGATAGGGAGGGACGGGTCCACCAAAGTCCAAGAGATCCGAAGCCACCTTCCATGTATATGAGTGGTTCAACCGCTCCCCATATGAAATCATAGTATGGTTCTGTTCTATAGGATTGAAGTACGGGAGGCTATCATTCAGCGGTGAGCAAACCACCTCCTGCATATATTGAACGCGTTCCTCCACCGGGGCATTGAGACCCAAATGTTCGTGCGAGTCGATCTTGTCCGTCCAGAATCGCATCGTCCCATCCGTCCCGTTCCGACACATCGACGCCTCTGGAAACGGACACGGCACTCCGACCTCTGCATGGAGGTCGATTTTCGGGACCGTGAATTGCTTGCAGTCGGGGGGCCAGTCCGCGCTCTCATCCGGTTCGAGCCAGCATGACCGGGCCAAGATGGCACTGCTCCGAAACACCTGCCGCCAGTGCGAACCCCACCGAATCTCCCTCTCGATATCCGTATGGTTATTCGCGAGCCAACCGCAATTTTCGCTTCGGAGCAGAACCTCACCTTCCAGACCCAGACGGACGATTCGAGACGAGAAGATCGAGGCAGCGGCGAAGGTCGCCATGAACACGGCGGCGGAGAAGGAGATCACTAGGAAAACTCGCTCCCGGGAGTTGAGACCGAGTGATCGCGTCCAGGTCCACCAGATCCCCAGCGAGGACCAGAGGGTCATAAAGGGCGTGCCAGTGTTTCTTAGCACTGCTTGTCCTTGGTGATATGACGCCGGTCTTGGTTTCGAGGTGGATCGGGTCTGATGCACTATGTACATCGCGATCACTGATGACAGTCAATCTGCGGTCCTAAGAAAAAGGTGAGGGATCATTTATACGTACGCCATGCTTGCGTACCGACAATATTGATGAACAGTGCAAGGAAGTTGGTGAAGTACGTCGCGTGTTCTTCCTTCAGGGTCAGAGTAAGGCCGAATACCCTCCCATGAGTCCAGTCAGTCCAGAACCCGACATGTATGCGCTCCGCGCCCAGTCCTCCGTGCGGTGCAGTTGACATATTGAACTCGAAGACACATTGAATAAAGATTATAGATCAGTGAAGTATATAGAACGATATACAAAATCGGAGAAATAGAACAAACAACGGCATCAGTTATAGAGAATTGGACTTCAAGAATCGAGCCGCGCGCATCCCACCTTCCTCTGATATCTATCTTACACGTCCTAAAAGCTGTGTCGTCGGCATCTGTGACTTCATCGGAAGGAAATGTGATCCCAAGGCCTAGACCGACCCAGACTCATCTCGTCCGCTGGAGCAGAGGGCCGAGCCGACAGCATACTTCGTCCTTTGATTCGCCAGTCTATTCAAGAGCACATCCAAATTTACCTGTCAAATCGATCATATGGACGCGTGCACTTGAAGGGAGGGCTGAACCGTTGCAGACGGGTGTAGGACTGAAACACCAAGGGTTGCGCAATGAGCTCCGCCACCCGGACTCGTTCAGCTGCTTCAGTCGGCCAAATTCGATCCTCTGTGAACGTCACACCAACAGTGCATTCGTAAACAGTAGGAAAGATGACGCGAACAGCTAATCAGAACTTCTTCGTGGTTGGATCGTTGTAATAGTTGCATACTGGTGGCTGTGGTGTAGTGCTTGGGATTTCCTCGTGCTAGGAGCTAAACATCCTCAAGAAGAGGAAAGTCCAACCTACCGTCTACCCTTACAAGTGTACAGCGGATGACCGATTATACTTTTGAATATGAGTTCCAAATGCAGCTCAAATCATACTCATACCCTTTTACCCACCGCATTCAAAGCCCGAGTTCGATATGAGCCAACGCTGTATTCACGCCCACGATACTCCACTTGTAAGGATCCAGTGCCTTCCCGTCCGTATTCGCGCACTCCTTTTTGTACCAGTCTTTCAAACCCGCATCTCCATCTTTCGCCGAGAACTGGGCTTTCAGACGTTCCCATCCCCCGGCGCCGCCACAATCCTCCGCAACCGGGTGGCCCTACGCAATGTCAGTGCACCTACAACGACTGAAATGAAATGTTTGATGTTCCGCTCAGACTCACCTGTCCACCCAAACACACCACTTTGATTGTTTCGGGGATATCAATGGCGGCGTTCAACGTGGGTGGAGCGGAGCCCAGGAAGATGAGCTCGTGCATCCAGTTATCACCAGTATCATACGTGTACTGGAGTGAGAGACGATTCCGATACTCCTCGCTCTCATAGATGTCGGCGAGGGTATGCTCTGACATTTTCCAAAGTTCATATCCGTTGATGCCATATCGCGCAAAATCCTCATACTCGGAGTGTTCAACCATATGGATGATCCTCTTTCCGTAGCCAGTCCAACCCGGCCGCTATCGCCATCCAACATTAGCTCCTTGTCTCGTAAAAGGGCGCAATACTTACCTCTCCCTTTTTCAAAATTTTCGTTGCCTCAAAGGTGTATCTGTGGCAATTTCCCCAGCCAAACGCCGCTTGAAGAACGAGATGTAACTTATCGAATGTAATCAGCTTCGGGATGACGAGCAAGCGCGTTACCGATGGTTTGTCCGTTTCCGGCATGTTGACTTGAAATACAAAGGAATCGGACTCGTCGTCAGCTCTGGAGTTATAGCTATTCCTGGCTGGTCTTTGAACATTGCCAGCTCGTGGACCGAGGGGATCGACGCGATGACTGGTGGATGATGCTATCTTAGCAGACTTCGGCATCTTGATCCAGGAGAAAGACTGATGTGAAGATGAAAACTCTGACTGGTTATAATGAAACTATGGTCTATGAATGAAAGTACAACTGTATGGAATATTCCGTATGGCATTCTATTAACAATATTCCGTACGCGAGCAAGAGCTGGGCTGATCTGAGTCGATGCAAACCACCCCTTACTATGTGGTTCCGGAATAAGCTGAGTCCCACAAATAAGTATCGTAAACTCGTATGACGGGGGAAGTGAGATCGCGTCTTGGACGACGCGAAATTGACGCGGTCACGTGTAGAAATCATACCCTCCGGCAAGATATTTTGCCAAACTGAGGAGTAAATCGATGTCTTTTTAATTCGATAAAGATCGGGAATATACAAGGAAGGGTAGAAGTTGCGCGTTTTTAAGCGCTCATCAAATGGATGTGTTGGGCGAAAGAAAATATTCTGTCAAATGTCAAACTTCTGTTCAGCACCAAGTCAACTACATCATAGGTACTGACGTAGTCTTGGAACAATAAGTACATCCACTATTGAATAAAGTGAACGTGTTTGCAACTTTATTGCTTGAGAAAGAAATATGGCACCCCGGGCTGGTACCGACGATGTTTCGGACAAAGAGGTGTGTGTTGCATCTTGTCTTGCTAGAAAAGCGAAAACAGACTGACTAGAATTCATAGCGCCTCAAATCCGCCCTCTGGTACGCAATCGGAAAGATGGTTGACCACGAGGCTCTCATCTCAGGTCATAACGCGACTCCGCAGTTCATCGGTGCATTGACCGAGATGGTGTGGACGCATATCGGTAAGTACCTTAGTGACTTAACTTTATGGCCTATCCAACACCTGATCCGGCCGCACTGTTGCTAACAAGTCCATAGAGAACACCAGCCTCGACCTGGAGAACTTTGCTAAGTCCGTCCATTTAAGGGAATATAGTTGCTTGTGGAATTAACCGTGAACCAGGCACGCTGGTCGATCCATGGTGAATACGGATGACGTACTGCTGCTCGCGCGGAGGAACGAAGGACTGGACGCGCTCCTGCGGTCGTTTGTGGACCATATCAGGGCGGAGCATGGGTCTGGCGGTGGATCAAAGAGGAAATCTTGATTTTGTTGAGTCTTGCTCCCTATGCTATTGATTTAAGATGAGGAATGATGGTGTGGTTCTGGTGCTCAGCGGAGTCGGTTTTGGGAAACGGAGCAAGGAGATGGCGTTTAGATACCACAAGCAGTTTGACACAGGAAATTGGTGTAGGGCGCTTCAGTGTTAGGAGATATCGGCATTATTATGCATTCGTCGTCTACCGTCTATTGTACATGACTAGGTCCATCTGCAGATCATCAAAGCGAACCACAGCTTCTCACGAACAGGCTATGTGGTACCGTATAAACTATAAATCCACCATGCATCCATGGAAAACACCCTTAACGCCTCTCCCTCCATCAAACGAACCAACCCCACCTCCCACCACGCTCCTCCGCCCCCGCAAAATTCCGCTCCTCCTCCTCCCACTTCAACCGCTCCACCCGCCTCCTCGCACTCCACGCCCTCGCAAACCGCCACACCTCCGTATCCGCCAAATTCCACGCCTCCACCGCCTCCCTCACCCGCACAATCTCCGGCTTCTCGCTCTTCATCACCTGCCGCGCCTGGTATAGCAGCGCGCGCTCGTGGTTGAGCGCCGTCTCGTCGAGCGCGGCATCCAAGCCGAGCCGTATCGCATCTCGCGCGTCCTCCGGGATGACGAGGCCCTCCTCGTGCGTGGGATACCGCGGCGGAGAGCCAGGGATTGCGAAGCCGAAGAGCCAGTCGAGGTCGGCGTGCGACTCGCGCTCGGCGGTCAGCCAGGTGGAGTGCGAGGCGCCGTAATCGGAGGCGACGGCTTCTTTGAAGCGGACGAGGGCGGGGGCGCCGGTGGAGGAGCCGAGGAGGTCTTTGGTGATGGCATCGATCCAGGCGTCGCGTTCGAGCATGCCGAGTTCGCGGATGAATCGGGTTGTGATGAGTTCTTGGTTGCGGGCAAGAGTGGTGGTGGTGTAAGGATGAGGGACGACGCCGATGTTGTAGACTGCTGAGACGTTTTTGAGTTGTGGTGTGACGTTAATCGGGAGCGAATGGGCCGGATCGCATAGTTTGCATTTCGGGATGTTCGGAGGGCAGGAATCAGGAATCGGAGAAGAAGAGCAGTGGGTGAGGTTGTGCGCAAGAGATAGGGCTGGGAAGGTCAGAATCGCTATATGCTCTTCAAATGGCTTCAAGACCGCTATCCCATCAGAGAATGTGTTCTGCCAGGCGATTTGTAAATGGGAGTTGATCAGGTCTGCGAGTAGACCTAAGCCCACACTCGAATCTTCCATAACGAGTTTGTCGGCGACTGCTTTGTACTTCTCCTGGATGGTCTGCATGCTGTAGTATGCGATGCTTTTCGGCTTCTTTTCTACGGCAAGAGTCTCGTCGTCCAGGATTTGAATAATGGACTTCGTCTCAGGAAATTCAATCTCGGGCTTTTCAAGGACATTTTTGATGACGTTGTTCACGGCGTTCTTTTCTCCATAGAATATGCCGCCGTCGAGCCCATCGAATCGTGCAAACCTCGGATATTGGCCTCTTCGCAAGAAGGACAGGACATGATCATCATATGGACCCATCGGCAAGGTCAGCCAATTCGTCAGGATCCCGCTATCGATGCTTCCCCATGCAAGGAGCCTAGCCAGGTCGAATTCAAGCTCCGTCGTAACATTTAACTGCTGAAGTCGAAGGTAAAGCGGATTGTCCATGGCTTCAGGCCTTCCAAGAACCTTCGGCTTGAATCCCTGAGCCCACCACGCCCTTCTCCATGCAAGGAGCAGCTTCTCTTCTGCAGCGGATACCTTCTTGTCCTTTCTCTTGCTGGGCTCATAGTACGTATATATCTCCGGTCGGTTCCGCAACGGCGGAAGCAACGCGCGGTTCTCCTCCAGTGTTATGGTCGAAGAGAAGGGATTCTTCCATCGGAAGTCGGAGAACCATGAGGAGTCACCATGGGTGCTGTTGGCCTGAACTGGCTCCTTGTGTCTAGGCGGTCCAAAGATAGACGCGGGGCTCGGAAGGCTGGGGATTTTCGGTCGAGGGAAGTTGGTGATTGGCCGTGGGGCGATCTCGTTCACAGATTCGCCGAAGATGAAAAGGATGAGGAGAACGAATGCGATGAGGCCGGTGAGGATCTGGTACCGTCGATTGCACATGCGAAGGCTCACCCGCCGTCCAGACGGTTTCGGTTGAACCGGCATGGTAGCGGTACGAAGGGCTCTGAGACACACTCAGGGTAAGTGAAGTTAGCTGCGCATGGCCATTGGTACGGTAGTCAGGATGATGCGATATCGTGTAGGTGTTCCTTCAACCCCTAGAACGGAAACAGCGGAAGAAGACCGACAAATGATGTGGTACAAGGTGACGGAGGAAGGGGATAAAGGAAAAAAGTCGTTAACGATAGTTAGATGGGAAAGGACTCTAAATTACAAGGTAGTTGCACCACAGCATCGATATGGAATGATTTCAGCTTATCTTGACGGTCGTCATCATCCAGTTTGGAATTTGTGTTTTGTCTGGTTGACACGAGAGTCGAAATCGGGAAATTCACGTGATGATCAATAGATGAAACCGGGACAGGGGACCCTTGCATGCTCCTTCCTCCTCATCCGCATCTTGGTGGGATAATTCGCGATTTCGCTTAAAAGTTCGGCTTCACTTCTCGTCAACCGCATCCTTTCGCCTCCCACAAGGTAAGAACTATTGCTGTATACGGTAAACCGGCACAGGCCATTGCTCCAGCATATACTTGATACATTCAAGCGATTTCCCCTTCGTCGACACCAAGAAAGTGGCTTCCACGCTACCCTACCGCTTCAAAGCCGGCCCCGCCACCATGGGGACAACCACCATGGAGCAGCATCACCATCGAAGCACCACGAAAGGAGCCCACAAGAGCTTCAAATCGCGACACTCCACGAAAAATGCGCTACGAGAACAAATTAAGGGCCGCATCGAGCGCCCAGCGAAAGGTGTCCGGAAGACCCCCCATCAGCATATGATGTCGAAGCTGGAGCGGAAAAATCAGGCGAAGCAGAAGCGCATGTCAAGTGTACGAGACCACAATGCCGCGAAGAGCATCTTTTCGGGGAAGAATGGAGCACCAAGGATTGTTGCCTTGGTTCCGCTTTGCGCGGATGTGAACAATGCGGCGACCGTTCGCAAACTGAATGGTTCGGTGGATCTGGAAGACGGTGGGGAGATTCCCGAACACGGTTGGACGAGGTCAAGGATCGAGAGATTTGGTCAGAATGTGGCCTATGTGCTGCCGAAGAGGGATTTGGTTTCGGTTTTGGATGCGTGCCGGGTGGCGGATATCGTCCTCTTTGTCCTGTCAACGGAAACGGAGGTGGATGCGCTTGGGGAGGCGATGCTCCGCGCAATCGAGAGCCAAGGAGTGTCCAACGTATACGCGCTCGCTCAGGTATGGTTATTCTACCCAGAAATCAAGGCCTATTTGCTAACGAGTTACAGCCAGCCGATGCGATGGTCAAGCCGAAGGAGCGCAGAAGGGTCGACGCGTCATTGATATCATTCATGTCCCACTTCTTCCCGTCTATCGAAAGGATCACCAACCTCGACATCTCTCAAGAATGCCTGAACCTCGTCCGCTCATTATGCAGTACTGTCCCCAAGGGGATCCGGTGGAGAGAAGACAGGAGCTGGATGATGGTGGAGGAGTTACAGTGGTCGGAAGCAAATCAAACCGAAAACATAAACGATACATCGGAACTGGTTCTCACAGGAGTTGTTCGTGGCCAGCGCTTGGATCCGGATAGACTTGTCCGAGTGGGGGATTGGGGCGAGTTCCGAATTAGCAAGATTGTATCGGCGCCGCTGGTCAAAGCCAAGGCCGCGAAAGGGGATTCCATGGCCATTGATGACGACACTGAGGATGTCTTGGCACTGCCGACGGAAGACCAAGATGATCTCCTGGAGCTGGCTCCCGAAGAAGAGATGCAGCTTGATTACGACGATCGGATGACCACGGCTACATCAGCCACCAGGAAAGGGGTTTTGTTGGACGATCATCATTATTTCTCCGACGACGACGATGAGATGACAAGACGACCAAAAAAGCTACCCAAAGGAACCTCGAAGTATCAATCGGCTTGGTTCGTAGACGACGTGTCAGACTCGGATGCGGAACTGGAAGACTACGACGATGAGGAAGAGGAAGAGGAGGCGGACGAGTTCCATGGTAGCGATGATTTCATGGATGGCGTGACAGGCCCTCCTGAGCCAACCGAATTCGAGGGCACAGAATATCCCGTCTCCGAAGCATTCCACGACATTTCTCCTGAACAACGCGCCGCGGAACTCGCGCAGTATCGGGCCAACCGCAATGTCGAAGCCGAAGAAGACTTCGAGTTCCCCGATGAGATCGAACTGACTCCAGAAATGGTGGGGAGGGAACGGCTAGCCAAATACCGAGGCCTCAAGAGCCTCCGGACCAGCGAATGGGATACGGAAGAAGACAAGATATATGAGCCGGAAGCGTGGCCTCGTTTGCTGGAAATCGCAGATTACAGAGGAGCGAAGAACAAGGTCCTACGAGAGGGGGAGTTCCGAGGTGTGGTGCCAGGAACAAGAGTGAGCGTCTACCTTGAGGGCGTCCCGTCGTCGCTCCGCAACACGATCGTTCCGTCGCCGTTGGCGATGTTCTCCCTGCTCCGTCACGAGCACAAGAGGACCGCCACCAACGTGACCATCACCCTCCCCTCCGATGCAGAAGCGCCCATCAAGTCCAAGGACGAGCTCATCTTCCAATGCGGACCCCGCCGATTCGTCATCAACCCCCTCTTCTCCCAGCAAGGCAACACGCCCAACGACGTCCACAAATTCGAGCGCTATCTCCATCCCGGGCGCGCCGCGGTTGCGACGTTCATCGCGCCCCTCACCTGGGGCTCCGTCCCCTGTCTATTCTTCCGCCGCTCCACCGACCCCTCTCAGTCCTCCAA
Source organism: Eremomyces bilateralis CBS 781.70 (assembly GCF_010015585.1). NCBI lineage: Eukaryota > Fungi > Ascomycota > Dothideomycetes > Eremomycetales > Eremomycetaceae > Eremomyces > Eremomyces bilateralis. The sequence continues at coordinate 603,084 of NW_022985080.1, forward strand.
CCTCCACCTCATCGCCACTGGCACCACCGTCCCGCCGAGCACCCAGCGCGTCATCGCCAAACGCGTCGTCCTCACCGGCCATCCGTACAAGATCCATAAGCGGGTGGTGACAGTGCGGTATATGTTCTTCAACGACGAGGACATTGCGTGGTTCAAGGCGCTGCGATTGTGGACGAAGCGGGGGAGGAGCGGGTTCATCAAGGAAAGCTTGGGAACTCATGGGTACTTTAAGGCGACGTTTGATGGGAGGATCAATCCGCTGGACGCGGTTGGCGTGAGTTTATATAAGAGGATGTGGCCCCGGTCAGCGGTTTCGTGGAAGAGGGATGAGGTGGATTCCATAGAGGAGGTGGATTCTGCCGAGCAAATGGTGGAGTGAGGCGTTTGATAGCGAAGGACGGAATTCAAAGCCGATGAAACGACGTGATGCCAATCTTCATGCTTCGGAGGTAATGCTACCATGGTGGGATTTGAGGAATTCAATTTGATTATTGCATCAACAATGCCAAGTATCGTCGGCTTGCCATACCACGAGCTGAAAATAGAAAGTTGAACATCCCATGTCAGTATTGATTTCATAGCGCTGTCCAGGGTCTCCTGAACAGATTCTAAAATTAGCACCCACGACTCCACGAGCTGCACCATATTTAAGGCTAGGAATTCAAGCTCTCCGAACTCCCAAGCAGTCACCACAACAGTGAAAAGCTTCAAAGTCACGTGGTTTCCTTTCGCAAACCCCTATCTAGCCAATCAGAGGGCAAAGAAGAATTGATTCGACCATTTAAGTAACTCGCTACGCTCGTGATCATCCATCTACAACAGCAAAGATCCTTCCAATCATCGCTTCTGTATCTCCCTGCACTGCTTAGCAGACGCTTACAATGCAAGATGGTGGAGGAGGCTAGTCCAGACCGGACCTAAGCCTTGATAGTGGCTGGCAGCCTGGCCCAGCTAACAACGCGCTATGAACAATGAAAGTACTCCGTACGCCAGGGTGCCAATCCTAGTGGTATTGGTGCCGTATTTGAGCCTCCTTTTGAATTTTAATCTGACAATCCTCCCGTAGATCGTTCGGTTATTCCGTCGTTATGATGTAAATGGAACCCATGCGGTGGCTGGTCTTACTTATTCTTCGAGTCCTGCAGTGCTGTTCGTGCCGATTGATTTGACCCGTCACCTGTTGGTCTGTTTACGGTGCTGGGCTACCACTCCATCAATTGAGGTGCCTTATTGTTTTACAAGCTCGAGAGAATAGTCTGACCGTGTAGCCTTTGTCGCGTATAGCAGTTGGACTTCGGGAAACCATTTTGTCACGATGCCGCCGAGATATAGGCACGACAATACGCCATGGATGAAGCGCATCTTGATCCCGTTCTGGGTGGTCAGGAATCTCTTCATGATCATCATGATCGGGATCTATGCGGTCGCCCTTGGAGTCGTGGACCATTATACACAGACCAGGAGCTCCAACATTGCGTGAGTCTAGCTCTAGAAACATCGAACGGCATGAGAATCAACCTAACATTGGAACAGCGTGCTTTCAATCCCTCTGGTCCTATGCGCAATTTGCGTAGTCCTCGATATCACCTCGATCGTGCTCTTCGCGAAGCGAATGCTAAGCCCAAGGGTCTTCCTTGTCTTCAGCGTTATCCAGACTCTGATCTGGCTCGGCGGCTTCATTCTTGACATCGTCGCTATTTCTCATGGCATCCCTGGTGGCGCCATTGCCTTGAGTGTCCTTGTTTTGTAAGACTCCCCTGGGCTCATCCTTTTTGAACCGGCCTTTTCACATACTAACCCTGCCTTTCTAGCCTCGCCTACGCCGGCACCCTCATCTACGCCTCCATCGTCTTCCACCGCTACCGGAAAGCCGGCGGCCGCGGCGCCTACACCTCCGCCGCCAACCCCACCAACGTCCAATACCAAGGTACCGGCCACGCACCCCAACAGGCCGTCTACGAAATGAAACCACAACAACAAATCTACCAACAGCCGCAGTACGGCGCCGGATCGGAGTACTACGCCCAGCACATGCCGCAGCAGATACCGCAGGGGATGCCCCAGCCATACCAGGACTACTCGCAGCAGCAGAGGGGGATGCCGCCGCAGGGGAACCTGACGCCGATGGTGACAAACCTGTTTGGAGACGCCCACTCGGGGTTGAACCCCGCGGGCACGCCGCGGCTGGAGATCTCGAGCCCAACGATGGTGGAGTTGGAGTCGGGGCAGTCGAAGGTGCCACAGGGGGCGGTTCCACCGTATGTGTTGCAGGCGCCGGCGCAAGAATTGGCGGCGACAAAGTGATGTTAGGCTGGGAGGTCGCTAAGTTTGGTGCATGGTGCATGATATGGCGTACTAATTTACTATATATATCCGTGGCTATCGGTTCTAGGCAGGGGAGATCATATACCATTAGATGCCGGGAGATCTGACATATCTAGAGGGACTTGGATTGCTCATCATTCACTGTAGTTCTCGTTAGGGCATTGCGACATAGATAGTTGACTAATATACCCGTTGGTTTATGTTGTCTGCCTCTCTGAAGTCTCCTACTTAGTCCCCCTCCTGACTCCCTCCCCGTTCTCATTCAAGCTCAAGTTTTCCGTCGCCCGGGACATCAGCGTCTCCTGACTCTTCTGCTCCGCCTTCCTTTCTATATCCCTCGCCTCCTCTTCCGCGATCTCGTCAACAGGTTTACTCTGCTTCTCCTTCTCTTGCCTCTCCGCTTCCTCCCGCGCCCGAACCTCCTGGAGCTCCTTCTCCTCGCGCTCCGTCTCGGCCACTGAGATATCTTCAAACCCGACCCGTTGAAGGATCTTCCCCGTTAAGTACCGGTAGGCAGTGTGGCCCGAAACCATCTCGCTGACGTCGACGTTCTCGACGCCTTTCACGCCTTGGATCGCTTGCAAGCCGGCGATGCCGAATTGGATAGAGCTGCTCCTGTAGAGGAAAGCAAGGGTGTAGTCATTGTCCGAGTAGACGTTGATCAGCCTACCAGCGACCACGGCCCTCATTTTTCTCCAATCTGCAGAGTCACTGGGCGTAGGTGCTCCCAGCAAGACAACAGACTCGACCAACCCAAACGCCTTCCTTTCGGCGAGGGCTATCAAGCATTTGAATATCACCCTAGCGCCCAAAGAGTATCCAATGAGCGTCACGGGACGCTCTCCCTGCGCGTGGTTGACCAGCGCATCAGCCAGCACTTCGCCAGCCTTCTCGCTACGCGCCTTGGCGATGCTAAACGGGTTGTCGATAACGCGAGACACCTTCAACAGGTTCAGCGGCCACAACCCAGCGTACAAGGTCGCGAAGACGGTGCGCTTGATGATTTCTCGCCTGGCATATGACCAGGCATAGCTCTTCACCATGATGCTCATGCTGTTCCCGAGCTTCAGCAACGGTTCCAGCTCCCAGCGGAGCGCGAACCCTTCGATGCTCGGACTGAGCACTCGCCATGGTTCGATTATCTCGTCTTGGTCGGTGAGCCAGCCGGAGATGCCGATGGCGACTCGTAGTCGTCGGTTGTCTTTCTCGGTATCCGCGGTCTTGCCGGTATCCGCGGTCTTGTTGGATTGCCATATGGGGAGGAAGCCGAAGTCCTCTACTTCTTTCGCATACTCGTCCATCATCTGACCGGTCATTCGGCCACCATATGCCCCGAAGAGTCCGCCGACGAGGACGGAAGAGCCGGCGAGTGCGCCAAGGTAGCCGGCTGCAGCGGTGGCGCCGAGGCCGAGGCCGCCCATAACGGTGCCAATACCGGCTGCCAGGAGAGGCGCCGCAAGACCGCCTATACAGAGACGATTAGCGGAAAACAGGAGAAGGAGCATCAACAGGGGGAAATACCTGTCACTCCGATGAGCGCCGCACCAGCCACGCTTGCCAATCCGACCTTCCAATGCCGAGTTTCCTTATTCTCTTCCTTCTTTTTCTTCATCTCCCCGTCCGCATTCATCTCCTGCAGTGCCGCAGTGAGCAAGGCCCTGGCCGTCTTCCCTTCATCCTCCGCCAGTAAATCCATGTCGAGTTTTAGGCTCGTCGTTAAACGTAGCAATAGGATCCTTGAATACGAAACGTAATGCTCCAAGCTCAGCAGAAGCAGTAATATCGAGTGCAGAACGAGTGCCCGCTTCTCCTCCGGTAGCTCCGAAAGCGGCGTCGGTGTTTGCGGATAGAGTTTCACCATCGTCTCATTCACGCCCACGTCCATCTCCATCGGAACCCATGGCTTACCGCCTGCCACAGTCTGTGACGACAACCTTGACTGTGTATGCGACTCGCCCTTCGTATCCACTCTCTTCACCTCCTTCTGCTCTTTTACCTCCTCCTGTAAATCGACCGCCTCGCCTACTCGCTGAAAAACTTTATCCCGCCATGCGTCGAAGTCCGCCAATGCTGCTTCCTTCAGCTCCATCGTCTTGGGCTCGTATAACTCCGCGGCGCGTCTCTCGTGCTCCTTCACGGCATCAAGAGCATTGACGCCATCCTCGCTAATGTCGGTGTCAGGGTTATGCAACGCATCATCGTTATCAGGCTGATGAGCGGTGTCTAGAGGCTCCGTGTCTGTAAATGTGTCGGTGATACGGTGTCGCATTGACTCCGCGCATGTTGCGATGAGTAGGGTAAGCTGGCTGCGTTCATTGGAAGTGCTTAGGATGGTGGTGAGTGATTCATCGGAGTCGGAGGACGGCTGGGAAGAGTCGTTGGAGTCCTTATTGGTCCAAGGGAGCTTGGAGAACATCGTGGGTATGGACGGTAGTTCTCCCTGCGGTTGGCTCCACGCCTTGCGAGTCCCTGGGCGCTATTGCGAGCGGGGGGCCAATGGAAATGAATACGAGCTGAGCAGGTTCAGCAGATGTTAGCTTACTAGAAGTTGAACTAAGTTAGGCGTTTGAGTTTCAGTATTGAAGCATCAGAAGTCTAGGTACGGAGCACTGGATGTCTTTGATGTCCACAGGACGCACTACGTCATCGTCTCGTTTTCTGCCTGACAATGAATACGTGCCTGAGGCACCTAACATCACTTACGCGCAGCGCATATCCGGCTGGCATAGAAGTTCACAAGGTGCAGTATCCTTCTCTGGGAAAAGAGTCGGCAATGCTCTCTCTAATAATTGGCTTCTCATGTCTATATATCGCATGGCCTTTATGAATCTCAGTACGTGTCGCCCGAAAGACTGCGATGTGACTTACTGCTCCATACTGAATACACATGAGGCATTGTCGCCCGATGCGAAGTTGGTATCAAGTCAGTCCCCAAAGCGTGTAAGCCAACTGCATGTACAGGCTCCTCACGCTCGCGACTGGCGATGCACCATCCATACTCCAGAACCCGCCCGTACGCCCCCAGGAATTGCTTATGATGCCGTTATCTGGGAGTGACCCCCAGCCAGCATCGAAGGCTGCTCGCCGGAGCAGCGAGGGTATCCTACAACAATCCGTAGCTTAGAAACAGAGCGGTTCACCTAAAGTCAATCACAGCAATCTGTAATATGTTAGTCAGACGGTTTGCAGGGACATGCTTGACAAACTCTTACCTGGTGTCCCAAGGTATAAGCAATCTTTTTTCCGTCCACGTCCCAACACAAACTACTCTGCGCTTCATCCACTTCGGTGCTGCCATTCGACTCCGTGGCCCAGGCCCTGTCTCCTTGAGGCCACTTCCAGATCGCCTTCGGCAGGCCGCCCGCTTCTGGATTCCATACGAGAAGGGCTTCCTGACCCGCTGCGGCAAGAAGAAATCCATCTGGGGAAAACGCCATAGAGTAGGCTGGAAACCCGCCCATGAAGAATCGATGTATGACTTCGAATGGAGCCCTAGCATTCATGACCTCGACAATACCGGTTGAGGATGCCGTGGCAAGCAGTCTTGGTGATGTAGCTGTAACTAACGAAGGATTCGGGATCGGTTGGAACTCGGCGATCGTGATTTGGTCTTCTTGGGTGTTGTGAACAACCAGGTTTTTGCCTTCAGAAACAATCCCTAGGTGCCTGCCGCCTTCAGATACGCATGCCAATAATTCGCAGATCGGATCGAATTTTAGCGATTCCCATGCGATGTCGGTGCTGATTTCCATTTGCACAGCAGGATCCGAGGTCGTGTCATAGAATGCGATGAATCCCTCTCCGCAAACAGCAAACTTGGTATCTGATAGCCATACTGCGTCCATAACCGTCGTTGGCGAGTGAACCATCCAGCGAGGATCGGCATTTTGTGTGTCCCATATTCGGATCGCGCCGGAGACATCGCTTGTTGACACGACGAGCAATTGCTGGCACTTTTCGTTCCAGCGCAGCGCCATGACGGTGCCCACCGATGGTGATATCAGATTGACTTCCTGGGATGCTTGATCGAGATGGAATAGCTTCCCTACGACCATTGTAGCACCGAGTTCTTCATTCCCGGTAATGAACGCATCTCCTGCTTGGGTCCAGCATACGTTCTCGATCTGAAATGGTGCGGGTGAAACTGGTTGCTCAAGGGATATTGAGCAGGTTGACGGAGCCGAGTCTGGAAGTTTTCCATCCATCACGTAATATCGAATAGAGTTCTCGACAGCAGCGGTGAGCAACTTCGGTTCCACCAAGCTCCAACTGGTCTGCATGAATGGAGTGTCCTCACCATTCGCCCCGGTCGAGTCGGCGCTATTCGAATAGAGAAACGTTGTTGTTTGCGTCAAATCAACTGGCTTGTCGCTTTGAAGGGCAACGCTGTCGCCGACTTCCATCGTCGATGGCACCTGTTCAGCCGCGGGAGACTCTCTCTCCGGACCACTATATTCTCGAACACCGTTCGTATCGATTTCCATCGCATCGCCATTGCTGCGACGGTCGGTACCATAACTTCTCTTTCCCTTCCCTGGGACTTGCGACAAGTCGGCAGCGAGGCCATTTGTTTCGGAGTCGCCCCGCTGCGCGGTTCTGGATTTTCTCTGCTCTAGACTTTCGCTTCCGCTTCGACTGCTTGTCCGCACTGCAAATCGCGGTCCGTGGTCTTCGCCAAAGATGTATCGTCTTTCGGTCTTGCCAACAGTTAGTCCTATACCAGAATCGGAAACTAAGGATGGCGATACCTTTTGGACCTTTGCCTTGAGATGATCAAGCCATAACCCATCTTGGACGAGGTTGATCAGGCAGTGCGACTTGATATTCGACGCGAACGGAAGGCTGTCGGGATGTTGGCACCATGCACGCGACAGCTGAATGGCGGCACTATCATATCCTGGGTGGATGGTTAGCTCGACCCTTGATATCCCAAAGGATAAGAACAAACCGGATTCTTGGAGGTACCGCCAAACCAGATAGTTCATAACATTGGAGGATAGGATTTCGGCCGTCATGTTGCATACTAGTTGATGTGGACGAAGTGGGAGATGAGGGGACCAGAAGGTCCTATAGGCGGGGCGCGTTCTTTCGGGAACACGGTGATTAGACAGGTGGTATTACAGAGATATGTGACAAAGACACGATATAACACGAAAGGGCACCATTATCGGATTCTCTAATGGCGATCCTAACAATGTATAATTCTTGACATTCGCGAATCCAAGCGGATGGTCAAGGGACTGGCGTGCCAAGACGCTAACCCCAAGGGACCCGCAATATGGCGCGAATGGCTGCTATCGTCCACCAGTCAAATACCTCCTATCCATGCTGTGTCTTGATATATTGATCCTCTTCAACCTCACCTCCTCTGGGTTCCCTTATGGTCATCCATAATTACCACATTGAAACATGTGGAAAGTGCAGGTGTGGGAACATATGGTAGGGATGGCTCTTCAGAGCCCTCCTGCTGTCTCTGTCTATGGGACAAACGTCTGGTAGGCTGATTTCGTTTGCGACTGCCAAACAAGATTGAGTTTGACCTCAACTGCTCCCGTCTCTTCCGCCGTATTGGTCTTTGAAGCAAGTTGTGAAACTAAATTGCCGTTCAAACACCAGAATACCTTAATATATTCTGCATGGTTCCTCGAGTATTGAACATCCTGAGTCTGCTTCAGTCCTCGTGAATGGTTTCAATGCTGCGAACCCACCCTGTTATGAAGTCAGCTTTCAGTTTATTGCGGTCCGTAATATATGATTAGTCGTCGTTGTCGTTGTCATCTTCCTTCACCTTACTTGCAGCCTGATGGTTCACGCTCCTCTGCTTCCTCTGTTCACCTAAAATTCATGGTGGATTCCTGCATTCATCATCATGGATATCGACAGGAACACGTTCAAAGGGAATCTCCTTCCCATCCTCGAAAGGGTGGCGGACTCTCCCTTTGTCAGCATCGATTGTGAGATGTCTGGCGTGGTGACGAAAGCCAAAGGGGTGGAGCGACAGCCACTTCAACAGACGCTTCAACAACGCTACGCCGAGGTCAAAGAAGCAGCGGAGAAGTATACCATTCTCCAGATCGGTCTTACATGCGTCACGGTGAGGGAATCAGATGAAGTCGACGAATCCGGACGATACATCCAGCGAGATCCGCAATACATATTGCACCCCTACAATTTCAACCTGAATCCCCTTCTCGAGGAGAAACTCGATATTGAAAGGATCTTTTCCTTTCAAAGTGGTGCAGTGGACTTCCTAATGCGCCACGGCTTCCAAATGGATCGGCCCTTTACCCACGGGGTCCCGTATCTTTCACGAGCTGAGGCAAGGGATGCCAAACGAGTTGCAGCGGAACTTCTCAACAAGTCTGGACTTGAGGATCTACAGCTTGGTCCGGAACATGTGGACGCTCTGGGGTTTGTGGCGAAAACTCGAGCGGAGATCATCGAATGGGGTCGTATCAAATTCAATTCAGACCTGCACGTCTTTTCCCGACATTGTGCGTCGAATTTTAAAGGCATAAACCCGGAATTGACTCGCTTCGAGCAGCGGTTGGTTCATCAGCTCGTCCGAGCCGAATTTCCGGACTTGATCAGCATGGGAAAAAGTAGCAAGGTTGTCATCCGAGTCAAGGATGAAGTAAAGGAGAAACAGCGAGTGGCATCAAGACTTGCCGAAGCCGATAGAGCGATCAAGCGACAGACGGGCTTCAGATGGATTGTCGATGCTCTCTCCGGACGATCGCTGGCAAATCTCACCATGGATCTTGTATCATACGATCCACAAACTGGCGCTCGAAATGACTTCAATCAGCTTGTTTTTGGTTATCAATCCAGACTAGACCGAGTCCGGGACAGGACCCGCACGAGTCAGCCGGTGTTGGTTGGCCACAACATGTTCACGGACCTGGTCTATTTCTACAAGACCTTCGTCGGCCCACTCCCCGATACAGTTGAGGAGTTCGCGGCCAAGATCCACGAGCACTTTCCTTTGATTGTTGACACGAAATACATGGCAACTCATAATTGCAGTGACATCAACCCAGCCTCGTCACTTGAGGAGATTGATGATAGCCTCATTGGCCAGAAGAAGCCGTTCGTAGGTATGTATACGGATATTTGTCCTGAAAGTGGGACAGATCCTTCTAAACATGACTGACGGAAGGATAGGATGGGCGAATGGGCACGATATGTCGGATAAAACCCCTCACGAAGCCGGCTACGATAGTTACGTGACGGCGAGAATCATGATTCTCCTCTCGGCGAAGCTTGAAGCGGCAGGAAAATATATCGACGGCAACACCCCCAATCCTCAAACTAGCTCTAGCCCCTTGCAAAGCGCACCGAGTACTCCAACCACAGAGTGCGGAGGGAGTGCGCTGGACCCGACCTCAGCGAACTTCATCCCGGGTTCCCACTGCCATCGTAATGCTCATGCCGGCACCGAAGCCCCATTCATCTCGTTCACTCGTTCTCATCTTCAACTAGACCCTCATGGCGAACGCCCAGATTCCGCGCCGGCCGCTTTCGTTCCAGGAAATGTACGCCTCGGTGATCCTGCGGAAGTGGTCCGCAGCCACGGAGTAGTATCGCGTCCCGCGTCTTCCGGGCACCAAGGGCCAGGCAAATCGCCTAGCTGGTTCGCGCGCGCAACCCCGTTCGATAACTTCGATCGTCTACAACTTCACGATACTTCGGACCCAACTAAACTGCTCCGACCGTCTCCTGTGGAGGCTCACGCCATACGACAGCTACAGGAGCCTAAGCAACTGCAAGGCTGGATGCCGCCGCTCGAATCCGACTTCTGGAGGGTCTACGGGAACAAGTTGCGGGTATTCGGGACGGTAGAGAAGGAGCTCAATCTCGCACCGGAGGGTAGCGCTTGATGGGTGTGATTCTGATGGATGAGTTCTGACTCCCAGCTATGAGCAAACGGGCTCCTAGGGCCGGTGGGCATTCCATTCTCAAATTGATATCATCTGCTTGGCGCAAGACAGGAAGACAGCTCCAAGCGCCTAGCATTAGGCTCTACGTATGCAGGAATAGGTTTAAAATTCAACATTTCACTCTCATCTTGATCTATTGCTTTGACTGTCTCTAAATGTATCCAGGTACACATCGCGTCTTGACAGTACCAAAGCAGTCCCTGGAGTCCAATCACCACGAGCTTGCTAGGGTCAAAAAGTGCTCTCCACGGAACTCGGAAACCATTTTAGTTTGTGCATATGGTGGAAGGATCTCGGATTCGTTTGTTGAAAATGCATTGTGCAGCAATCACGCCCTTTACATCAAGTTCAGGAGGGAATACGAACTTCTTGCGGAACCTACGTGGATACCAAACCAATTTAGGCAATGCTAACCGACAGTATTTAAGTATTATGCACGGAGATATATGACTTCCAAAGTCCTCCCGACTTCAAAATCATCAATTAATCTCTCGCCATGTCTACCACGGCAGAGCAAAATATCCCTAACCAAGCGGGCTCCACCCCAGCATCCGGAAGAGTTCCCGATTCCACTTCCTCCATCGCGCCCCGACCACTCAGGCTCTTGACAACCGATGAGCTCGCCGCTCAGCCGTCCACTCTCCACCAAGTCGTCGAACTAATCACTGTTGCATATCGAGGGAATCGGATCTTTGGAGCTGATTCACGATTCGAGTCCGACACCGAGCTAATAGACGAACTTTCCGAAACAGGCATCGGTGCGGCGCTTTTTGAGTCGCAGCATGCTGGGACAGAGAGGGCTGTTGCTGCGGCATTCGCGAAGCCGTATACTATCCAGGGGGCGCAAGATTGGGAGAGAAGGGATATGGAAAGTGAAACAGGGGGGAGCGAAAATGTACGTATTTAAGTGTCTCTCATGTATCCCAAAGGCCCGCATTCGGACCCCTTCTATTGACTTTGATATAGATAGAGCCACAGTTCCCAGTGTATGAACTTTTCGGCGTTGCGAGCATCAACCAGCCACATTGTCGGAAACAGGGCCTCGCCCAACAATGTCAGGACGCCCTGGCCGCGGCCTTAAAAGAACGGCTGGGCGTGGATTCGGTGAGATTTGTATTGAGAGTGGTCGAAGAACTTAATGGAGCCTACTGGAGGAGAAGAGGATTCAAGCAAGTTGGAGAAGGAAGCATGAGGCCAAAAGGTCAATGGAATTCTGACCAAGATTTCCTGCTGATAATGATGGGGAAGCTGGTATGATGCTACTCCCTAAGCCATGATGCCGGGATAAACGTGCCAGACGAGGTCGGAACATACTGAAGGGATTCAATACAGGGGGTACATGGGTCATGATCTCTTTCTTTTCTCTAGTTTCCACAGGTTGAACATGCGATAGAAGACACGCTCCTGTAAATAGTTAGATGAAGTCAGATTGCATGCGTTTGCGCTTCGGAAGACATACCATGGTGCCTCTAGGCAAATAATTCACTGCAAACCATACCAACCAGCTTCCACCTCCTTGCCAAATCTCATTTGGCGTCCACCAAGACCGTGACACCACCTGTGCGACGACCGCTTTCGCGTACTTCTCGTTCGGAACCCCGTTGATCTGGCTGTGTATGACACGCCGCAAATATTCCGGTTCAATAGGCAGATATATTGAATCACGTCTCAAGACTCGCTCAGACCGGGCGAGGTTGGATTTGACCCCGCCGGTGACGATGGTTAGGACGCGGACGCCGAAGGGCTGTAGTTCAAGGCGGAGGGTGTCGCTGTAGGAGTGAAGGGCAGCTTTCGAGGCATTGTATGCGGCTAGGAGCGCAGACATCAGTATACGACCAAGGAGGCCAGCAAGTCAGCAAGGAAGAATCTGTCTGGACATACATCCGAACACATACGGCATCTTGCCTGCCAGAGAGCCAATCTGTACGATTGTCCCTTTCGTTTCGATGAGGAGGGGGGCAAACGCCTGCACCATGCGCATCACGCCGAAGACGTTCGCATCAAACATCTGCTTCACATCCTCCACATCCAAGTCCAGCGCCGGGACCGTATAATTGCTCCCCGCATTGTTCACAAGTATGTCGAGTCTCCCGTTCGTGATGCTCGAAATTTTCTCTTTGAGTTCGGCGACGCTCTCGGGTTTGGTGACTTCGAGAGGGAGGACGGTGATATTTGGTCGGTCGAGTCCGGTGGCTTTGGATGGGTCGCGGACAGTCGCCAGGACATTCAAGCCTGGGTTCGGTCAGTCGGTGGTCGTAGCATATTCTAGCATCGATCACACCTTTGGAAGCAAATTCGAGGGCCAGAGAATGCCCGATGCCGCCTGCGCTGGCTCTACAAGATCGTTAGAATTCGGTATCCTGAATTGACGGTTCGGTTTCAAACACGTTGAGAGCCATACCCTGTGATTAAGACGTATTGACCTTTGTTCGCCATTGCGAGTTAGTACACCTACTGTCCTTCTTGCAACTGCGTTTAGCCAGACTTGACCCTTGCGCCGTAGATCTTCGCGATGTATGTTTGCGGGCTATGTTTTCCTTAAGAATAAAGTCGGCGATGACCTCATTGTTAGGAGGCTCCCATGCCCCGACTAAATTTGGTGATTACGGCAACAATACTTAGACGCATGCTGGTGATATAAACATTAGTTGATCCGTATCCCCAGTTAATATAGCCTTCAATTTTGCTTAAGTCAGGCCGTGTGCTCGAACAGGGCGGGTCAGCACCTCCGCGAGAAACGTACCGAGGGATAGGATCTGATGGCGGAGGATCGATGCCCACGCCCCCTGAGTCTCCTCGCCTTCGATTGCAATCCCAAACCATACATTCCAGCTAAAATTGACGACGTTTGCTACTTATTCTTCGGGTTTCTTATTCGGATCTCTCACTTATAGTAACCCGTGCTTATACAACTGAGCCTGCTAGATGAGGTAGCTCTAACAATCCGAACACGCAGGCGTAGACCTCAGGACTGTCAAGTCTGGATGTACTTGACAGCCACCTAAGTACCTGCACCTATATGAGCGGAATGAAACGTCGAAGAGCAGGATGAGCTGAATTACGATGCCTAAATTCACCTCACATTCGAAGGTGAAGCAGCCACTATGCAGACCAGAAGCTCCGGTTCGCTTCGAGCTGCAAGGCTGAAGGCGCCACGACGGGTCGAACGAGGCTCAGACGCGTCCACGTCCTTCTCAAGTCTTCGATTCTATTGACACTGTCATTATACAAGTCTGAAGTCTCGTCTACCGCATGTTTTGTCAAATCGAAATTCCTGTGACAAGTCAGAAAACATTCGCATCTTTTCTCTGTGTGATAGCCATGGCGTCTGATCACGTCCGAGTGCCGGAAGATTGCAGCGCGACGCTATGCGACGACTGTCAAAAGATTGATTTCCATCAGCTGTTCTACCCGACATCTCAAACCTATCAGTGTAAATCATCTCCAGTCCGTGTTCCTCCAGAGGATGATACCGAATTTCGACTGCGAAGCATTCCTGCAAAGGATCTCACTGAGGATTTCAGTTCAGCCTACTCCCTTTGCTGCTTGTTCCAAAATACGGTTGCGAATGATATCTCGCGGCTTTGGGAAGACGAAAAGCAGGAATTAGCCAAATCGAAGGATTGGGCATTATACAGCGTGCCTGTGGCATCTCCTGGAACTATCCCGGTTTCAAACTATGTGAGAATAGGGGTAAAGGACATGTCGGATTGGTCCCCTCCGCTCAACAATCTACTTGTCTCAATACCACCCTCAGAATCTTCTATGCTGGATAAAATAAACTGGGGACGTGTGAATAGGTGGTTGGCAGATTGCCATAAAGATCATGTGTCGGCATACTGTCCTAAATCCGCCCAGGTGACTGTATCTGGAATCCGAGTGATCGATGTTTCAACCCTCAGAATCGTACAGCCAACTACCCCCTCCCTCGAATATGTGGCACTCAGTTATCTTTGGGGCGAATTCAGTGGTGAAAGCCTGATCGAGAGTTCTTTACCTTCTACGCTGCCCTTAACAATTCGAGACACGGTCGAAGTTGGGAAGACTTTACGTTACCGATATCTATGGATCGACCGATAATATATGCCAGAAAGTGGCCACGTGGAGCGGCATAGATTAATAAGGAACATGAACCTCGTCTACCAGAATGCAAACTTGACGATAATCGCCGCTGCGGGAAGTGAACCATCCTATGGCTTGCCAGGAGTGAGTGTTAGGTCGAAGACCACGACGAACTTCTTCCGTCTTGGTGAGATGTGCTTGTTTAGGGCCAATCTCCAATTTCCCGAGATTGGGAAATCGAAATGGAATACAAGAGGTTGGACCTATCAGAAGTGCGTACTCTCCCCACGAAAGCTAGTATTTTCGGACGGCGGAGTGTATTTCTGTAGTGAAGGCATTCACTGTTTCGAGTATTTACCAGAGCCGATTCCGAACAACGATCCCCCAATCCCGCATGGCTCGGATTTCCTTGGATTCAGTATCGAGGAGCGGATCCAAGAGTATTGCACCAGGGAATTGATATTTGATGGCGACTACTGGAATGATTTTGAGGGCATTCTGAACGAATATGAGAGCAAACTATCTAACACATCTCTTCTAGGGCATCTTTATGGATTGTCAATATATAAGGTCCCTCCCCCCCTCGCAGATAAATGGAGTTTGGAAACGAATCTTTTCAGTTCATTGCTCTGGAAGGTCAGTGGCAATGCGATTTGTCGTCCACAGCTCCCCAGTTGGACATGGCTTGGGTGGAAGATAGTTGGCAGATACCATACCGCCAGTTCTCCTTTGAATTCAACCTTCTTGCCTTTGCGAGCCTACGCGGAAGCTCCTGATGGCGCAATCATCCCACTCGAGAAGTTCCACTCAATGGATCCTTGGAGTCACAATCCACCCAGTCATCTCCTGATACGTGGTTGGGTTTATGACATCCCGATTTCAGAGGCCGGAACTTTGCAGTGGATGGATGGTTTGCCTCCTCAAAGGATAGGAGCCGAATCAAGGATCTTCTTGCCCCAAGATGGCTCTCGTCTTCACTCTCAAAGCCATATTGCTCAAACCAATTCCGCCCTTGGGCTCGTGGTCTCTACCTACGATTATCATTTCTTCAGCGTCCTACTTCTTGTGAATTATGACGAATCCAATACACATGAACGGGCGGGATTCTTACGAATGGGTGATTTTGGGTGGAGAGGCGTCGAAAGGTGTTGCGCACAGTTGAAGGAGCAAATGGGCTTTCAATGCAACGAACCCGAATACATGCCGCTGATGTTGAGGTATATATTTGGTCCCACGTTAAGGACGGAGACGAAGGGTAGGCTGAAATGATTGCCTACGTCTCTTCGTTTCAAGGGGAGAGTGGAGCATCACAGTAACTGGTATTTGAGACTGTCGAATAAAATCTTATTCCTTCAAATTATCCGGTAAAAGGTATGCTGTTAATCAGGTCATCTCGGTCTAATAACCCACCGAACTTTGTTGGTATCCCAGGAGCCTTATGCGTAGGAATCAGTCATCGTATGCATAGAGTAGAAGAACCCACCTGAACTTTCGAGACAGCTAGGAACACAATCAGTTCCGGTGTTAAAGCTCAACGGCGCCAAAATTGGACCAATTCGGGAGCTAGTGCCGTGAGGTCGTGCCGAGGGTCATGTCATTCCTATTACGAACGCATATGAGAAGGAAGTACATCCGTAGGCACTCCGTACTCGGCTTTAGCACCGAGCACGGATATAAAACACAGGTTACGTGCTTGAGGCTCAGTCGTCTCCTGCGTAGATCGGCACAACCAGACGCATCGTGCTTTGACTGGCGTCAGGAAGCGGAACAATCCGTCCACTAGGATCAAGGTTGAAAATAAATTCACGAGGGCAGCCGGAATTGAGGCTCGCGGAGGATTACTGGCCCCTCTAAAGGCTGGAAGCCTGGAAGGGCTGGAACAAGCTGGATCGTCCCGTGTCCGAGGCTCCACCATGGTGCGATCCTGCAGCGCGGGACGTTGAGACCTGAAGGGACTCACGGACTTTAAAGACAGTTCCAAGTTCCAAGTTCCAATGTCCAGCTTCTAAGTTATGCTTATGAGAATGTGAGCCAATAAATGGAGGAACAAGGTGTGTGGCTGGCAGCATGGTCGATCATCCGGGTTGTGGGGATTAGACCAGCGCAGGATTGGAAGCTGTCACTGGCTGTGTTCCTGGTTTGCCTCAAGAGCTCCAAAGAACGGCAGTCTGGGATCTTGATCCTTCGGCTTATTCCCAGTCACTGGTGACGGAACGAGGGGAGGTACGGGCATTGCGAATCATGATCCGATTACGGTTTCCGATTCAACTTCCTGTCCTGTCGCGTGGCCAAATCTCCATGGTGGGGTCAGCAAATGCCATGCTCAGTTGGGAGTCAGGCGTTTGGCAACAGGAGTCCTTGGAGCCCGGCCAAGCCACTTCAGTTATGTAGAATGTCGCCGTATGTTCCAAGCTCTTGCAGAGAATTTCATCGTAACTCGAAAGAATCCAGTGGAGAGTCCCACCGACGAGCCAGAAGATGGGAAACTCGTAAATTCAGCTCCCAGGCCCTTGTCCCCACCTGACTAAATATTAAAGCCACCCTGCGATGGGATCGGATCTTTTCCGTATGGCATGACCCCAAATGTGTCCGTGAACTGTTAGAGTTACTTTGTGGCTGCTTACACCCGGTCAGCCTCACAACTCACGAGGTTGATATAACGGACCACTTGGCAAGTATCCGCGCTAATGAACCAACAAACGCCCCCGGGATGGCTAATGATAAAGACATGGATCGTCCAGCTCGATTACCCTTGTGGTTATCAATTATGATTTCGGACTTATCACTCGCATGGAGGAATGCTTGGTTTGCTACCGGCATCGAACTTGCTCATAGCGTTGGCTTTCATCGGCTCTCGGATCCCAGTATCATGATGCCTGATGGTATCTTTGTTTCAAGTTCGTGTACTCGAATTCTGGCTGGTTCGCATCGCGGATCAGTGACTTTCAAGTCATGTCATCCGAGAGTCCGTCGTGAGTCGGCATTGCGGTGCGTCATGTCGAAGGAGTTGGGACTTGAGGACAAGCAGATATCTCACCGGCGTATGAAGAGATACTTCAGAGCACTCAGTACAGATTATTCATGGCGATGGTCTCGTGAAAAGTGGAATGTTGCTGCGAGTAAAGTCGTACGGACGTATCCCCGATGATCCGGAACGAATCCTGCACAGCCTCAGCCCTGCTCCACCTCCGTTGCGCCGCCTCATCCAAGCTAACGTCACCTCTTCCTGACCAGGCCATTCCAAATTTGCGATCCAACACCTTCGGGCCAAATTAGGCAATCATGATATCGAATTCTCTCCGAACTACTACTAATTGGTTAGGAGAATTTAGCCACCCCACACCTCCATCGTGAAAAGTGCTACTGCTTCAGCGTCACCGAGATACGACCGTGGTACGGCGCTGACTGTACCAAGCACGGGTTCGAACATGGCTTTGAATTATACTGACCTATCAATCTCAATGGAGTTCATTTTATGGTGTCCTCTGTGGCGGAGGGCTGCGAGTTCCTAATTCCTGAGGAATGGACGAACTACGCCATTTCGACTCCGCGTCAGTCCTTAACGGAGCACACTACGTATATCCGTATTCTTCATGGGCCGGCCCGGCTATCTCCAGGGGACAGTGATGCAAATGTGCCCAATTCTAATGCTTTTATCCGGAGATCGTTCGTGATGAGCCCGTCCACCCTTCAACTTCATTAATGCGCCCTCCGCAGACCAACCAAAGCCACAGGCGGCGCAATGCTGACAATCCAGCAGATTAATCTATCCCTCCAAGGACCCTTCCCACGAGCCAGTCACCAACCGGCCTCTTTTTGAGTTTCTGCTTTCTCCAATGATAATTTCATATTGGATCCAACCCACTTGGCGTTTGTATGACTAGTATAGGGAGGCAACGCTGCGCTCGAGCCCCTCGCGCGGCCAGAGTTCCTACTTAGTTGCAATGGATCGATGTTGAATGCACACGGACTGATCTTCTTGTCTCGTCAATGCTCTGATCTGCGACAGGGACCCCACTTCATCTATAAAAACCACGATCATGCTGTTCATAGATCATGGACGAATATCCACACAGGACCACAGATCCATCCTCGTCTACATATCTTGATAGTATATCAGTTACTCCTCCAGTTCCCCAACAAGGTCGTCTTAGTCACATCTCATCCCATGACATATCTTCCATTTCATCGCATACACCTCCGGTAGCGCGTTCTCCTCCAGTGTCTCATACCTCAAGTCGAGAGTCGCAATCCGCCGCAACCTCCCCAGGGATTCTTCCCCCTTCTTCTGCAGCACCGACGATATCTGTGGACTCTACAGAGAGGAGACGAGTACGGTTTGCATTCCTAGAGGAGGATCCAGTATATCCAGGGGTCTCCAGTCCAAGGATTCCGCGCTCACGTATTGTCCCGTCACAAAGACAGGACCCTATGTCTGAATACTCTTACGGATCACGATCATCGGCAGATTCGGGGTTCAGCAATCCTCCAGCTCGGAATTATTCGCTTCCTGGATTTGGAGGGATGACCGACGCACAGTCCATAAGTGAGGTAAGAGATGTTCAATCTTTATCATCAACTCGGACCTCCCCATTGGTATCACTGGATCCACTGGATCACTATTTTGTCGGATGCTGGTCATATCATGGAAATGCTATCTACTGCTTCAGCCTACTCTGCACTGACAGGCAGAGATCACTACCATCGAATTTATAAGATCTAATCTTCTTGGCAGTCTGAAAAGCGGACAATAATCCATGCCCTACGAACACATAGGGTCAATACGCTTACGGAACTCCGCCGAATCGAGAGGAGTTTCGCTACTATTGGCACCCCTGATGTCTCAGAGCCGATGACCACTGCATGTAGGTGTCTCGGAAAGAAACGACAGACTACAGTTACTAACCACTCAACCACAGGGGCATATTACGTTAATTCACACACACTGTTGACCGAACTTCGAAGCCTTACCCGAAACTACCCCTTTAGGTACATTTCGCCCCGCCCAGTACTAACATGGCCGCTAACGCACCTCAGTTCCGATTGCCTTGACGAAGCCAAACGACGAGTTTACGCAGACCCGTCGAGCAACAGAAGCTGGAACTTCTGCTGGCTTGTGCTTATCAAAATGCAAAACGAGTGAGTGCCCCAACTTCTAAAGCGAACTAGTTCGAACTCTAATTGGCAATTGTAGTCAACTGATCCCCTACTACGCACAAAATCAAGCAGCGCAACCCGCCATGTGGGGAAACTACACGCCTACCGCCGACAGCATTCAACAGCTGGCTGACGCATTTATCGCGGAGTGGAATTATGCACTGGAAGAGACGTTGCGGCATTGGGAGGAATCTCCGCTTGCTGGTAGGGTGGAATGATGTCACGATGGGCAGGAATAAAAAGTGACTGGAGTTTGGGAAGGGCTAGGGATAAGATACTCCAGAGGGTTTGTGTATCTCCGTTGCGGGCATCTGGACTGTCACAACCGTTGTTTTTGCTTTTGGATTTCCGGTTCAAGCCATCGATGACTTTATATGAGCGACTTCTGTACTAGCATTTTATGCGGAGAATAAATGAGCGACATTTAGCATCGGATGAAAAGCGAGGTTTACGGCTGTACGTCGTATTAAGCATCACAATGGCACCTCATGCAGTTTGTTGATGTCATTGCCCAGCCCAGATCAAAAGAACTGCTGAAATGCCATCCAATCCGTAGCTAACTGCGTGATACCCCAGTGTATTTCTAGATTGAACAAACAGCAAGGAGAGTCCCACTGTTCCTAAATAAACTACGCATTGATATACTTGCCCCAATTTAGATGTTTGTACTCCGTATCGAATATCGAATTCCAAATTCCAAATTCCAATGTGAGGGCACCCCTACGACAAGGAATTTCCGGCGTGGGTATCCTAGCCTGAAAGGGGGGACTTCAGTAGACAAGGTACAATATTTAGCCGGGAGCAGCCATGGAATACCTCTGCCCGCCACAGAGCTTACATAATAGGTATGCAGACATCTTGGAACAGGACCTGCGTCCAGAACCACTCAGTTGAAGTAATGCTTAAGCGGACCTGTGATTCTCGCGCCCCCTACTCATCGATCACGTTCCTCTCAAAAAATCTGACGATCTGTCTTGCCACTTCTTTCCCTACCAGCTCTGCAATCCGGTCCTCGCCCATATTCGCAAGCTCAGTGATGCTCCCAACCTCCAACTGTAGCCTCTGTGCCACGGGTTCCGTGACGCCAGGAAGGACTCTCAACATCTCTCCCGGGGTGCTCGCGTACGTTCCAGACTCGGGATCGCCTCCGCCCAGAACATCCAGGCCAGCCTCCACTGCCTTCACTGGATCCGGCTCCTCCAGACCCCTTTTCAACTCCTCGAAGATCTCGGCAGTTTGGAACGGCGAGCTGCTCCAGACAATTTTCAGTCGTGGAAACGCAATCGTTAACATGACGATTTTCGCCTGAAGGTCGGGCTCTCCGATCTTTGAAAACATCCCTGCGCTGGGGCCACCGAGACTGAGGTCCGAGAACATCTCCAATGTAAACGCCTTTTCTCGCTCGAACTCGATGAGCAGCATTGGGTTCTTGTAGTATTTGATCATCGACTCAGCCTGGTTGTAGAGGCGACCGTTGTTAAGACTGGAGATTAGATCTCGTATGCTCTTCCGCTCGATGCAGATGCCGGTAGTCAGCACGTAGTCTCCCACTGTTAGCATGGCAGGAACAATCTCCATGGAGCGACCATGAAGTTGTGAAGGCAGCGAAGATCGGAACTCGCGCACATCAACCACAACCCGTGGGGGTTCAGCCGTCGCAGCAACCCGTCCGCCACCCGCGATCCTCGTGTTAATGGTTCGCAGGAACGCTTCCTGCGGATCTTCAGGGGCAGTTGAATTCAGCGTCAAGGCCATCGCCCCACGTTCGCGAATCAGCTTGGTGAAAGCATCTTTCTCTCGACGAACGATGCTTAGATATCGCTGCTCTTCCACCGAATCTTGGTAGTACATGAAGTAAACCTTGATGTTACGGTCACGGTGGGAGGACCGATACACTTCCACTCGGCGAATGAATGCGGCGTCCGGTTCAAACATCACTACATATCGTGGTTTGACCTCTTCGAGGATGTGCTCATCCATGTCGCCATCGTAGGGATGCACAAGGACCAGGTCGTTCATGTCATACAGTTCGTAGTACTTGTCCATGTCATCGAGCGGATCAGCGCCGATCTCTCCTTTCTGCTGCGACTCCGCTTCGCTTGGATGTAGTTCGGCGAGGAGACTTGCAATATGAGCATCGCGATCCCCCGCGGTGACTGAGGTTTCAAAGCTCTGTCTCCCCGAGTTTGACCCTGCATAAGCTCCGCCACGTACTCTCCTTCGTTTATTGGGAGGCGCTTTACCCGGCAATGGTTTCGATGCCGCACCTTGAGCATCTTTCGAGAACAGGGTTGTGCTTGCTCTTGCGAAATCTTTCTTCCAGTTTAAATAATTGCGCAATTTTCGCCTCATCATGAACGCAGCTGAGGCCTCCGGATTAGCATCTTCGTTCTCCCCATTGGTTTCGTCTGCTCGCAAATACATCGTCTGTAGATACTCTCTTAGCTGAGAGCACGTACTGGTTTCACCACACATGATTAGGGTTGTTCGATTAGAATCGTCATCGGGGACCGGGTTGAAAAACATGTCCGTCTCAATCTCTTCCAAGATCTCGGCAAGTTGCCCCCATTTTGGTTGCTCCTCGAGAACCGGGTGAAGGGCGCTGTCGGAGCCCGTTGGAGCAAGGTTGGCGGTGAGTTTCCCTGTATATACTCGTCGCTTGGCAGTCTCGAAGATTGTATTCGACGCATCGAGAAATAGCCAAGGGGGTTGTGAATGGCGGGAAGAACCGGGTTCAGGAGCAGTGGCCGCTCGTACTGTGTCGAGATATTTGTTGAAGTTCACGCAATCTTCTGTTATGAGAGCACTCCAGACGTGTCAGCTCTAGTCGGAGATGGTACTTATCATATGCTTACTGAAGGAGGCTACGCAAGAGTGTTAAATCTCGAACCACTTGCTTAGTCCTGAACGAGGTCCTGTGCCACACAGGGTCAAGCTGTCTTCGTATAATGGAATCGAAATTTTTGTGGAGTGCGCTATCCACCGTCCAATCTTCCACATCCAAGCCTGGATTCGACCTCTTGAGGTCTGCGATACTGACTTCAATACATTCGAGAATCGCGTTCTGGATGACTCGCATGTCATCCGTCATTGAGACTTCAAACTCTATGACCTCTGCTTTCTTGCGGCCCTCTAGAGACTTTGCAACAGACACCTGGAATCTTGGGTAGAGGGATGATTTCCTAAGGAATAGGTTGCGCATCATGTTGGAAAGCGGAGAAAATCCCATAGTGAATGGCTCAGGTCGGTCCGAAAACGCTTTGAGGAACCCATCCTTATTCTTCTGGCGGTAGATACGGAGGATGAACGCCTCTAACGATGTTGCCACGACCTGGTCCGCATGTAGCACGACCATCCCAGTGACGATGGCGGGGTCCAAGAGGCCGGATAGAAAGTCTACAATCAATATCCGTGATGTGATACTGAACATCCCACCTTGCGAGTACATCTTCTCCCGCGCCCCGACGCTCATCACGTCGGTATTTACGAGGCTCAGCCCTCTGCATTTCGGCGCTGCGCTGATGGCGGCGTGCTCTGCGAGAGCTTCGCCAATCCACCCATTTTCGCGGTCATCGGCACCCACGAGTAGTATAA
Source organism: Eremomyces bilateralis CBS 781.70 (assembly GCF_010015585.1). NCBI lineage: Eukaryota > Fungi > Ascomycota > Dothideomycetes > Eremomycetales > Eremomycetaceae > Eremomyces > Eremomyces bilateralis. The sequence continues at coordinate 626,162 of NW_022985080.1, forward strand.
GGTTGTTGCCGGCAACATCGTAGGAGTGCAGAAGGTTCGTCACTATCCTGAGCAATCCCAAGCCGGGTGCGAGGATAAGTAGCTCATCCTCATCGCGGAGCTCGTGGAAGATGTCCTGTTGGTATTCCTTGGAAATTGTTAGTTACCGCTTGATGACACAGAAGATAGGTCATACCAAAGGCAATGACAGCTTTACAGTTCCCTCATCCCCAGGCATTTGCGCGAAGGCATAGGAGGCGTTGCATGTGATTTCATAGAGGCATAGAGTAGAAGTCGCGTCGCATGGAGAACTATAAGAGCTGGTGGGCCTGGCTCATCAGCTCAGTTGTTGCCTCTGTGCCTGAGGCTGATCTCAGATTTGTGAATTGACATCTTGACCAACTAGAGATTCCGTTCACCAGTCACTTTCGACCTAGCAACTTGGGAATAGGTAAACATGATCACACATGGCAGCCTAACGAATGAACCCCGTGATTTTATATCAATCTTCAAAACCTGTTCGATTGAATATGGTTGAAGTTGATCGTTCGCAGCCCTGCCACATCGATTGACCACAAGGAACCAAGTCATGGATAACCAAGCATTCGAAGGGTTCCAGATGGACTACACCTTCTCCGAACCTGATACTTCAAGATTAACCCTAGCGGAGGAACACTATTATCTGAATCCAGAGGTTCAAAGTGATGCATATACAGCGCTTGGACCGAATTTCGACTTTCATTCGCAGCACCTTGCTCCCAACTTTTCAGATTTTCCTATTGTCCACGAAGGTGTCGTGCCCGCTGAAGAATATGAAAATGAGTACCCAGAAGATTTCCAGAATCAGGGAGATGAACGGACTGCATACGAAAGCTCCGATTCAGAAACATCGTCGGGAGTCGAAGATGAGATCCTGCCTGATTTCGATGCGAACGACCCGGTTGGGGATCCAAACTACCCAAGTTCATCTGCCTCCGCCTCACCATCACCGGATGAGTCGGAAGAGTCTGAACGGGAAATTCAAGAGGCCATAGGAGGGCTCGCTCGAGGGAATAAGCGTGGCAGACCTGCGGGCCGTGGACGCTCCCGCGGTCGACCTCCAGGGGCAGGAAGGGGTCGAGGTCGAGGCCGAGGAGGCTGGCGAGCAGTTCTCAAGAAAAAAGCCGAAGAAGAAGGCTGGTCGGATGACGAACTGTTCCGGAAGCCTAAACGCCAGAAGAAGACGGAGAAGCCCCGTGGAAGACAGAAAGGCGTCAGGGCAGGACCTCGGAAGACTGCAGAACCCAGCATGGAATTTAGGCGACTGCAATCCATTGCAACGAAAGCCTATATCGACCAGAAATTCGAAATCGCCTTGAAATATGCCCGAGATGCGGTCAAGGAAAACCCGGAGATATACGCTGCGCACTCCTTGCTTAGCGAGATCCTTCGGCTCATGGGAAACAAGGCGGAGTCTGTTACGGTGCTGATAGCAGGAGCCCACACTGCTCGAGACCCCCAAATCTGGTTGGATGCCGCTGGAAGAGTACTTGAGCTAGCAGAGGACGACAAGCCACGACAGAAGCAAGCGCTGTACTGTCTCAGCCAAGCGATCGGACTTGACCCCAACGCCATCGAACCGCGATGGGAAAAGGTGAAGCTGCTAGAAGAAATCGGCAAGAAGGGAAGCAAGACCATACAGAACGAATGTGTCATCATCCTCAAAACGCAACCACGTCACTGGGATGCGCTGGACACACTGGCTGAAATTGCACTTCAAAACAATGAGATTCCCGAGGTGAAGAAGGCTATCAAGTTCTACGATGCAGCGTTTGAGAAGGCCATGAGTGAGGAAGAGGGGGAAGAGGAGGAGTTCAGCTTTGGACAGTTGAATAGCTACCTCGATCTAATTGAGCGTACTGGCGATTACATGGTTGCCATCTCGAAGCTCAAGAGTCTCTCGCGGTGGCTTGTTGACCGCGAAAATGAGACCTACTGGGACTGGGAGAAGACGGATGCAGAATGGGACATTGATGATAAGCGACGGAATCGAGTCAGAGAATTTGTTCCGGGCCAATATCCAAAGGACTCTTATGGAGAGTTACTTCCCATTGAACTTCGAGCTAAGCTTGGTATCTTCCGGCTTAAACTTGGACCGGAGTATCTGGACGAAGCGATGCAACACTTCAGGCTGATCTTAGACTTCGGAGTCGATAAATATGGTTTGGATCCCGATCTTCAAGCTGTCTATGTGACGGTCGGGGACCTACTGAAGCAAGAGGGAGATACGTTGAAAGAAGCCGAAAACATGTCAAAGGCGAAGGAGATGTTCGAAACTGCCGTCGACTTCTATGAGCGGGTGAACAATCTTGACGAAGACCCAGATGCAAATCTGTTGACAAGCCTTGCCCACTGTTATAAGGCCACCGATCGTCTAGATGAAGCAGAGCAATGCTATCGGAGGAATCTCGACGTCATTGGCTACAGCATGCAGGCCCGGATCCAACTCTATGTGTTCTACACGGAAATCGAAGAGCGCGAAAAAGCTTCCCAAGTCATGGACGAGATCGATAAGATGAGGGTTGCTCGTGATGGGGTACGCAAGAAGTATAGCGGCCCGTATCGACCAGCTTTACGGCCTCGTTTCATCCATAAGGGTATGCCCACTCGACAGAGACAACGCCGCACATTACGGCATGCCTCTAGAGAAGGCGCCAGCCCACCGCGTATTGTGATGGACCACCTCTGGAATAATCTCCGCGCCCTCCAAGCGCGCGTCGATGATAACGATCCGGACGCGATTGTCAGTTGGCTTGAAATCGCCGAAGCCTTGATTCAAGGCTTCCGATCTTGTGCGGACATGTGGCCGAGTCGAGACCGCATCAATCGCTTCGGGGGGTATTCACGTCAGTCACTAGAACTTCAAGGAAAGACGCCGTCGCAGGATGTGTTGAAAAGTCAAAGCGCCGCCATCAATGCAAAGAAGCAAAGACGAAGACCGATCACGTATTGGGGCACCGAGGGCCTTTGGAACTTCGCTGATCTGCACGCGGACTTCCATGGTGTTTCGTTCACCGACTGGGCGCATTTATTCTGTCAATACGCTCTTCTCCTAGCGAAGAGCGGGGAAATTGACGAAGCAAAGAATGCCTTTGAAGAAGTGGAGGATGCAATCGTCTTCCATTTTGACGAGGATATCCAGCGTATCCGCAACGTCGCGTTGCTTTCATACAATCTATACATCAACGACGAAGAGGGCATCTTGAACACGGCTCGATGGTTTATCAAGACCAATCCCTATGGCCGGGAATTATACAAGATGATGGCCTGCGTTGCACGTCAGTACGTCGGGCGACGGACATGGTTCAGTTCCGGACCTACCCAGAAATTCGTCATGCGCATGGTCAAGATGCAAGACTTTGCCCTTCTTACCCCGGAGAACCGCGAAAAATACGACTTCTCCAATGCCGAGCGAGTTCGATGGCAGAGCATGATCGACGGGAATATGAACTCCGAGAAGCAGATAGGCGCCGACGCACTCCCGAAGCTGAAAGAGATCGACCCTTCCTTGTTGACGCTATACGCGCACACCCTCTCCGAGAATCGACACATTAGCGGGCTCCATTACTACTTCCGCGCGTACTGCCTCCGTCCCAACGACCCAGTCATTAACCTCAGCATCGCCAGCAACTTTTTCCAGTCCTCGATCAAGCGGCGTTCGGACAACCGCCACTACCAGATCCTGCAAGGCATGGCGTTCATGCAACGATACTACCAAATCAGGACCGCAGTCGGCGCACCCGCGATCCATCGACAGGAAGCGGAGTTCAACATCGGGAGGGCGTTCCATCAGTTCGGAATGTGGAGCATGGCGATCCAGGCGTACCAGAAGAGTCTGGAGTTGGAGGAAGAGGTGCAGCGGGAGATGGCGGAGACGGATAGTACGGAGGAGTTCACGAAGGAAGCGGCGTTCTCGTTGGTACATATATTTGGGCTAACTGGGAACCTGGAATTGGCGAGGGAGATTACTGAGAAGTACCTTGTGATCTAAACCCGCATAGATACCCGATCCCCCTGAGCAGTGTCGATATGCCATCCGCTTAGGAGCAGTATTCTACTGGTAGCTTGACTTATGAAGCATCATTAATATAACCCTTTCGTCCAATTCTGACCATTAAATGTGATTATGTGATATTTGAACCTAAGGTGATAGTTATGACATGATTAATATTAATATTGCTAGTCATCGGGTCATGTTCCCCTGAGAGAGACACATGTGGCGGGCTGGTGGGGTTGGCGCCAAGCCGATGATGCTACGTGCCACTGTGCCACATTTCTGGCTCTGTTGCTCAACATGGCCGAAGCTGGCAATCTCTCCACCACAGCATCGTCGTGAACCCTCACACCCCACGTTGACCTATCTCAACTTCCTATCCAATATCTCTGGCGCTGCAATTTGTGCGCGACAGGCTGGCTCCTCACCCTCCGGAGACACCCTCTACAATATTCCGCACTCCCCATTGTGCATATCCGTGAGGGTTTCTTCACCACCAGTCGCGTAGTATGGAGGCCGCATCAGCCCGGATGGCCGACCGACTCGGCAGCTGGGCGCAGCCCGGAACCACGCAGTTACAGCGATCTATATGTACGTATAAAGCTGGAGGATAGGCGGTGGAATGCGATTTGGGGTCGAAACTGATCCGAACCTATTGTAGTGGATGCATGCGATCCCCAGAACTTCGAGCCGCACCTAGCTCTGAATCTTGAGATATCGGATATGATCAATGCGAAAAAGGGCAATGCGTAAGGACCCCTCTTGTGTCGGACGCTATTGGCCAACCTGCGGATTTTATATTAGAGGCGTCGGATTTCTTGTTGCGATGTCTTGCTGATCGTTTAAAGGCCTCGAGAGGCAGCAGTCGCGATTGTTCGGTATATCAATCACCGAAACCCCAACGTCTCGATGCTAGCACTGAACGTATGGAGTCCCTCTTCTCTCCCACGGATGAGCTCGGACGGCTGACGGTTTCCTCTCTAGCTCCTCGACATCTGCGTGAAGAATTGCGGATATCCTTTCCATTTGCAGATCTCCACGAAAGACTTCCTTAATGAACTAGTCCGAAAATTCCCGGAGAAACCGCCCGTCCATCCCTCACGGTCCCAGCAAAAGATCTTGGAGCTCCTCGAAGAATGGCGATCGACGATTTGCCAAACGTCGCGATACAAGGAGGATCTCGGCTTCATCCGGGACATGCACCGCCTATTGAGCTACAAGGGGTATATATTCCCAGAGGTCCGGCGAGAAGATGCCGCGGTGCTGAATCCGAGCGACAACTTGCGGTCCGCCGAAGAAATGGAGGCCGAGGAACGGGCAGCGCAGTCGGCAAAGCTACAGGAACTGATTCGGAGAGGGACGCCTCAGGATTTGCAGGAGGCCAATCGGTTGATGAAAATCATGGCTGGATATGACACTCGGAATAAGACAGATTATAGGGCAAAGGCGGCGGAGGAGGTGGTGAAAGTGCAGCAAAAGGCCAAGCTACTCGAGGATATGCTCCAGGGCCATCAGAATGGGGATAAAATTACTGAGGGGGATGTGTTCGAAGTGAGTTAATTGCCCTACCCACCGCTAAGATTGCGCTGACCGGGTTATAGGAACTCGCAAATGCACTCATGAGTGCCCATCCGAAGATCCAGAAGATGTGTGAGGAAGAGTCGGATGACCACGAGGCGGTCGCAAAGCTACTAGAGATCAACGACAGCATCCACCGGACAATAGAGCGATATCGTCTGGTTAAGAAAGGCGACTTGGACGCTGCCAACAAGATACCCAGGGGAACATTGGGAACGAGCGGAGCGGGGGTGAAGAAAGGTCCAGACAATGAGCTCTCGTTGATTGATCTTGGCGGACCGGAAGAGAGCAATCCGCTGGAAGCTGAGGGTTCGAGTTCGGTTCCCGCACCTCCTCCAAAAGCAGGGAATGCGTTAGAAGATGATCTCCTTGGATTATCAATAGGAGAGAGTGAACCCTTTGGCCAATCCGGGGGCATTTCTCTCGGCGTATCAAACGGTTCTGGTAAGTATACCAGACATCAAAACCGCCATTACAAAAGCTAATGAACCACAGGCATGCCAGGACCCTCTACATCCGATACTACATCACAAACAGCAGCGCCCGTCACGAGTCCTCCTCCATCGTCTCAATATCAGCCGCCAAGACCTAACTACGATCCCTTCGGCCTTTCAGCCCCCTCAGCCCCTATCCAACCACCATCCATTACACCTGCCATATCCCAAGCGCACCAACAACCCCTAACCAAACCTGCCGACCCCTTCGCCATCCTCAACCAACCCTCCCACACCCCCCGCCAAAACTCCCCCTTCCAATTCCAACAATCCCTCAAATCCTCCTCGCCCGCCCCCGTCTCCACCGCCTCCAGCACGCTCCTCGACATCGCCGGAAGCGCCTCCGCACCCGTCCCTGCACCGAGCACGGCGACCGCCGACGACGAATGGGAGTTCTCCTCCGCCCTCCCCGACCAAGCGGCCGACATCACCGTGACCAACAGCTTCCTCAACATCACCTGGAACGTGCGCCGCGATCCGTCCGCGCCCGACGTGGTGCTCATCCAGAGCCGCATATCGAACAATGAGGATAAAGCGATAACGGGGTTGACGTTCCAGATAGCTGTGACGAAGGTAAGATACCCACCTCAACCAACCCCGATTCTCTTCTCCCTGTTTATATTATGTCCGCTTTTGATTGGACAACTAAAACTAATACACAAGCAGAGCTACACCCTCCAACTCGAGAACCAAACCTCCCGCTCGCTCGCACCGCACCAGCAGAATGGCATCACGCAGACGATCCGGCTGCACGGAGCAAAGCCGGGGCAAGCGGGCACGGTGCGCATGCGGTGGAAGGTATCATGCAACATTCTGGGCCAGACCAGGGAACAGACGGGCGAAGTGTCGAATCTTGGGATTTCATGAGGATAGCCACGGCACTCCACTCTTAGCGGGCAATTATAGGATCACCCTGGGACTTGGGGCGGGCGGGACGAGCGTTACGGGATGCTCCGGGGGTGGATTTGGCTTGCGGACGGTCGATGCAGGTATTCAGCCTTTGTAGAACTTGGCGGTGTGTGTAAGATCGTCGAGGGCGGATGCAGATCACCTTGATGTGCGTTAGGGACAACCTCCCAAAACGGGTCATTTTCCATGAACTATTCCAAGCGGAAGAAATTTGACATGTTTCCTGTCTAGCCAGCGTATTCATCCCAGTCGGTTCACGTGCGGTTGATATTGAACTACAGTGTATTTCGACGGCCAGTGCTGATCGCCATGGACCTCGACTTCGGAACCAGTGCCGTGTAGATCTTCATTCGAGTCATCAATACATGGCTAAACTTACTGCCTGGTAGTATTTACGAAGCTCAAGCAATCCAAGAACAATGTCATATATCTTGTTGACGGTAAGATTACCGCTGATCCAAAGGCTTAAAATACAACCGAGATCGGACCCTGAACACAGTCGCATATCGCAACGCCAGGAGCGCCTGCTAACCATCAAAGTTGCCCAAAGCCAAACCCATAAATAATCATGGCCACAACTTGACCAGAGACCGCCGTGTCCCATCGCTCGTGGTCCCTTTCTTCCTATCCCAGTGCCGACCGCCCACCTAGAGATTACACCCCCTTAATCGCCACCGTTCTCTCACTCATCAACTTATCCCCATTCCGCTCATGACTCTCCTTCTTGCAATCCTCCAACCCGGGACAACTATGACTCTCCAACTGCCGATGCTTACTACAGAAGCTCCCCTTACAGAACCCGCAGTCCCCGACGATCCGCTGCGCAACGGTGCGGCAGGCGCCGTCTTTCCCGGCCTTGTAGGCGCAGACGGGCCCCTTCTTCGCAGCCATGCCACCGAGAAGCGGGAGAGCGAGGTGCAGGGTGGCGTCAGTGCGGATGTGGTAGTCGTGGAGGGTGGCGGTGGGATTAGCGAGGTGTCGGCCGGCGAAGACGAGGCGAGGGGCCGTGGTGAGGTGGGTGGTGTTGGTGCGGAGGGAGAGGAGGGTGGTAAGGTGGGAGATGGTGGTGGTGGAGGGGAGGGTGATGGGGAAGGCTGGGAGGGAGTTAGTTAGGGATTTGGTGAGGTAAGGGAAGGGCCGGAGGGAGTAGAGCGGTACAATGACCCGGTGGTGAGGCCGTTGATGCCGAGAGCAGCTCTACGTTCTGGATTCCAGGTAGGGGATGGGGTAGGAGGTGGGCAACTCACTGTTTCCGGCTAGGTTCTTCACGAAGATCTGTATCGAGTCGTCCGGGAGTGATGATGTTGAGGATTGCGAGGAGATGGAGGAGATGCTGTTGGAGCGGCTGATGGGACGCATTTTGAATGACGGAGGTGGGAAGATGATGTGATGACTGGATCGCGAGATGTGTCCGTGCCGGTGTTGGCGTCCGGTAGTGGTAGCGGCGATGACGAAAGTGTTGGAGCCGTAGCCTGCTTGGGGCGATGCCGGGGAGTGTTACAGGGACGGATGGTATCACGGTAGCCGGTAGTGGATGTATCGGCACGGGGGTGTGGTCGTGATAGCGTTCAAAGGGACCAGGGTCTGGGATGATATGGTCAAGAGATGGTGTTGTAGATATTATGAACTTGGGAAAATGGAAGAAAGGAAAAGAGGAAGACGGTTCCAGGTGATCGTGGGCAGCTGGGGTTTAAAACGAAACCGGAGATGGCGAGCCAAAGGGATGATGTGGCAATGGGGGGAAAGAGGCGGAAAAGCGGTCGTGTGGACTTCGGTGGTTGCGCAGACTGCAGTGCAGATTAGGTTGCGAGACTAACGGTGAGATGGGCCGGATAGGATGGATGATCCTGGAATTCGATGGATTCTGACTTGAGATTGCGATGCCGTTGCCCGTTGGCGCTGCTTTGACGATGGCTTCTCCAGGGGCGGCTGGCTAAGAGGTTCGGCGGTTGATCTAATGGATGATGGAACAGGGTGTCAGGATAGGCTTTGTGTCTTGACTCTCGTGCCTCACGATTGTCTGAGACCACTAGATGCGGAGTTAGAAGTGGAGCGGCGTTAATAATGAAGCAGAGTCCAGAATTCGGTATTATTGCTGCAGCGGTAATACGGTACGGCCCTCAATAATGACTAGACCATAACCACTCAAAATTGCAACACATCCGTCGTGAATGGATGATATGGATGGTAAAAAGGAACCCTTCCTCATAAACCAATTGAATGGGCCCCGTAATCTTCTTCACTCTCATGTTTGGTTGAGGTACTTTTGGCCGGCCAATTCAGTTCACATTCACTAACTTTCGTCGTTTTTCTGTCAAGTTCCATGATCAATCAAGCTCCATGGTTTCACCACCCCAGCTTGGACGATTAAGCCTGGAGTGAATAGAGTGTGAATGTGGCATGTATGTGGCACAAACCGTTGGCTGTCCACTCTGCTACTTCTCATACTCCTGGACGAGTGGATACACGATGACCTTGGCTTCATCGGTATGATTGTGTGCCTCGCCTTGGGCTGCACGAATCACGATGTGGTCGTGGCATGAATGACTGGTATTTCGGTTCTGCCTCAGCCAGAACCTGCCCAAGTCATATTACCGTCACAGCGTTACTAGACGCTTTATCTTTGACGACGCATCACATTGAGTATGGCTTTGTACAAATTCAATGAATCTAGCTTTGCATACCCTATCTATTGAAATCGATCCGTTGATTCCGTATTACCTCTTAATACATCTCACCTTCCATGGATCCCACCTCTAACACCATCCACCCCAGGATTCCGCCATGCCCGGCCACCTGCATCCAGCCGATGGCCCAGATTTCCTAAAAGCCTCCCCGTCCGATCTTGTCCTCCTGCACGTCGCAGAGTTTCGTGCAGGCCGCACCACATGACACCAGACGCTGGGCTGATTTTCACGCGCTCCTGCACTTCAGGAACACGATGCACATTCGCCCCACCCTCGCCTGGGGTGGGAACGGCAGCTGTCTGCATGAGGAGCGCGCCCGGATGTCTGGTTCGTGGACTGGGGCTCGTGAGGTGCAGATGTCAGATGTGTGCATGGACGAGGTGTGTTGGCGTGCTGATATCGAACACCGAAGTAAGGGCATCGGTGTCAATAGAGGTGTTCGTTGAATGTTAGGGGTGAGATCTTACGATTCTAACAAAGCTAATTGAGTCTCCCAACCGAGTTACCGATTACGGCAATGGCGCAATTACACAATATCAGTTGATGTTGTGGCACCTGAGGATCGCCTCCCACGATCATGTACGACCTCGGTCTGATATTACGGTAGGTGGCATATCCGGAGAAGATTTTGCCTTTGTCAACATCGGACGGGGTTGCGAATGCTTCAGGTCCTAGTATCATTTCTAAGATCATCTAGTACATACATCCATCCACATGAGTTTGCATACTAGTATGGTTCTAGCCCACGGTATCAATGACTACCTAGTGCCTGCAGCCAAACTGGATGCCAATTACCTGCTCGGTAATGCGGCATCCAGCGGGATGTAGCATGCTTCGACATATCGCTCTTTGCATTCGAGTATTGCTTGTGCTGTATCCAGCCCACGCCGTACAACCCCATCTCGTCTCTGCTACCGATTGCTGGATACACGATGCATGTGGATACATAGTATGTTACATCGATTAGCAACCCGTCCACTTTTCTCCTCAATCACCGTTCCTGTCAGTTGACTGTTGAGGTCTCCACATATTATCCGTGATGGATTGATCAGGTCCAACTTGGTCTTTGGAGCTGCAAATCGTCCGACACTCCGGATCGCTATTCATGGTTCCAAACTTCCAATAGTTTCATGGACGGTGTTGGTGTGGGTCGTTGGTTGCGTTGATCATACCCTCACGCAGCGATTTGTGATAACCGCAGTTAGCGGGAGGATTGCTAATCATAGCAGCGGCCAGCAATCATTCATCAACATCGATGTTGCATTAATCAGATCGCTGTTAGGCACTCATCCCTAATATCCATGGAATGCTGGGAGAGGAGAGCACACCATTTTAACTGTGCTCACATATTTTATATCCTGCCTATTTGTACTTCTGAATGACCTTGGATGGGAAGTCTTAGTAGAATTGAAGGTTGATTCCATTCTACTTGATATTCACAGAAAGTCGGGTGCTCCAAACCTCCGAACCCATTGATAAATCTACCCTTGCTTCATTCTAAATTTCCATCCGACTCATCTGATTCGCTACAGTGCCTATGGATCCATTAGACTCTGATATGCAGTGTGCACGAAGTGCGTGAGGAGCATCTCTTAACCTTGGCCCGAACGGATACAGGAACCCAACATCAACATCAACATCATCTCAAGTCAGCGTAACCATGGAATTCAATTTCCTGCAGTGGATTAGCCAACGGAAACTATTAGCCGCTCCTATTGTTGTGTTCATTCTCCTTTTGACCTTGACCGAGTTGAATTCTCGCGACGCCCTCCATAAGACACCTATCTCCACAATGGGCGTCACTCACATCGTACTCTTTCAGTTCAAATCGACTGCCAGCGCCGAGGCGATCACCGATGTACGTGTCTATCCCGAAAGCCAAGGGACTAGAATCTTACGGAGTTGTGATCGTTCAGGTCTCTCGTGGATTTCTTGCGTTAAAAGACGGCTGCGTCCACCCAACGTCTCAGAAGCCGTATATCAAATCCGTTTCTGGTGGTATAGAAAATTCGACAGAAGGACTCCAGGTACGCCCGGTCTGCTCCGTAGTGTTTAGCCGTAGAAGCATTCCTATCAAGCTCTATTTCCATTCTGACAGGTTCATGTAGAATGGCATCACGCATGCATTTGTTGTAGAATTTGAGAGCGTCAAGGACAGAGATTACTACGTCAGTAATGATCCCGCCCATGGCAAATTCAAGGAGACGCTTGGGCAGGTTCTTGAAAAGGCGCAAGTCATTGATTTTACTGATGGGACATTTACTTAAGCTGTAATGGGTTGGACGTTATTCTCCTGCTGTCATGGTAGCATTATACTCTGGATTCCCCAATATTAAATTCATCTAGTTCGATTTCCTGACAAGTGGCACATTTCTAATCCGTGCCATAGGGTATCTTGTATATAGACACCATCCGCTGCCTGTTTCAGGTGTGTACTGTGTACCTGTTTTGGGCACTATCTACCACCCGTTTTGGGCACCCTCTGCCGCCTATTCAGCCCCCGACCACTTCTACCCTGGCACGACGAACGACTTGCGATTTACTTTTCTATTTCCTTAAATAAACTAGTCAGAGCGTAGGATTCCTACGTCGCGTCATTAGTGTAATTATGTTGAAAACGAAAAAGGGGTGAGATCCAAAGGGTTAGTTACTTAACTAACTAACGTAATCCACCAGCGAGTCGCCCAAACCACCGAGTCGCCCACTTCATCTCCGTAACAGCGATCATCACGATTTTTTCGCAATGTCTCAACAACAGAGCCCTCAATTACCTTCAAATGAAGCTAGAATGAACCTAGCCATCCAGACTATCGAACAAGACCAAGTTCAATCAATTCGAGAAGCTGCAAAAGCTTACAACGTCCCGTGGAGTACCTTACGTGACCGCCGCAACGGAATGACTGCACGAAGCGATTGTGTCCCGAATTCGAAAAAGCTCTCAAATATGGAAGAAAGGGTGATTAT